>NC_089743.1:42211476-42393976 GCF_040412425.1 Macrobrachium rosenbergii
TCTGTAAGTTCTATAATTGCATGAGTTGTATGTTCCAAAGCTGTAAATGTCTCTCGTGTTAAATTACCTTTAATTCCCTTGTTGTCAGCCCAAACTTGTAACCATAAATAAAAACTATTGAGAAATTCATATTTTATATCTCCAGCATCATTGGTTAGAGGTGCTGAATATTGGTTGTTAAGCCGTTTCCCTTTAAACTTGGATTTTACATTCATTATGGTCCACCATATGTGAATTACCTTAATGTAATCTGCTACTTCAGATGAAAATGGCAGGAAATTTTTCATTCCAAAAGTTAACAGAGCTTCAATTACATACTCATTAAAAACCTTTAACACTAGATTCACATTTTGTCTTTCGAGACTTGATGGCCACAATGCCTTTTGCGTCAACTTGTATGAATGACTTAAAAGAGACTTTCTTTCCAACGAGTGAAGTTTTTGCAAAGTATTTAGAGGAGCATAATTCATTTCAACTTCGTTTTCAAAGTACTTGCCACTATAAGAAAATTTAGGAAATCGCATCGTTTTTTCTTGATCTTTCTGGCCCACCCAGTTATTCCTGATGCATTTTAACAAATGAACTGAATCAAACATAAAAAAGAGGGGTCGGGTTTTTTGGAAAGGATGTTCATATACTATGGATAACTTTGGAGGGTTGGCAAAATATGACATTGCTTTCCCATTGATGGCATTATTGTCTGTTATAACGCAAAGTATAGTCAATCCAATCTTTTCTAATCCCATTATAACCTTCTTAATTATGGAGTGCAACGTCTCTGCTTTCATGCATTTCGTGGGAATGATATGAACATCTTTGAACGATGACTTAATACTATTTACCATGAAAACGAATGCGCTGTTTGCCGCTTCACAGCTGTCAAATGCTGACCCTACAATATTACCACCTTTGTAATCAAAATAAGCTTTTAAATGAATTTCGTCTATCAATAGATTCACTGTTTTGTCGTCATCTGAAAGGGACTTAAACTTTTGTTTGATATATGCAAGGAAGTTTTCATCATGCTGCTCAAGGGAAGGACTGAAATCTTTAGAAATAAAAACTCTCTTGACTGTTGAGAAGCTTGGGAAGATTACATAACCACTATCTCTCAGAAGTCTGTAACCTTGAGGGGAGCAATTGTACAAAAGAGATGAAAAAATTGTGATTTCTGACGAATATTCTAGTTTTTAAGAGTCATCAGACGTAGCTGTTCACATATAAACTTAAGCGCTGAGAAATATTTAAAATCTTCATCAAGTAGGGCTGTCAACAAAGAAATGACTAGTGGCAAAATAAGAATGGTACTGCTAGATTCTTTCGAAAACTGTTGTACATCCGTATTTCTAAGGTTATTCAATATAATTTCTAGCTCATTTATGTCACCGACCCCAGAAAGAATTTTATAGTTTCCCAGTTTCTTAATTTCAGCATCGTGAACAAATACACGGATTGAACAATCATCATATATGAACAGACACACAGGCATATGACTTAATGGGGCTCCAAAATCCTACAAATGAGCAAATATTTCTCTTTTCTTATGATAGACCAATAAGAAGTGTCAATGAAGTTCAATTTGCTATCAGTTAAATCCTTTAGATTACAAAAATTTTTACTCTCCTTATATACATCGTGAGTTGCAATGTTATCTACCATTGCAGCATGCAAAGCTTTTCCCTCCAGCCTTGCTCTCCTGCATTCTGGAGATTCTCTTACTTTAGAGGCAGATGATAGGTAAGCTGGACAATTAGGCAATAGTGAGGGAACAGCATCAGAACGTAGTCGAGGTTTCGCAAGTCTTGCAGTTATGGTTTTGGCAGCCTTTTCATCAAAACGTGAAACCTCCCATTTAATATCTTCGGGACGAAAATGCAACTCGCACACCTGCAATCAAATAACCCCATTTCAATACACGTTCCTTACGTTACACATCTATATCTCATTTGAAAACTAAAAGCTACTTTTTACTCATTCAATTATAGCCAGGAGACTTGTGTATATGTATATATATACATATATATGTAAATATATATACATATATAGCCTATATACTGTATATATTTACACATACATATACAGTATATGTATATCTATGCATGTAAACAAATGATCACTGTCACTTACCCTGCTGTTACTTGTTGGTGTGTATCCTTCTCTCTTCACCGCTAGTACCCACTTCCTTCTAAGGGTTTCGTCCTTAGGAAAGGAAAAAGCACAAACCTTACTGTGTTTATTGTAATTGCCTCTACAACGAGGCACACAACACTTGTTTGGCATTTTGTCGTATTAAGCAATGCTGATAATGCCCGATATTAAAGCCCTTTTCAAGGAAAAAATTTGCGCAGTGACCTTAACCGAGGTCAGTGGAAAACTGAGGCTTGAGATGGCCGACTGGCCGTGATTAATAGCCCCATCCTGATGACGTAGGTCACCATTTTTGAGTCATCGAACAGGCCTTCTCTTTAGGTGGCCGTGAGTCAACGGGCGTCCACCCCGATGAAGACGTAGGCGCAGGAGTCTAAAGTTGGTGGGCTGTAGGTGGTGGTTCTGTCAGTGAAGGTCTTATGGCAGGGAGCAAACTTCTGTGCGAGTTCCCTCAACCTGGGAGACGGGTGTTGGTGCCATGGGCTGACGGCAGGAAAAATTCTCCGGGAACAGCCAGTGTCTCCCCGTAGACTTTCTCAGCAGGGGAGGTGTCGCCATTTGCTTTCAGTGTGGTGCGGAGACCCAGCAGGACCCAGAGGAGCTGTGCCTTCCAGCTTTCGTCGGTGCAACGTGGCATGAGAGCTGCCTTAAGAGAGTGGTGTGCCCTCTCGACCATGCTGTTCGCTGCAGGGTTGTAGGCTGTTGTGCTGTGTAGTGTTGTACCCATCAGGCATGCCGAGGAGACCCAGAGCTCTGACAGGAAGGCTGTAGTGATGTTGTCTGGCACTCCGAAACGGCTGATCCAACTGGAGAGGAGGGCCTCTGCACATGACGCTGTTGATGCCTCCTCCATGGGGGTTGCCTCGGGCCAGCGGGTGGAGCAGTCTATGATCGTCAGGAGGTATCTGGCTCCTGGCTGCGGAAGAGGCCCAATGACATCGATGTAGATGTGGCTGAAGCACCGACAAGGCTGGGGGAAGTCTCCGACTCCGGGTTCTGTGTGCCGGGATGTTTTGCTCACCTGGCATGGGATGCAGCTCCTTGCCCACTGTCGGACGTCCTTGTTGATGCCATGCCAGATGAACTTGTCAGTCACGAGCCGCACCGTTGTGCGCCCTGATGGATGGGAGAGACTGTGGACTATATCGAACGCTTGCTTCCTCCTTGAGGCAGGTACTAGGGGGCGGGGACGGCCTGTGCTGGTGTCGCAGAGGAGAGTTGTATTTGAGTTTCCAAAGGGCACATCTACCCACTTAAGGGCTGTCACTGCCGTTCTGTAGGCTGCCATCTCTGGGTCTGCTTGTTCTTTTGCCAGGTCTTCATAGTCGATGCCGAGGTGAAGGGAACTGATTTCTACTCTCGACAGGGCGTCGGCTACTGGTATTTTCCTGCCAGGGATGTAGTTAATGGTTCACCCAAAATCGGAGATGGGGGTTAGGTGTTGCTGTTGCCTTGCAGACCACGCATCTCCCGGCTTTGCAAATGCATGCACCAAGGGTTTGCGATCTGTTAGGATTGTGAATTCGGTCCCCTCCAGCAGGTACTTGAAGTGTCTCACAGCCTGGTAGATAGCCAGCAGCTCCCTGTCAAAGGTGCTGTAGCGGGTCTCTGCTGTCGAAAACTTGTGGCTGAAGAAGGCCAAGGGTTGGGGACTGCCATCCACTAGTTGCTCAAGTACTGTGCCGCAGGCATTGTTGCTGGCATCTGTTGTCAGTCTGAGGGCGGCTGCGGGGTTGTGGTTAAAAAGTTAAGTATACCTTAGTTTTACCAGACCACTGAGCTGATTAACAGCTCTCCTAGGGCTGGCCCGATGGATTAGACTTATTTTACGTGGCTAAGAACCAACTGGTTACCTAGCAACGGGAAGGTAGTGGCATTGGTGAGGGCTGTCTTTGTTTCTATGATGCCTTCTGCTGCGGAGCCTCCCAGGTTAGTGTTTTTTACTTGCCCTTCAGGATTGATGTCAGGGGGTACATAGTGCAGGCGACGTCTGGGATGAAACGTCGGTAGTAGTTTATCATCCTTAGAGACTCCTGAAAGGCCTTGATGGTTTTTGGTTTCAGGAAATTCTCTATAGCTTTTGCTTTAGAGGCCGTGGGGTGCACTCCTGCTGGGGAAACCTCATGCCCAAGGAAGTCTACTTTTTCTGTCCCGAAAATGCATTTGTCGAACCTGACGACTAGTCCGCTCTCCTGCAGATGTTTCAGGACAGCGCGGACGTGGCGAAGGTGTTCCTCTGGGGACCTGGAGAAGATGAGGATGCCGTCGACATAGCAGACGCAGAAAGGCAGATCCCCCAAGATGGTGTCCATCAGGTGCTGGAATGTGGCACCTGCGTTCCTGAGACCTAAGGTGGAATAGGAAAATGTATAAGTCCTGAAGGGCATGATGATGGCGGTCTTTGGGACGTTGTCGGGATTCACAGGGACTTGGAAGTATAACTTCAGCAGGTCCATCTTGGAGAAAATCTGTGCGCCGTGGAGTGTGCCCATCAGGTCTTGCATGCTTGGGAGGGGGTAGTGGTCTGGTGTTGTCAGTAAATTCAAGCGCCGATAGTCTCCTCAGGGCCTCCATGACCCATTGGACTTCTTAACCATGTGGAGGGGAGACGCCCAAGGGCTTGATGCTTTTTTACAGATGCCCATCCGTTCCATCTCTGCGAAGGCATTTGGGGGGATAGTCGTCGGAACTTGGCATGGGTTGGTGGGCCCGTAGTGGTGATATGATGGAAGATGCCATGCTTTGCTGAAGCCCCTGGTGACTGGCGTAGCTCTGGTTTGAATATGTCTGGGAACTCCTTTAGGAGGGGCATGTATCCGTTGGGGGCTGTGGAGCAGATGGTGGGTATTCCAGGTCCGGTGGAGAGCTGACGGGAGTGGCAGGTTCCAGTGTCAAGGAGGCATTGTCTTCCAATGTTGACCAGAAGTCCGTGGTGCTCTAGGAAGTCTTCACCCAGCAGGGGGAACTTAACCTCCACGATGACGAAGGGCCAGTGGTATCTGTGACCCAGAATGGAGATAGTCCAGGTCGTTGTGCCATACGTGCGGATGGGAGTTCCATTTGCTGCTATGAGGGCGGGTGTTGAGTCAGGCATCTTTTCTGAATCTTCCTTAGATGGTGGGAAGACCGACTGCATTGCTCCCGTGTCTACCAGCAGGCGCTGCATCGAAATTTCGTCTCTGATGAAGAAACCTGCTGGTCGGGGGAAGTTGGATTTCGCGGCCACTGCTGTTACTTGTGGCCTCTTTTGTTGTTTTTTTGTAAAGGAATGGGAAGGTCTGCAGTTCCTGTCATTGGTGCCAAATTTTCTATGGAAGAAGCACCACGCCGGGTTTGACCATGTTCTGTGTTCCCTGAATGGTGTCTTCTTCCTGTAAATGGTGTTGATGTCTCCCTTGCTGTCATCATTCTCCTCCATCAGGCTGCAGGCTCCCAGGGCGGCAGCTGCGAGGGGGGCGGCAGCGTGTTTCGAGGCCTTGGTTGCCTTGTGCATTTTCTGGGCGACATCAACTAAGGCATCCATGTCAAGGGCGTGTGCGTCTTTTATCTGACCCCTAACTTCCTGCGGGAGGCGCCGAAGGAAGATCGTTCTCATTGAGTCTACCTTCCTCTTCTTCCCGTTTTTGTTGCGGCTTGGCAGTGCTACCAACCCCCGTAGTTTGTCCCAGGCTTCCCTGGGTGATGCTTCTCCAAGGGGCTGGGATAATAGGTCAAGTGAGCTCTGTGCTCTCTCGGTCACGGGCATGGAGTAAGTTTGGATGAGTTTATCCTTCAAGGTCGCACATCTGATCTGTCCAGCTGCACGTTGAGCCAGGGGGAGATTCTGTTGAACACTTCTTCTGGGAGCGCCGTCATGGTGACGTCAGATTTGATAGCATCATCTGAGACACGCAGCACGTAAAAGTGCCCTTCTGGCGCAGGAACCATGATGTTGTGTTCTGCCGTGAAAACGGAGGAAGTTTGACCACATCTGGCTTTGTTGGTGAGAGTGGTATACAGACAATACTCGTGGGTTCGCATTGAAGTTCAGCTTCCGACATCTTTACTACTCATGCACCAAAACGTGGGAAAATGCACCGTTTTGAGTCCGTTAATGGTGCTGATTGTTCAAGTGGTCGAATAAAGTGCCAAAACGTGACCTTTTGGGTACGCTGTATTAGTCTGTTAATGGCACGGTTTCCACCAGGGAAGGAGCTTAGCTATCAGAGGCCTAAACTTTGACGCTGTAATTAGTCCGCTAAAGGCTCTCTGATGGTAGGCTGCGGCCGATTTTAGTCCGTGAATGGCTTGGCCAAAACTGCGCTACCTGTCACTCTGGGGTCACCAGTGTGAGGTTCAAGAAAAGTCTGAAGTGAAAGAATGATTCTTTATCGTTCTCGACAGGTTTTTATATGTTTATAGTGCGGAAAGTGGATGGAAAGGTAGCAGGAACCTGCGGCCCCCCGCTGCGTCCATACAGAATTTGTGTTTGTTAACAGGCATAAAAAGACATATATAATACGTTACAGAACATGTAAAGGCAGATATATATAAGATATATATATATTGGCGGAAAGGCCGTACAATGATGCATACAATGAAATGCATAAAGAATCTGAAATAATAACAAGTAACATATGTGACGTGATTAATGTACATATGAGGAGTGAAACACAAGAATGGAGAGGCAATTTGTTGCCATTACAATATATTTTCATGATGTTGCCTTGTAATATGTATATCATGCAATATTTTGATATATTTACTCTTTTATTTATCATGTGTTATGTGTAATGATAGTGATTATTGAAGTGTTGTATTTAGTTTGGCATCAGATCTCAAAAGAACTAATGATTTCAATAACTTAATAGCATAATTTAGAATTGAAAATACAATTTTAATAGCAACATAGCATGAGCAACACGTGTGTGTGTGTTCAGCAAAGACTTGTTTCATTTCAACTGTCATCAGTTGAGATAAGAGAGAGCACATTGTTTTGGGTTAACATGAAGACAGTTTGGAATAACAATTGCCAATTCGTTCAGGAAATGAACTCGGTTTTTCGTCTTATTCATAAAACACGTCAATCATAATTAGCCGATTGCAGTATGTTTCGATCGTGTAAAGATTTCTGTAAAAGCCTTGTCCCATACGAAAAGAATACGAGTGATTTCACAAAGTTACATACATGGCTCTGATCACGTATGCCGCTTTGAGAGAGAGAGTAACATGTCCCGATTGCGTTCTAAATGTTTGCTGGGAGTGATGTCGCCTTCCTTCTAGAAATTTCTCTTTTGGTATCTCGTAACCAAAATGCCCTAATGACGTCATGTAATTGTTTCATGTGATACTGGAATTCTGAAATCTGTTTCATTTTGATTTCCGAAACCAATCAGTTTGATTCCCTCTCTCTCTCTCTCTCTCTCTCTCTCTCTCTCTCTCTCTCTCTCTCTCTCTCTCTCTCTCTCATTCTTAAAAAAATATTACTTTTAACGTAGTATACTTGTGGTCACTGGCATTAGCATTAACCTTTGAGATCTGAATTTAGTAAAATGATTTCATTTGTAACGGCGCCTGGTAAAAAAGTGTGTTTAGTGAAATTAGCGCAGCTGCAAAGGGATTTTACAGAGGTTTTCACAAGTTTGTGTAAGGTAACGTGAATTTTATTTATTAATACCATGGTATAATAAATTAAGGAAATTTTGCCTTAGTGAAATTATTACTGATAAATTTTTTGTATATTTTTGTGTGTTCTTGTCTTTGCAATCTCTTCATATTTTCACATTTTTTTATGTTTGTGATGTAACATTTATCTACGTAGCATTTTAAGTATTTCTTGGTAATTTAATTGCATTCTCAATTTAATTTTTCATTTATTAAGATTTTCTTTTCAAATCTTACGTGATTCTTGGTAGTTTAAATTTTGCTTGATTAATTTAAATTCCTGATAAAGTTTTTGTGAATTAGTTTTGTTTCATAATTTAATTCAAGAATTAATTAAGTTTTGTGTTATTTTCAAGTAATAGTAAATTTTTCAGATTGTGAATTCTAATGAAAAATTTTGAATTTAAAAATAAATTTTTGTATTTAATATTTTTAGAAAAACAGTGTTTCATTTATTGACCACTAGTGACTAGGATTAATTGTGTGTGCATAAGGCAAAGTGATAAATATGTTTTGTTCTTTTAGTTTTGCTAAAGTGAATTAAGACCAGGGAAACAGTTAAAGTTGTTTGATAGAGTGATGCCCTTTTACTCTAGAATATTTCTTGTTAAATTGTTGATACCTCACACATATTCTGATAAACTTAGTTTGATTTTTTTCAAGTGATTAATAAGTTTTTAAGGGATCACTGTTACCTTCACCTCAGTCATAATTCCTGTTGTTATGAGAGTTCAGGTATCTGGCTGAAGTGAGGTAAATTTTTGAATTTTGAGATTAGTTGTGTAATAATCAGGTACTTTGTATGCATCGTGACAATATATATATATATATATATATATATATATATATATATATATATATATATATATATATATATATATATACATATACATATATATATGTATGTATATATATATATATACATATATACACACACACACACACACACACACACACACGCACACACGCATGTATGTTTAATTGTCTTGAAAGACAAAATAGCTAACTTCTGATTCGTAATCTACAAAAAAGTTGTCATAAGCTGACAGTAGACCTTACTATACTCTCTCTCTCTCTCTCTCTCTCTCTCTCTCTCTCTCTCTCTCTCTCTCTCTCTCTCTCTCTCTCTCTCTCTCTATCGAAAGTGCTGAGCTATCTAACCTTTATTCTCATATCTGTGTCCGTCTGGTGGCAGCTGGCGGGCGCCGAATGAACATCCTGTTATAATTTCATCGGAACCTGGTGCAGTTTTAATGCATGCAAAATCATGGTCATTTATACATCCTGATAGCGGTTTCTGTTTTGTTTTCATAATACAGCAGTTTTATAAAGAGGCTATGTTATATTGTTGTAGCTTACGTTGATGCGGCTTTGTTGTAAATATGTAGCTGTTGTAAAAAATTGGATGTGTAATATTGTAAGCCTACGTCGTTTCTACTTGATTCTACGGACACCGTAATTTTACAGGAATGTGGTATTGTAGTATGTATAGCTTATATTTCAGGTCGAAATACGTAAGCGGATTTAAGAAAATATTGTGGCAAAAAATCACTGACTTGCTTGGCTATTTATAATATTTTAGATGATACGACTAGGTTACGAAATGTACAAGTATAATGTGATTTACACTGAATATTTGTCTAAACAATGTGATTTATACAATTTATTTGTCTAAATAACGTGATTTATGCATTATGTTCGTCTAAAGAATCTGATTTACACGATATATTTTTCTGAATAACGTGATTTACACAGTATATTTGTCTGAATAATGGGATTTACTCAGAATATTTGTCTCAGTAATGTGATTTACACTGTATATTTGTCTGAATAATTTGATTTACACAGTATATTTGTCTGAATAATGGGATTTACTGTACACAGTATATTTGTCTAAAGAATGTGATTTATTCAATATTTGTCGAAAGAGTGTGATTTACACAGTATATTTGTCTGAATAATTTGATTTTACACAGTATATTTGTCTGAATAATGTGATTTACAGAAGATACGCGTCTAAATCATTTTCTTCTGAAGATAGTCACGAAGCGTGTCTCAACTAAGGGAAACCCAGGATTTTATCTTGGCAAAATTCCTATCTGAGTGTTGTATAACAGAAGGAATACCCTGTTTATAAAGATAAGGTCATGAAGTACATTTGAAGTCGTTGGTTTATTTCTTCATCGCATAAATATTGTTTATTTAGACTTGGAGCTGTTAAGGCATGAAGGGCTGGCTTGACTGTCCTGTCGTGGATCTTTGGAATTAGCCTAACCAACATAGATCGGTGGCTATAACCAGAGTATAAATAGTTAGTCATTTGAATAAATTAACAATTCGTCACCAGTAGTTAAAGAGGGAGCACCCGGGATTGAACCGGGGACCTCTCGATCTGCAGTCGAATGCTCTACCATTGAGCTACACCCTGGTCCCGCGGTGGGAATTAATTCCCTTATCATTAAATCTCATCCCATACCTAGGCATAGACTTCTAAGAAGTGACGTGTCATTGTAGACTCATCGTCATGATGTTATGAATGAAGCTCTTTTGCGCTTGTGCGTGTGTGTAGACAGAGGCTATATGTCGAAATCGCTGAATGATGAGGTGTACGTCACGGGACTGTTTCCTTGCGTAGGAATGACTCACACAAGTGCCGCGTGTAAGTTTGTCATCCGAATTCCCAGTGAATGATGATGTTATACTCATTTCTTCAGTCATTGTCATGGACATTTTATATATATATATATATATATATATATATATATATATATATATATATATATATATATATATATATATATATATATATATATATATATATATATATATATATATAATATATATATATATATATATATGTGTGTGTGTGTGTGTGTGTGTGTGTGTACAGTATATATGATTGTCTGTTTATCCATAATCTTTGGGCCACGTTAGGCCTAACGTTCAAATATACTGAAAGGGAGAGGGTTAAAAGTAAAGAAGAAATTTATTGACATTATTTGGTAATAATGAGTTTAGAAACATCTCTAACATTTTGGGGTTTCTTGTTGTAGAAAGGGGTAATGATCAGGGATTGAAATAAACAGATTGATGTACTATTAAATAAAGTAAAGCTAAAGACGTTAAAAATAAAAAAAAACAGGGAATTCAGTTAAAAAAAATGTAGTAAACAATATGAAAGAGAAAGGGTATAAAGTAAAACTATCAAGTTAAATAAATAAGAAAAAAAAAGAGCTCTGCACCTCACGCGAATAGTGTAGTGTGGCCGCAGCTGTCTGTGGAGTGAGCGCTTAGGAACCAGAAATCAAAGCCCAATTTCCATGTGAACTTTGGGAATAGGGAAAAACTGACAGAATTCCGTTTTCAAAATCATTTCCCTCCTAGTATATTCCGCGCCACTTTCCTAAGGAAGTGATGAACTTTCAGCGCCCAGAGGCAGTGAGATTGCAAGGCAGTCTTGCGGGGAAAACCTCTTTTTTTTTTTTTTGTAGAGCATCTCTACCCGCCTGGGTAGAATCTCATAACGTTTGAGCCTGTATCGTAGTAGGGATTTTGGTGATTGACTTATACAGATTTTCCAGAATGATTTCATTGCCATGTCACCCCTAGCCATCATGCACACACTCACACATACATATAATGCTTGTGTTTTATATCAAATACATAAAGCTCATAAAATTAGTACAAACTACATTATATGCATATAAATATCTTTTTATATGAAGGCTTCAGATACAGCTCTTCACTCGAAATGTAACGAAAAATTGAAAAATATGATGCCCTTATCACATCGTGATATGTTGTTTGTCCAATAATAGTAATAATAATGAGGAAATTAATCATAGCCTTAAAATTCACTTACCGTCATCCATGGATTAGGCTAAACTTCGTGCTAACCCTGCGTCATGATGCACGATATGCACAGTTGCAGGCTATGACGTCACCGTTGTTTCTCCTGCTAAATTTGCGGAGATAAACATTCCAACTTTGCCCACCTACATGTAGGATACTTCCGGTTCCACGAAATGCTAGATGACTGGCGAATATAACTTTCTCTGCAGTCAGGGAATCGGTTAACTTTTGGGGTAATAAAGTGGAAGGACTTCCGGGAAAGATCAGCAATCGATGACGTCAGCGATGACGAACGAATCCGTTGCGTCATCGTTTCGGAACGCTGGGACTCCGAGAAAAGGAGCATATTAAACCTTGCAGATTTCTTATTATTCCACCGTTTTAAGCCGATTTTTATTTTGGTTCAAAGACGCTATCATAGATATTTTCATCTCGTGACTAATCGTAAGTTAAGGTTTTGTTCATTGCAGAAAAAAAGTGTTCTTGTTCCATAATTTTACTGTAGTGTGCCATTTAAGCGGCTTAGCACTAGACAGCAATAGTACACAATAAGAAATAAGAAATTATTTGAATGGGAAAAATTAAATCCTGTCTCTGGGCACTGTTGCTAATAAGCAGCCTGACAAAGCAAGGCAAGATACTCCTTATCAGGTCACTCGGAAATTCCTTCTGCTCCAAAGAAGTCTTTAAGTCAATCAGGGAATTATCCTTTTGAAAGGCTGCAACTCTTTGGCACTATTTTAGTTTTATTTTTTTTTTTAACTTCAAGATTTGTTTGGGTTTGGAAATCATTGTTTTTCGTAGATATTATTGTTAGAAAGATCTTAGGGTATGTAACATGGTACTAGGGGAAAAAAATGACGTTATTTTTCTGGCTGGTCTCAGAAGGTTCTTAAGCACAGAGCCTGTGCTGGCCAGCTTAATGACAAATGACAACCAAGGTGTAACAGGCCTTGACAAGAACAGACTGGCGAATTTACTTAGCAATTTCCTCTCTCTCTCTCTCTCTCTCTCTCTCTCTCTCTCTCTCTCGTGTTGACACAGCGTCTGTTCTACGTATATCCTCTTTCCAGGAACAAAACAGTCAGCAGAGAGCCTCTAGACCAGTGATTCTTAAACTGGGGGGTGCGCCCCCCTAAGGGGGCGCCAGAAGCTTACAGGGGGGGGCGCAAGCAGGGTTGCCAGATAGTGCCTATTTTTTTATTTTTAAATTCTGTTTTCTGATTATTATCTCAAAACATGCCAAAAATTCAAAATATAAGTCAATTTTCATTTCAAGTCTTATTTATGAATTGAAATATAGAACAGTGCATACTTATAAAAAACTTAACACCAATAAAACAAAAATCTATCATTCATCCATATATTCATATAAGCAAATAGGCAACATATTGTTTACAGTTTATAGTTGGCAAAAATTTCAGGGTGGGGGGCCCGTGGGATCTATACATAATGCAGAAGGGGGGTGCAAGGCAAAAAAGTTTAAGAACCACTGCTCTAGACCATAGCTTCAGAAAGTTCCTCGGGTAATTCGACTTTCCCTGACTTTTTATTTAAAGAAGCATTTTTCTCAGCAGGAAGTGACTCCAGGGAAAAAGCATTCAAGACAGTGGTCTCTGCCTGATTCATTCTTTAAACTGCTACAAGTGGAATGATCTTCCTGTACGGTTTACATCCTGATTTCAAACGGATCAACCACGTTTTGTGTCCAAGCTCTGCATTGGTAGTCCTGTCGCTTTTGTCCGAGATTAAACAAGCGAAACAAGTCTAAATATATCTACACCACTTCCAGTTAGCTTATGTGTCATACCTGTATTTTATAAACAGATGTATATTAGGCCTAGCGTTTTGGTTACACCTCCCTAGGGCGTGTGCCATTGTAAGCAAGTGTATAAGACTTATTTAGTCATACTGCCATCTCTATCTCTTTATAATTTGGTGTGGAACTGCAATGTCAAATCTTTGACAGAGTTGATTTTGAAATAGTTACATAAGTTGAACGTTGAACACCTTGGTAAAGTCACTCTTACTTTGAGGATTACTGATTATGATTATGAGTAAATATATATATATATATATATATATATATATATATATATATATATATATATATATATATATATATATATATATATATATATATATATATATATATATGTGTGTGTGTGTATAATGTAATATAGATAATATATATGCAGTATATATAAATATATATACAGTATATACAATGGTTTCCAAACTTTAAACGGTGAATTGATTCCCATACAAATTGTGACAGATTCCTTGAATGCATTCTACATAAAAAAAAGTAAGTCCGAGCATTGTGTAGTCTGTACGTCCAGTCATAAGTTAACGTAAGGGAAACACACGTTCCCTTTCGTGCTCGCTAGTTAGTGTACTTGAGATTTTCAAAACTATTCTATATTTTCCCATTTAAACTATTAAAAACTTGAAATTATTTCGCCCTAGGATTTCTAAAGTGTTTCTGTCGATGTTGTGCAATTGGAATCTCAGAAGTTTAAGCGAAGATGCAATGCATTACTACCCTAAAACAATTTTCCCTGTATTTTAAATTTACTTACATTTTAATCTCTTTATTTATAATTTCTTAATTTATTTCTTTCCTAATAACATCTCTTCTTTCTGGATTCCTGTTACTATCTGCTTCTTCTTTCAAATTAACACCATATTCTTTGGAAGCTTGAATTTCAAGTCAGTGGCCCCTGCGGGCTTGTTCCATACGAATAGGGTTCATCTTCAGAATAATAATAATAATAATAATAATAATAATAATAATAATAATAATAATAATAATAATAATAATAATAATAATAATAATGGACACTGGCTGAAAAACTTCAAGGCCCTACACCCACGAATAGCAGAACAACTCCAACATTGTATCACAAACCACCATGTGCCCAAATGGATGACCACAGGGAGAACATCCTCAGTACAGAAAGACAAGAACAAGGGAAATATAGCAAGTAACTACAGGCCTATCACCTGCCTACCAGTAATGTGGAAGTTACTAACAGGTATCATCAGTGAAAGGCTATTCAACTACCTAGAGGATACAACACCATCCCCCACCAATAGACAGGCTGCAGAAGGAAGTGTAGGGGCACAAAAGACCAGCTCCTAATAGACAAAATGGTAATGCAGAATAGTAAGAGAAGGAGAACCAACCTGAGCATGGCATGGATTGACTACAAGAAAGCCTTCGACATGATACCGCACACGTGGCCAATAGAATACCTGAAAATATATGCGGCAGAGGAAAACACCATTAGCTTCCCGAAAAATATAATGTGCAACTGGAATACCGTACTTACAAGCTCTGGGATAAGACTAGCAGAGGTTAACAATCAGGAGAGGGGTCTTTCAAGGCGACTCACTGTCCCCACTACTCTTCGTAGTAGCCATGATTCCCATGACAAAAGTACTGCAGAATATGGATGCTGTTTACCAACTCAAGAAAGGAAGCAACAGAATTAACCATCTGATGTTCACGGACGACATCAAACTGTATGGTAAGAGCATCAAGGAAATAGATGCCCTACCCCGGACTGTAAGATTGTGTCTGGGGACATCAGGATGTCGTTTGGAATAGAAAAATACGCTTTGGTCAACATACAAAAAGGCAAAGTAACAAGGACTGAAGGGATAAAGCTACCAGACGGGAATAGCATCAAACACATAGATGAGACAGGATACAAATACCTGGGAATAATAGGAGAGGATATAAAACACCAAGATATGAAGGACACGATCAGGAAAGAATATATACAGAGACTTAAGGCGATACTCAAGTCAAAACTCAACCCCGGAAACATAACGAAGGCCATAAACACATGGGCACGACCAGTACAGTAATCAGATACAGGGCAGGAGTGTGGATTGGACGAGGGCTGAACTCTGCAGCATAGACCAGAATACTAGAAGACACGTGGCAATACACAAAGCACTACACCCAAGAGCAAATACAGACAGACTATACATAACACGAAAGGAAGGGGAAGAGGGCTACTAAGCATGGAGGACTGCGTCAACATCGAGAGCAGAGCACTAGGGCAACACCTGAAAACCAGCGAAGATGAGTGGCTAAGGAGTGCATGGGAAGAAGTACTGATAAAAGTAGACGAAGACCCAGAAATATACAGAGACAGGAGAATGAAAAACAGAACAGAAGAATGGCACAACAAGCCAATGCACGGACAGTACATGAGACAGACAAAAGAAATGGCCAGCCATGAAACATGGCAATGGCTACAGAGGGGGAGAACTCAAGAAGGAAACAGAAGGAATGCTAACAGCGGCACAAGATTAGGCTCTATGAACTAGATATGTCCAAAGAACAATAGATGGAAATAACATCTCACCCATGTGCAGGAAGTGCAATATGAAAGACAAGACCATAAACCACACAGCAAGCGAATGTCCGGCGCCTGCACAGAACCAGTGCAAAAAGAGGTACGATTCAGTAGCAAACGCCCTCCACTGGAGCCTGTGCAAAAAAACACCAGCTAGCTTGCAGTAATAAGTGGTACGAACACCAACCTGAGGGAGTGGTAGGAAACGATCAGGCAAAGATCTTCTGGGACTATGATATCAGAACAGATAGGGTGATACGTGCCAATAGACCAGACGTGACGTTGATTGGCAAAATCAAGAAGAAAGTATCACTCACTGATGTGACAATACCAGAGTAGATGAGAAAGAAAGAGAAAAAAATTATAAGTACCAAGACCTAAAAATCGAAATAAGAAGGATATGGAAGTGGAAATTGTACCCATAATCATAGGAACACTAGGCACGATCCTAAGATCCCTGAAAAGGAATCCGGAAAAAGTAGGTGCCGAAGTAGCTCCAGTACTCATGCAGAAAAGAGTGCTATAGAAACAGCGCACATAGTGAGTAAAGTGATGGACTCCTAAGGAGGCAGGATGCAACCCGGAACCCCACACTATAAAAACCACCCGGTCGAATAGGATGACTGTAACAGACCAAAATAATAATAATATTAATAATAATTCTGTTACTTTAATCGTAGCATCTGTTTTTCAAGTTAGCTTATATTGTCTTTCTGCTGGCACCTGTACAGGATTGAAGGGCATGACATCCTTTGATTACTTATAAGCATCTATACTTTGAATCTGTTAAGTGATTTTATCAGCCTGAGCTATGGCTATTCGTCCTTTCATGCCTGCAGTGATGTCCTGTTAAAAAAAAAAAAAAAGGTAACAAAAAACGACAAACTTGGCGGTTTTTCCCCGAGACCTGCCTGGTGTTCCACCTGCTTAGGTAGCATTGCATTTCAACACGCATGGCCTCAGGGACTGCATAGTTCCCTGATGCCTCCAGGAGTTTTCTATATATATATATATATATATATATATATATATATATATATATATATATATATATATATATATATATATATGGTGTGTGGGAAGAAACCTTTTGAGGTTTTTCTCCTCCTTTTTAAAGATTTTTTTCTGCTCAGTTAAATTTTAAATACAACAGTTTTAATGTGACAGTTAAGGAGGTACGTGCACCTTATCCACATAACGATGATAGATGTATGAAAATACAATTTAATTTTGGTGGATATTCTATATACAACCTCATTTCACATCTTTGACTTCTTATTAACTGATTTTTTTTTTTCCTTGGAGGGGGAGGTTCCCCTACCCATTCCTCCTCATACCCAAGACAGGGGGCCCAAAGTGCTAAACGGTTTTTTTTACGAGGATTATGAAAATGACGAAAAAAGCTATTGTGCAAGAACAGTGGCAGCTAGAAACACAATGCATCATAAACAGACAGAGAAGTAAATGTAACGTGAAAACAGTATTGTAAAGTGCATCTAATCCAAGGCAAATTTGGACCTCTCTATTTCTCATCCGGCTTGAAATGCTATAATCTGACCCCCTCCCCCCTAAAAAACACTAGCATACCCACTCCTTGGTGTGATGGCCGTGGGTCAGAGCAGTGCATGATACCATTGTTAACTTTTACTACAGTACAAAGTTCCCTTGAATGCGACAAAATCACTTGGGGTTTCTTGCTAAACTGAACTCAGTTATTGCAGGCTTCTGCCCAAATTCTAGCCTGTGCACAAACAGCTGCCAGTAGTATGAGAGAAGAGTAACTTGACACCACATTTCTTGGGAAATTCAAGAGCGTCCTGTCCCAGATAGATGAACGAACTTGATACTTAGCACACAACACACGTGGCCATCTCTGAACTGAGGCACTAAAGAAATTTCTTGATAAAGGGAAGAGTTGTAATGCATAAGTGCAGGTGCAGCTGGTACCAGAATTTGCTTCGGAAATCATGCCAAGGTAATTTTTACACTTGACAAAATCCTTGTGTTGCAGTGTAAGATAGAAAGAATCTTAGCATCTTCTCTTCTTAATTGGCTAAAGCAATTTTACTGTAAACGAGAAACGAATAACAACAGGTGAGAGATGTCAAAAACTGAGATGGTAAAGGGAAGGACAGCAATTAATAGTGAAGTGGTAGACATGGAATTGAGTAAAGCCAACCTTTGGAAAAGCCCAAAGAACATTGAGAAACAACAATGGAAGACCCAGACCGGATGAGTATTCTGATGAAAGAGAACGGAGAGATCTCACCAAATGTCCTCATTATCTCACATACAGAAAACCCGGTGTTAAACGCTCGTGATATTTCTTTGACGAAGCCTTGTTTGTTTTAAGGCAGAACTTATTTTTGCCTGTTTATAGTTTTAACATACTCTTCAGAGCAAGTGAGCACTTAGCGAGAATGAAGTTGGGAAATTTTTTTTTTCTTTAATTGTCTTGTTACTTGCCATTTGAAAGCTCAAAAACTATTGACTTGGTACCACAGCGTGCAGGATAAGGTGTTTCCCACTGTACATATATGTATCATGGTTGAACCCCTCTAACTCGAAAATAGTTTTGCTGAATCGTCATCCTGAAATCCTGATTTTATGGAAAGCTGTTCCTTTCAAAAGCTAGACAGCAATTGAGTGAGTTTCCTTTTCTTGTATCTTGTTCCCTTTGAATAACACCAGCTTTTTACTTTTAATTTATGGTCGTCGTGGTCCACCCACTTCCCTAATACCCACTTCAATATAGCTCAGAATTCATTTCAGGAGGACTAACACTTGTAGACATAATTAACACATACCCATAAGCTCGTTGAAAAGCTGTACGAATAATAAACAAAATCAATTAATGTTACGCTTCGCACTATTTACAGTACCAATGAACTTTCTTACATATTGGAATATAAATTGTGTAAAAGTGCTCTGTAGAATAGGCCTATAGGTAGTAGGCCTAATAACTGTAGCGTATAAACTATACGGGTGTGTATGGGAATGCAAAGAATACATTTCTGTGAAGGTAGATAGTTGAGATAGTTTATAAATATGATAGTATTAAGAAATATAAATACTTCTCTTGTATAACACAATGCAAAATAGAATCAGTGTGTGCCCCCTACTCCAGTAGGCTAGCCTACTGTAGGCCTAACCATCTTGACACTATATTGGCTAGAATTCAATTATTATATTTTATTCAGGGCACCTAGCAGGAACTAATTCAAGACACATTATCAGTAACATTACCCAATAAAGCCAGCATTTGAGTGTCTTAAGTATTGAGGTTATTGTAGTATGACGAGGAAATGTCTGACCTAAGACTAAGAAATCTAGGTTAAACTAAAGGCCAGGTTAGGTTAGGTTCAAGATTCATTGGCACTGCATACTCAGGTTTATCAATTTTAACAATTTATAAAATGGTATACTGTACATGTCTTTGGTTTACACCTTTTGGGTAAATATAGATAAATTCAGTAAACTGAGTAAAACTATTCCATGCATAACTTCGAACAAAATAAAAAAAAAAATGGTGCAGCTTTTGTTCTTGCATGCACAGTGCTGTATTGTACTGAGATATATATCAAGTTATGTGTCGAAATATATTACTATACACTATTTCAGTAAACTTCTTTTTAACATGCAATTAAGTTCTTCATCAGGTGGAACAAGATTTCATGGAACATCATATCTCAGTCATTTTTGACGTTTAATTTTCTCTAGATTCTGATACAAAATATTTGGTGTTCCAGCTGTTTTTCTGTACATTTAAAAAGATGGCATTGCTTACACAGATTGTGTTTTAGACCAGAGCCTCCTTGTTTATGACCTCTGGGTTTATATAATTCACCTAAATGCAGTATTAAAATGAATGATGAAGTCTACTTAAATCAGTTTTGCAAGTTGAATCTACCCAGAGTAGGATTGAAAATACATTATTTGTTAGTTTTTATATTGAATTATAACACAGCAGTAACTGAAGTTAGGCATGTAGCCTAACCGCTATATGCTTAGCTTTCAGGCTAATTGCAATGCCAGTGCATTAGTCCTGTCTTTTACTTTTAGCATAATAAATAGCCTAGCCCATACATTTCTTTCATCATTTTATCCTTTGCTTTGTTAATATATGATATATTTTCTCGTCAGCACCAAATTCTGGAATACAGTACCAATGATTGATTTATAATTATATAAGATCATATTTTTCTTGATAAAAGTTCTGTATGAATCCTTTGAGAAGTTTTAGGTGCTTGCATTCAGTGTACTAGCTAGCCATTGTGCAAATTACTTTTTTAGGATGTTACAGTAGTTGGGTAGATGTTAAGCAAATTAAGTTCTTTAATATTTTTTAACTGACCAGTTTTCCATCCTTGCTGGACACATTCAGTTACAAGTGGTTATATCATAGTGTTAAGGATTCTATATTGAAAACAATAAAGTTTTAAACAATAGTCATGCCAGTTTTCTGTAGAAATGAAGAAATTACATTTATTTCAAGTAGAAAACAAAATCTTAAAAAGTGTTCAGTGACTTTTTTTTAATGGAGAATTAAATTTTTACCCAACTGACACCTTCATGAAGATTAAATCTTGAAATTTCACATTTGTTGTATGTGGAAAAACTTTGTAAAAAATATTAAAAGAAAAATCCTTTGATCAACTTGCATATATTATTGAACCACAAATACAGGAATCTAATTGCAGTTTTTCTAACAACAGGTGGTAGCCCTAAAGGCAATGGTTCAGCAACTGTTACATATGAAATGTGCAAACCCTAGAACAGTGTTGACTTGTCAAGAAAATAAGGGAGGAAATTACTGCTGCCATAGATTTAGAAGGATCCAGGACATCCAACCAGGTAGGATTTGGCATCCTTGATTAGGATGGATTCTTGTATCTTTTCAGTTTAAGTTGCTCCTTGTCAAGTAAGCTTGGGGGTCCAAGCAGTTAGGATTGAGCACCCTTAGTTAGGTTAGGTTTTGTTTTTTCTCTATAGTGCTTGTGCCAATTTTGTTTTTGAAATTTTGAGGGTATGCACTAGAACTATGCATTTTTCTGTTTCACTTGTAATACAATAGCATATTTTTTTTTTTTACCATTCCCCTTGGTGCAATTCACTCATTTTGGCTTTTCCCCCATCCAAAAAGCCTCAGTTCCCACTGGAATCCAGTCATAATTCTTAGACGTAGAGGTTGAAGAGAAAATATGTGTTTTATGCACAAATAATAAAGAACTACAGAAAACACATACTGTATATTGTTTATGTCTCCACCAAAAAGTACCATATATTTACCCTAAGCTGTCAGAGAAAAAGGTCTGACATAAAACAGTTTCACCTATGACTAGGTAACAAAGATAGGTACCAACTATCCAGAATAGCTTAGCCTACATTAATAGTAGATTTTACCTAATGTAATATGGAGTAGTAATGTGGCCAGCCTACAACCATAGCTTATGTGAATGGTTAAGACTACTGTATACAAGATATAGTGCCAAAGCCAGACTTTGCAATTGGAGATCTATCTTATTCTTGACGACTGCACTCACAAACTAAGACTGACACATGGGATTAACAGT
This sequence comes from Macrobrachium rosenbergii, assembly GCF_040412425.1. Classification (NCBI taxonomy): domain Eukaryota; kingdom Metazoa; phylum Arthropoda; class Malacostraca; order Decapoda; family Palaemonidae; genus Macrobrachium; species Macrobrachium rosenbergii. The sequence goes on from NC_089743.1 coordinate 42,233,066, forward strand.
AAACACCTTTTAAAAAGCCTGCTATTTTAGAAACAAAAATTTTCTCCAGCATGATCCAGTACATCATTGGGCTGGTCTACCCTGTCGGAAGTATTATAACTATACAAATATAAATGTAATCACACAAATATAACACAGTATTGTTAACAAATATTAAAGTCAAATTTTATATAAGTAAGTTACCCAGTAATTACATAGCTATTAGTTTCTTTTAACCGGCAGCTCAAAATTTCGAAATTGCGGGTCAGGCTAGTTTGTTTTGGTTATGACGACATGCCCCGCCCACTTCGGGTGTAAGAGAAGGTACAACATGGCAAAGAGCTTCAATTTGTTTCTGCTGGCTATGGTTGAAGGACAGTGGTTGGCAGCAGTTCAAAATCTGGAATTGGTGAAGTATTTATTTTTGTAGCCTTTCGGCAGAATTAAGATAGTGTTAGGCGAATTTTGATCATTGGTTGATGACTCTTTGCTCATTTTTTGGACTTTTATTAGACTTTTCTAGGATGTCTGACACTAGTATTTCTAGTATTAGGATGACTCGCACACCGTTTGTATTCTAGGGGACAAACATGTTCAGTAGATTTACATTGTGAGGAGTGTAATGACTGGGATATTAAGAAGTGGAAGGCTTTAGATGCACATCTCAAAAAACTAGCTAGAGATAGGAAGAGGAAAGCTATGGCTAGGGAATCTAGTAAAGCTTTTGCTAGTCAGGATTCATCTGCTAAGTCGGATGCAATTGCTCCTGTAATTTCTTCCATTCCCATTCCATCTCCTCCACCTGTGCAACCCTCTCCTTTACCTGGCTCTCAGGTTTCTGACCCCAACACCATCACCAGTTTGGAGTCAAAAATCAACACTCGTTTTGGGTTGATTGTTCAATCAGTCGCTAAATTAGCATCGTCTGTGGAAGTGCTAATGGACAAAAGTGAGTCAGAGCACCCCGTGGTGCCCAGTGCAAGTGCACTGATAGTGGAGGAGATGGCTGTTCGGCCTGCCAATTCTCCTAGGCCAAGGTCCCTGGGATACTCCCCAGCACCTGGGAGGAGTCAAACTGGCAGCCTAAGGGAGGTCGGTGGGGTCTGCCCCCGAGCAGTCGCCCCCTCGGTTCTGTTGACGAATCCCAGACTGCAACCAAAGGCCATTGGAAAGGCCTTCAAGTGAGCACTCATTGTATGTCCTCCAGCTCCGAAGGTTTTAGTCCCAGGCACACACGGCGCTATGTGGACAAGTCACGCCCACTGAAAAGGCGTGTAGTGGAGTTTGAGATTTCTTAACCTGTTCCTTGTAAGAAGAGCAAGGATTCAGCGCACCCATCGTGTAGTCATTGGGACACCCCGGAACAATAATTCTCTTCATCTTCTTCGAGTGATGATTGTAATTTGGTGCCGAAGTGCCTTGCGGCGCAGAGGCGTTCTCCCCCTTGGACAAGACGTATCTTTTTCCACAGGCTACAGTACTGAACATCGCCTCTGACCTGCAGAAAAAGAACACTCAGGACCTGCTCTCCCAATCTATGAGACGCCCCAAGGATTCTTCGACTCTTCTTCCCAGATCTTTTTCTCTGCTGCAACCTACTCCCTTTCGGAAACGGTGGGAACAAAAGGGAGCAGAATCTTGGATAGTGTCTGTCCTGAAGGAGGGCTACACTATCCCCTTTTTGAACAAACCTCCTCTAATCTGCAAGCCTGTCGAATTGACAGCTTACTCTCCAGGCTCAGAGAGATTTGCTGCTCTCTTGCTAGAGGTGGAGTCCCTTGTTCAGAAAGAGGCTATAGAGCTAGTAGAGGACATTCATTCTGCAGGATTCTACAACTGTGGTGCCAAAGTCATCGGGAGGCTGGAGACCTGTTTTGGACATAAGTGCTCTAAAGGTCTTTGTCAAAAAGACAACATTCAAGATGGAAACAAACTATTTGGTCCTTGCATCCATTCGCCAGCGAGAATGGATGGCGTCCATCGACATGCAGGACGCGTACTTTCACATTCCAGTACTGTACATCCAACTTCGAGAAAGTACCTCAGGTTTGTGTTTCAGGGCAAGGTGTTCCAATTTCATGCTCTTTGCTTCGGCCTCTCAACAGCGCCGCAAGTGTTCACCAGGGTATTGGCTCCCTTAGCGAAATGGCTTCGTTTGATGGGGATAAAGATCTCCCTATATCTAGACGACTGGCTACTACTTTCCCGCTCGAAAGCTCAATGTACGGAGGACATTCACACAACTCTTCTCTTGGCTCAAGAATTGGGCCTTCTCGTCAATCGGGACAAGTCTTTCCTGACACCTTCTCAAGAGATTCCTTATTTAGGGATGACGACCAACTCTCGGGATTTTCAGGTTTTTCCAGTCCCGAAGAGAACAGAAAAGTGTCTCCAGACAGTGGAAGAATTTCTGAATCTAAAATTTTGCTCAGCCAGTCAGTGGATGAGTCTTCTAGGTACCCTCTCATCCATGGAACAGTTCGTCACTCTGAGAAGACTTCACCTGAGACCTCTCCAGTTCTTCCTCAGAGCCAGATGGAACAGGAAAAAGTTTCCAGACTCGTTTGTGTTCCTGATAACGGTGGAAATCAAGGAGGATCTTTGTTGGTGAAATTCCAGGAAGAGACTATCAGAAGGGAAATCTCTTCATCCTCTGAACCCCAGCCTAGGGTTCTTTTCAGACGCATCAAACCTAGGTTGGGGAGCTCTTTTGGGATTAAAAGAAGTGTCAGGGACCTGGTCTCAGGAACAGCAAAACTGGCACATCACCGTAAAAGGATTACAGGCGATATGTCTGGGCCTACAGTGCTTCACTTCAGAAATTCGGGGGAGGACAGTAGCAGTGCATTCAGACAACACGACAGCACTGGCATACATCAAGAAATGAGGAACCCACTCTTTCTCCCTGTATGAAGTGGCACGGGACCTTCTTCTTTGGTTACACCAGAACGACACTCAAGTGACAACGCGTTTTATCCAGGGAAGACTCAACGTTCTAGCTGACAAATTGAGCCGTCAAAGGCAGACCCTTCCCACAGAATGGACATTAGACCCGTTGATTTGTCTGGATCTGTGGAAGCTCTGGGGGAAACCCATGATAGATTTTTTCGCCTCCTCTAGAAATCACCAACTTCCTCTCTTCTGCTCACCAGTTCCAGATCCCTTGGCATGGGCAACCAATGCAGTGTTGCAGGATTGGTCCAACAAAGATCTGTATGCTTTTCCCCCATTCAGTTTAGTGAGGCAGGTCATCAACAAATTCATGTCTCATCAAAACCTTTCCATGATCTTGATAGCCCCCTTCTGGCCAGCAAAAGAGTGGTTCCCAGATCTAATAGAACTTCTTGTGGACTTCCTGAGACTGCTGCCACAGAAGCAACAACTTCTCAGGCAACCTCACTTCCGTCGGTTCCACCAAAACCTGTCTTCTCTGGCCCTAACAGGGTTCAAACTGTTAGGCGACTGCTCCAAAAGAAGGGCTTTTCAAGAACGGCTGCAGATGCAATTGTGAAGTGTAGAAGAGTCTTCAAATAATGTCTACCAGGCAAAATGGTCCATCTTCAGGCCCAAGTGCAGACAAAATAACGTGTCCTCTTCTGAGACCTCTGTAGCAGAAACAGCGGACTTTCTTCTGTGCCTACTCTCTGCTAAAGGACTTTCCACCTCTACCATTAAAGGATACAGAGCTATGCTTAGCTCTGTTTTCCGCCATAAAGGAATGGACTTATCGTCAAACTAGGATTTGTCTGACCTTATTAAGTTCTTTGACACCACAAAGCTTAAAGAAAAACCTTTGCTGTCCTGGAACTTAGACAAGGTCCTTAAGTGGCTTTCCAGTTCACGTTTTGAGCCCATGCAATCTATCTCTTTAAAGGATCTAACCAGGAAAACTCTTTTTCTGGTTGCCTTGGCCACCGCTAAGAGGTCCAGTGAAATCCATGCTTTAGACAGAAACATAAGATTTTCTCAGGGAAATGCAGTTTGCTCCTTTTCCCTAGACTTTCTGACTAAGAATGAATCGCCATCGAATCCATGGCCTCCTTCTTTTACGGTCAAGAACTTGTCCGAGATAGTGGGGCCATCTGAAGAAGAAAGAACTCTCTGTCCAGTAAGGGCCCTTAAGTTTTATCTTCCAGTAAGGGCCCTTACTTCAGAACCCTTAAGTTTTATCTTCACAGAACGAAGGACATTCATGGTACTTCAAGAAGCCTTTGGTGTTCTGTGAAATATCCCTCTAGACCCTTGTCTAAGAATGCCCTGGCATTTTTTCTGAGGAATCTGATTTCCGAAGCACATTCCATGGTGAACGAAGACTCGCTCTCCTCTTTCAAGGTAAAACCCCATGAGATAAGAGTAGTCGCTACGTCTTTAGCATTTAAGCACAATTTATCCATCACATCAGTTGTGCAAGCGACGTTTTGGAAGTGCAAGTCGGTGTTTGCATCGCATTATTTAAGGGATATCAAGACTACTTTTGATCAATGCAGTACTTTTTACGCGGCTGGCATGGTGTTGGGGAGAGAAACGTATAAAGCAATGTCCTTTCTTTAATCTCTTTGCCTTGCTTAGGGTATTGAGTTTTGGGGAGCCTGGAAGTACTATGTACTTGGAGTACCCTCCAGTTTTTTGGTTTTACGGTTTGGTATTGGTGTTTTTAATTTGATTGTTGGTGGTTATGATAACTATTTACTCTGGTTATTTTGTGTGTTACTGCGCCCTTGGCAGGGGCATCTTGTTCTACTTTGCTAGCCCTCGGAAATTAGTCCATCGCTACAAAGCACCCACTGTAGTAGTAGGCCCTTAAGGCTTACCGCCTCGCCTCTACTGGATAAGATGAGTGCCAAGCAGAGGCAGTATCTACCTGTAGCAGCTCTCTTATCAGGTAAGGTTCAACAACACTGATTCAATGTTAGCAAATTTCTATTCTCAAACTCATTACTATTAATAATGTTTTGGGGTAGATATGTCCAACAGTCCCACTTCCATTCAGTGTGGGAGTCAGCTATGTAATTATTGGTTAAGTGACTTGTATAAAAATGACATTATTGTAATAAGATAAAGTTTTATATATACTTACCCAGTAATTACATAATCGGAGCCCACCCTCCTCCCCTCAGTTGGACATAAGGGCATAAACAAATTGAAGCTCTTCGCTATGTTGTACCTTCTCTTACACCCGAAAGTGGGCGGGGCATGTCGCCATAACCAAAACAAACTAGCGTGACCTGCAATTTCAAAATTTTGAGCTGCCGGTTAAAAGAAACTTAATAGCTATGTCATTACTGGGTAGGTATATATAAAACTTAATATAAAAATGTCTTTTTTTTTTTTTTTTTTTACAAAAGACTAGATTATTTTGCACTTGAAACTTACTTTAAAATTTACCTATCACATCACATTCATCATATATGTGAAAAACCTTTTGTCCAAATAAAAAATAGATCTGTGGTCAGCTAGCATCCTGTTGAACCACACATACAGAAACCTAACTGTAATTTTTGAAAACCAGTTGGTAGCCGAAATGGTGTTCGTTCAGCGTATGTTGCATATTTCTAATAATGTACATATCAAGAAATTTAGGGAAGCAACAGCTGCTATCATAGATTAAGAAGAGTCTAGTGTGTTTGGCCATGTAGGATGTGGCTTCCTTGGTTAGGATGCATTACTATAACTTGTTATGCCCCAGGTCAGGTAAGCATCCTAAGTTAGTTTAGGTTTGATATTTTCCTTTAATGCCCTTGCCAGATCTTCATGCTTTATAACTTGTATGGTTGTTACTGTTGGGGTTTTATTCTTGAACCATACTGCCTATCTTGTGATTTGAATATTCTTGACCATTCTCCTTGGTGCAGTTCACTCATTTTAGCTCTTTCCGCAGCCAAGAACCTCAGTTTCCACTGGGGTCCCACTATAATTGTTGAATATAAGGAGTAAGGGAAAAATAAGTGTGTTTTGCACATAGTAAAACCTGCATAAATTGCATGGTAAGGATTCTGAACAAGGAAAGGTTCTGGATAAGACAGTTTCACTTATAGTTCACTTATAAAGAGGTGACAAAGACAGAGATAGGTGCCAACCATACCATCTGGGATAGCATAAACTGTGATGTCTTACTGTGCTTTGTTAGTAGTTTTTGCCTAGCCTACTATGGACTAGTATTGATTAGCCTGTCACCATGGCGTAGATAGATGGTTAGACTAAGCAAGGCCTAGTGCCATAGTGAGATTTTGTAACTGGATGTCTAGCTTATTATGGAAGACTGCACACACACAAGCTAAGACTAACATGGGATCAAGAGTAAACATTGTGAAAAAAACCCATTACTGTACTGTATTTTAGACAAAGTTCTCTTCAGCATGATCCAACATATCACTAGGGTGGTCTACTCTGTCAAAGGTATTATAACCATACAAGTGTAAATGTAACAACACAGATATTGACAATTCTAATAGTTTTAAATTACATTTTTCAAGTAAAACACAAATATAATTACCAATTCAAGCCTACATGAAGATTTACTCTTGACTACCACATTCATTGTATGTGAAAAACCTTGTCACAAAAAAAAATTAACAAAAAAAATCCTTGATCAGCTTGAGTTTGTTATTGAACCATAAATACAGGAGCCAAATGGTAATTTTTGAAAACCAGGCAGTAGCCATAATGGTGATGGGTCACCATCTGTTACATATTTCTTATCACATATGTACAAACACAAGACCGGTATCACCATATCAAGAAATTAAGGAAAGCATTAACTGTTGGCATAGAGCAAGAAGGGTCAAGGGCATTTTGCCAGGTAGGACGTGGCATCCTTGGTCAGGATGCATTCCTGTAATATCTTTATTGTTCAATGTGCTCTAGACAAGGAAAGCTCGAGCTCAATTAGGTAGGCTTCAGCACCCTGAGTTAGGTTAGGTTAAATGTTTCCATGTAATGCTCTTGCCAACTCTCTGCTTCATAATTTTTTGTGGTTTGTTACTGACTAGTATTTACACATGAAACCAAGCATTTTTTGACTGCTTACTTGTAATATGTATTTATTTCTTTCCATTCCTCTTTGTGCAATACACTACTAAGATATAGATAGTAAGGGAAAAACAAGTGAGTTTTTTGCACAAGAAACCAAAATATGCATAAAACATAAGTTAAGTAATCTGAACAGTATATGGTCTGACATCAGGGGCAAGAAGTTGTATACAATTTAAGTTGTGAGAGAAAAAAGTTCTGGAATAAGACAGTTTACTTTTAAGAAGGTAACAGATAGGTGCCTAAGCCATCATGTCTTAGCTTGTTTTGTTAGTAGTTTTTATCTAGCCTACTATGGACTAGCTCATGATTGGCCTACAACCACAGCCTACTTGGATGGTTAGACTCTATAAGATCTGGTGTCAAAGCCAAACTTTGCAATTGGTGATCAAACTCATTCTTGAAAAGTATACACAAGGTAAGATTGACACATGCAGTCAACGGCGAAAACCTCAAAAATTTTTTACAACATGATCCAGCTTATCACTAGGCTGGTCTACCCTCTCAAAGGTATTATAACCATACAAGGTAATTGTAACAAAAGTATAATTCAACATATTCAGCAATGTTAAATTACTTATTTTAGGTAAAACAAAAATACATATAAACTCAAGCCTATGTGAAAATTTACTCTCAAGGTGTTACACATTTCTAATCATGTGTATAAGTATACCTTAGTTTAACCAGACCACTGAACTGATTAACAGCTCTCCTAGGGCTGGCCCAAAGGATTAGACTTATTTTACGTGGCAAAGAACCCATTGGTTACCTAGCAACGGGACCTACAGCTTATTGTGGAGTTAGTTACTTATAAATGATTTGTTTAACCAGACCTCTGAACTCTTTTAGGGTCCTTCTCGGGCTGGGAAAAGAAGGGGGGAAAGAGTACATAAAAAATTAAGTAGTTAAATAAATAAATAAATAATAAAAAAAGGGGGGGAATTTAAAAAAAAATCAAGAGGGAAAGAAAAAAAAAGAAAAAGAAGGGCGGGAAAAAAGGGGGAAGATTATATTTTACTTATCAATTTAATTTTGTTTAAGAAGAGAATGATATTATTAATTGAAAAGTTATTACCTTCTGCTAGAATATCCTTTATTGATTTATTTTGTAAATAAGTATTTCTTTCATGATGCCATCTGGGACAGTCAATCAAGATATGTTTGATTGTTATTGGGATGTTACATCTTTCACAAGTTATTGGGTTTGTGTGCGGAGTTGACATCAGATGACCATGTGTGAGTTTAGAATGTCCTATTCTGAGTCTTGTTAAAATTACTTCATTAATTCTTTGCCTTTGGGTAGAAGAATGCCACTTTTTAACTTCGTTCTTAATTTGTTTTAGTTTGTTTTGAGGGGGTATATTTGTCCAATCATTTTGCCAATCCCTATAAATTAAGGGTTTAACTGATGCTAGCCAGTCTGATATGGGGGCTTTCGTAGCATTTGGGGGGATTGTACAAGCCAATTTAGCAGCTTTATTTGCTTTCTCATTACTCTCAATGCCTACATGGGCTGGGATCCAACAAATTTGAATTTGAAGGCCGTTTGTAATTAACTGATGAATTTCCTGTTGGGTATTTTGGACAAGGTGATTATTTGATTTAAATGATCCTATTGCTTCAATTGCACTTCTTGAGTCGCTCAATATGAATGCTGAAGGAATTCCTTTTTTTGTTATAATTTTGAGAGCCAATTGTATGGCTGTTAATTCTGCTGTAAATACTGATGATATTAGAGGAAGGCCCATTTGGATAGTTTTATCACTTGAATAGGCTGATGAGCCCACTCCAGCTTCATTTTTGGATCCATCTGTGTAGATTATGAAGGGATTACCCTTCCGTCTTATGTGTTCCATGGCATGTTGATGGTACATTTCTGTGTTGAACATATATTTCTTTGAAAGATATGATAAATATATGCATATTTTTGCCCTTTTTAGTGTCCATGGTGTGATCAGATTTATTTCTTGGGTAAATTTGGGTATCAGGTTATGTAAATTCAATAGATGATTAGTTTTTTCAGTAAATGAGTTTTGATTTGGGTTATTATTTGTATTTTGATTGAGAAATTTATTTGATACAGATGTGCCTGCTTGAAGGGATAAGCCTTTTCTTAAAGTAATTAGATCTCTGTAATATTTTAGAGGCAGTTGGCCTGCCTCTGCTAGGATAGAGACAGTTGGAGATGAGCGGAAGGCTCCTGTACATGTACGTACTCCCTCATGATGTAAAGCATCTAGAGATTTTAAAGTTGTTTCTGAGGCAGTTGAATAAATTGGACAGCTATAATTTATAATTGATAGTACCGTTGCATTGTGGAATCCGAACCACATTATACCGAGAAATTAATTTATATCACCAGAAATAAATTCCTCTAATTCTTCATTGGCTGGTCAGAGACTCAAACTCGGGCCTAGCAGAGTGCTAGCCGAGAAATCTACCAACTGGTCCAACGAGGAACTAATCATGTGTATAAGCAAGGCCATTATTGATATATACAGTATCAAGAAATTAAGGGAAGCATTCATAGATTAAGAAGGGTCATGAGTAACTTGCCAGGTGAGACATGACATCCTTGGTCAGGATTTGCTCCTGTAATATACCTGAACAATGACAAATTTTTTATTTATTTATTTATTTTTTTTTTCATAACAACCCGAGGTCTTAACATCAGGATAAAGCTTCTGGCACCAGCTGGAAACTGGTTTAAAAACAAAAAATCGTCTATGCAAGGAATCTGTGGCATCTGGCATCTGATACGCAGATGAGGTGGAAGCAGGTCAGAGACTCGGCATGTGCTCCAGGTCAGGAAAGCTTGGGGGGGTCAAGTCAGGTAGGATCCAGCACCCAGAGTTAGTTTAGGTTAGAATGGGCTTGCCAGATCTTTGTCTTATACCAGTGGTTCTCAGTTTGGGGGACGTCGGCAATTTCCAAGGGGGGTGCAACCCTAGGGTAAAATAGAAAATTCTCTAATTATATTCGTTATTCTCTTAACAAGAGTCACTAAGAAGCAGTCCTCCTCTTTTTTTTTTTTATCTTCCTTTAAATCTGGGAGGTTTTTTATCTTCCTTTAAATCTGGGAGGGAATATTACTCATAGATGCAAGGGGGCATGGAGGGAAGGAATAACTCTTAGAGGGGACGTGATGATAAAAAGGTTAAGAACCACTGTCTTGTACTGTTTTGATTTGTTACCAGCTAGGACATATACATGAACCATTTATTTTTCTGACTGCTTATCTTGTAATAAATATATATATTTTTTTTTACCATTCCCCATGCTTACCTTGTAATAAATACTGTATATATATATTTTTTTTACCATTCCCCATGATGTAAGTCCTTGATTTGGCCTTTCCTTCCACCCAAAAGGTCCAGCTTCCCAATGGGGTCCCACCTATTTGAGTACAGGGGGTAAGCACATACCAAGACAGCTGAGAACAGAATGGGAGAGCTAACCAAGCTTGGGTCATGGGTGACTCATGGGCCTACTGATAGGCTTTTGTTTTTATTAAAGTCAGTAGAGAGCCACAGCGTGCTTTGAGTACTATCCATCTATGAAAGTGTAGGTTTGCATTCCCATCGGAACAAGTGTTATGTTCAAATAGGAAAAACTGTATACAGCACAAGGTTAGGATTCTGAACAATATACGTAGTTTATGTCTGTGGCAAGAAATTATTATATCAGGTAAAAAGTCTGAGATAAGCTAAATCACTTTTTTAGAGAATATAGGTACCAACTATCTAGGATAGCCAAACCCTTTATGGCTTGCTTACCCTATTTTGATTCTTCAAGACTGTGTGTACTGTATACACACAGACTAAGACTTACACACAAGGTCAATAGCAAAACCTTGAAAAATGCACAATATCGTTAGACAAAATTTTCTTAAACATAACCTAACCATCACTAGGTTGGTCTATCCTGTCGAAAGTATAATCATAAAAATGGAAATGGATTCACACATGTAATTATCAATTTTTGTAATTTTTTCATTTTGAAAAGACATTCTCTCATAAAAACAATAATTGCTAAGTATTGTGTTCTTCAGAATGTGCAACTGTTTTTAAGGAGTTTAGTGTATTAACATGACGTGTCAAGTTTGCAGTAAGATAGCTATGGCATAGGCTTGCCTTGGGCATGACTGTTGATTTTACTTTCTCAAGGCCGGTGTAGATGACTATCCCAATTCCCTTAGCTGTAATGTATGTTCCAGCCTCTAAACCTATTGATTTTTATTTCCTCATTTGATGTGCTTTGTCTCAGTCCAAAAGTGAATCTCAGTAACCATGTCACCATATTGTAGAGAAACTACTTATAAGCAAAGTCCAAAAGTGAATCTCAGTAACCATGTCACCATATTGTAGAGAAACTACTTATAAGCAAATTACAAACTATTACTGCTTATATGAAGCACTCTCAATTTTCCAGGTTGTTGCTACATAATTTGTCCCAGCCATACAATCCCACTGAATGAATAAATTGTCACTTTGGCCACATGGCCCAGCATTGGTGCCAGGTAGTCATTCAATGCAGCCATGAATGTTTTTTTTTTTTTTTATATGAAAAAATATTACATATTTATGCAGAATCACATACCAATGCATGCAAACTGCATATCAGAAGCATCCTCCTCCTATTCCACCATTTGCTATAAAGTATTGTGCATCTCTTGTGACACCATTTGCTAATATCAAGTATATTAGTAATATTGTATTTTACTCTTTAATATCAAGTATATATATTAGTAATATTGCATTTTACTCATACATAGTTAAGAAAGCATCCACTAGTGTCAACATAACCTGTCTAGCTCAGCGGTCTCTTTCAGTTATTGAAGAACATGTACTGTATGTGTTTTGCCATTTACCATTTCTGTGAACATTCTAAAACATTAACCACCCAGCCCAGGGAAATGCTTCCAAGTCAATTGTTCACACCACAAGACTTAAGCTCAGCATTCCAACAATTCTACTTGGGTTCAAAGCCCAGTCAGTTTTCATCTGCCAGATTCATAAATGAATTAATGAAATTATGCTATAAAAACAATGTTTGCTCCAAGCATTAAAATGAGCTCTTCATTCAGTGTTCGTACTTTACCCATTCAGACTGGGGCAAACTTTAAGGCTGGCAAATTTAAGAAAAAAATGGGGCAAACTTTAAGGCTGGCAAATTTAAGAAAAAAAAAAACATCAATGGAAAAGTCTCCACCTTCCACAGGAAGTTGAAAGTAAATATTTACAACCCTGTGCAGGGCCTGTTTTCAAAGACATGTAAAAATGTGCTAATTTTACTAAGTTGTGTTTTTCAAAAAATTTTTTTTTTTTTTTGTAAAATTATTACAGCTCACATAATATAACAGTAACAAATTCTGAGCATATTTATTATAATTTCAAGTATTTACAAGATTTACTGAGATGGGGGGAGATGCAGTGCCTTTTTGTGAGGTGTACATTTTTTCTTTGCACTTTACTTTGCAAAATTACAATTTTAGCTGAACTACTATCACACAAGAAAAGAAGTAAAACCAACAGCAATCCCTGGGTATACTTATGAGCAAATAAAAAGACGTCCTGGAGCTGCAGAGGCAGTTCATTTCCCCATGAAATCTCAAGGCACACTGATCTCCCTCTCATCTCGTATAGTTGCCATAAGTCATTGATGGCCCATTGAAGTGATATGAACATTTTTCCTCCTAAATTCAACCAAACCGTTTGGCACACAATATTAATGCTCATAAGAGTTAGCCCAACGTTCACTCAAAACCTATTATAGTTTCCTCAAATATCATGCCCGTCCAGTATAACCCACCCATTAGCAGGTGACCATTTCAACAGAAGATCCAAAGCCAAACATAAGACCTCACAACACCTACATTAACTTTACTTCTCATATGAGCAACTACAATATATTTTAATGTAGGAGTGTGAAATACAGAAGTTAGAAAAAGGGATTTATTGGCATTAAAGTTTCACAGGACAAACAAAACTATTACTAAGCCTCGAGAAAAGAAAATAAAAGTCCTCTTTGGTTCACAATCCAGGAGAGTAGCCCCTCAAGATATACGATCCATTGCCTCCAGCATGATGATGGAACTTCCACGAATGACCTGAAATGGATAGGGAAAATAAGTCTAGTACCACAGCTTAATCAAAAGCTGTAATAATTGCTTAATTTAAAAAATAAAACTGCTTACCACCATTTTACTAATCCTCATAAGCAGGAATTTGTATTTCAAAAGTTCTATGACACTGCATTTCTTAAGTTATTAATTTTGTTTGACACTCAAGATACCATGTCAACTTAAAATTTTATGAAATATCCAGGATACATTTTTCCTGACTAAAACATGTGCTATGCATACTTTTGCTTGAGCAAATTTGATAACCACACACTCCTCTGTTTACAGAAATGAGTTTATATGGATAGATCTAGGTTTCCAGCATTTTGGCATTTTTACCATTAATCAAAACTATTATGGATAGACCTACTATGGGATTCAGAGTCGATGAAACACGATTTTTCGGCAAAAACTTTTTATCAAAGCATCGGACAAAGGTGAAAGTTGGCAAGTGTATATTTTATAACCCTACCTAATTTTTGCAAGTATTATTTAGTGCCTAAGTTCGATAGTTTTGATATTTATAGAGTAAAATGAAGTCGCCGATGCCGGAACCGACAAAATCACAGACAAGGATCCTAAAACAATTCGTTACAAAAACGTAATATGACGTCACGAGGCTCCGCCCATCCACCAGGTAGGCGGGTAATGGACATGCTTACAGTCTAGGCTTCAACAAGTTCGATAATGGCCAGCAGCCCAGCATGATGTGGAATTGTCCCCGTGGTTGCAAGATTGCATTTGTGCTACAGCTTGCCACTTTGTATACAAGCTAGAAGACCCGTGACAAGATTTACTATAGCGTGAATAGGTAATTATTTCTATAGTGGGTGATAGTTACTTGGCCACCCCAGAAGTGTGGGCAGCAGCTGTTACACACTATCCGCGAGAGCGTGGATTCGGGATTCGAGAATCAGTCATCGTTGACATCACTAGCGACGATGAAGACGGGGATGATGACCTCTTCCTTGAGAGTGACGATGTAGACATTTTGTAAATATATTATGTAGTGTTAGACGTTTTATTTGTACATCTAAAACATATATATGAAAGCACAATGATTATAACAATATGTTCCTCATTCAAACTGATTCCAATATATTTTCCCTTCCACACATATCAATATAAATCGTGCTACATTTGATTGAAATTAAGTAGGTAAATAGTAGCTTGCCTTCAAAATCTTGACTCCTACCATTACCTTTTATTTGCAGCCAGTAGGCTATACGAATGCTGTTTAAGGGTATGATATAAAAAAAAAAACAAAGTAAAATAGTAATGGGTTACATTAACTGAAATAAAACAATGGCGTTGACCTTGACACCTCCAACTATTGAGGGAAATGAGGTATCGTTGCTTTTCATTTGAATTCTATTCCTAGTGACCACTCCTGACTCGATGCAAATAGAAGGCTATAGTGTCGAAACCTGAGGTAAAACAAAAAGGACTGTCTTTTTGTATTCCCGCCCTGAATAGGTGTAGATCTAACAAATGAGCTATAGACTGGTTCATTATGTGGATGAATTATTTGTAGTGTAAAAACAATACGAATATCAAGAAAATGGAAGAATTCGAAGCTAACACCTTAGTTCCAACAACTGCTATGGAAGTTGCGATGAAACCTAAAAAAAAAAAAATAATAATAATAATAATAAAATTATTGAGAATAATCATCACTGATATCGCTGAAACCTAGGATGGGTACTAATATCAATTACCGAGTATGTCATCGGAAAGTGGACAGAGCCACAATGAAGAGATGTTTTCCCCATATGTCAACTTTCTTCACTGTGGGCGGAGCATCATGACGTCACAGGTTAACGTCACTATTGTCTTCAAAACCCTTACCTTCCATTTTGATGGCTCTGGCATAGGAAACACACTTTTACCCTGATAAGTGCCAGAACTATTGAACTTAGGTACTAAACAATACTTGCAAAAATTAGGTAGGGTTATAAAATATACACTTGCCAACTTTCACCTTTATCCGATGCTTTGATAAAAAGGTATTGCCGAAAGACCGTGTTTCATCGGCTCTGAATCCCTTAGTAGGTTTCCAGCGTTTTGGCATTTTTACCATTAACCAAAACTTGACATATTAAAATTTCTGGGACAAGGTGAGAGAGAATATTGTGGCTCACATCTGCACATGTTATCTCTTACACAAAACTACCCACTACCCAAGGAAAAAACAAAAAAAAAGTTTTAAAACAAATCACACAAAATGTTCTAATGTGCCAAAAAGTTACTAATTATATATGTGACGACCAAACAATACGGGGTGTAACTGAATTTAGTCCATTCAATTATGTAAATGAGTGTATTCATTTCTGAAACCAATCTTTGGTAAAATTGATGACAACAGTGGCCATTGAAAAAACACTAATGCAAATACTGTAGTCATAAAAAAACCATGGATGCAAGAAATAATAGAAATAAAAAATAAAAGTAAAATTAGATTCCCAAGTATTTTCAATCCATGGCAGAAGACAGAATGCTCTCCCAGCCAAATCTCTAGTTAATGACAGTTGCTGATTTTGCCTTGTATAAAATTCTCAGTCATAATGCCTGGAAAACCACCTTTCATTGTGAAGAGAATACTATGATAATGCATGAAGACAGCAAATCAATACTGCAAAATGCAAAACTGAGGTTCCCAAACAACACGTCTTCATCTGGTGCCATCATCATCTAAGGACATTTATCCAAATATGTGTTGCAAAGGAAAAAGGCTTAGGATGAACATTACAGTTCTCAGCTTCCACAGTTTGCTCTGGTTCAATGGCTAGATAATAACCACCCTACGGCTAACTCATAGACATCCTTATAAGTAGGTTATTGATTTTCTTCATGGTGTCCTGCAAACATCCTAAGCATTCTGCCTTTACAAAACTTTCAAGGTCCCACTTCTAACCATTTCCTCACAAGACAGTTTTTTTCTGAGACCTCAAACTCCTTTGCTGTTTGTGTCAGAGCTGATCACTACTGCTACCAATAAGAGCAAAATTGCAGTTGCAAACAAATTATATATCTTATAAATCAAGTCAGTCAGGTGTTTGCAATTAGCACAGTCTAGGTCTTCTGCTGAATTTATATAAAAATCTTTTTTTTCTTATCACTAGTCCAATAACTTATGATAGGCAATTATTCCAACATATAGTTTTGCCTCCAGTTACTCCCTCTGGCTAAAATGCCCACTACTTGGCACAATTAACCCTTTCCTGTCCAATTGACGTAATATTACGCAATAACCCCCTACCCCCCTTCTTTTCTGACTGACGTAATTTTACGTAAAATTTACCGACATTTTTCGTACGTGTGGTAGGGTAAATTTTTTTATTTTCAGACAGTTGGTGGTTTCCATAGGCTAAAGCATACCTTGGACCGTAACTCGGGCATCGATCGCCAGGCAAGCAGTCCCTATACTGCGCATGCGCAAATCCCGGCATAGTAAATTTCTCACAATGAAATCAGCTGATCCTACCCACGTTTCTCTCTCGTATCTTACATTTTTTTTTATAAAATGTAGGATTACATTATAGGAAACACTCTGTTTCGTATCCTCTATTTTCTATAAATTTTTTAGTTCCTCTACTGTGCATGCGCAAATCCATGGCGTAGTAAGATTCTCACAATGACATCAGCTGATCCCACCTACGCAGGCCTGGCAGGCCACACTTCTGTCAGAGACCATGCGTACGAGGTTGGGTAAACACGTGTGGCTGTTTACATACAGCGACGTCAATCAAGAACAGTTTCCAAAATGCTTTCGCAAAGTTTTTACGGTAAAACTAGCGGAAAACGCGTTAGTGCATCACATAAGAGACGTCTGGATTTTAGGCAGGGCTCTGAATCTCATTTTTCATTATCATATATATTGATATTTAGAGAATTTTGTTGGCTTTCTCATAAAAAATAATTCATCCGCCTAACTGTTATAGCTTTTGAGCTACAAACGATAATGTTGACAACGGTAACATTTTTTTTTTAAATCGAACAGCTTATAACATCAAAATGAAACTGTTGCTGTTACCAAAGCCATTTTTCTTGACTCTCACTTTATTCCTCAACCTTTCCTCTACATTTTTGTATATTTACAAAGTAATTTCTATGAAAAAATCTGACCTAGGGCTCTTCAAAAAAAATGTCTAGCGATAATTCTCACCATATGCCGGGCAGCGCGCTCTGTTTCTTACCCACTTTTCTATCAATTTTTCACCAACTGGATTTATTCCTTTTTCATTGTTTTATATGTCAATATTTAGAGAATTTTCTTGGCTTTCTCATAAAAAATAATTCATTCGCCTAACTGTTATAGTTTTTGAGCTACGAACAATACTGTTTTCTCATAAAAAATAATTCATTCGCCTGTTATAGTTTTTGAGCTACAAACAATAATGTTGACAACGGTAACTTTTTTTTTCGTTTCGATCAATTTATAACGTCAAAATGAAACTGTTGCCGTTACCAAAGCCATTTTTCTTGACTTTCCCTTTATTCTTCAACTTTTCCTGTACTTTTTCGCATATTTACAAAGTAATTTCTATGAAAAATAACCGAGATAGGGCTCTTCAAAAAAAAAATTTTTTCTAGCGATAATTCTCACCATAGGCCGGGCAGAGCGCTCTGTTTCTCACCCTCTTTTCTATCAATTTTTTCACAAACTGGACTTATTCGTTTTCCATTGTTTCATACGACAATATTTAGGGAATTTTGTTGGCTTTCTCATAAAAAATAAGTCATTCGTCTGACTTTCATAGTTTTTGGGTTACGAACGAAAATATAAAAATAAAGAAATTTTTTTTTTTTCGTTAAATAACTCGCATTTTTTCGTATTTAGAGGGCTGGGACTCTTATTCTGACTATTCCACCATAAAATATAAACATTTAGAAAAAAAGGACAGCAAAATGAAAGTTGTTGGCATAAAATTTCTATTTTTGCTGAATTTTAGAAATAATTATTTTTTTGCACTGTCGAGCGCTCCCAAACACATCGGGGCTCATGTACCCTCAGTGATGTGATAACTATACAGATATGAAAGGGTTAAGAATACAGACAAAAAAGAAAAAACTTACAGATACACCAATTGTCACACGCTCTCCTGTCTTGCGGATCTCTGTTCCATCATCAATCACCAAATTCATGAAAGGGTCAAAACCTCGTAGTGTTCCTTCAACAACGCGTCCTCCATTGAGTTTGGTCAAGACACGCTTGTCCATATACC
Source organism: Macrobrachium rosenbergii (assembly GCF_040412425.1). Classification (NCBI taxonomy): domain Eukaryota; kingdom Metazoa; phylum Arthropoda; class Malacostraca; order Decapoda; family Palaemonidae; genus Macrobrachium; species Macrobrachium rosenbergii. Next base: position 42,251,420 of record NC_089743.1, read on the forward strand.
TGAGATTAAGGTGTATTAAATTATTACAAAACAGATCACATATCAACAAAATTACATTAACAAATGCTTGGCTATATGTTTAGGTATGTTCAATTTGGGCTGAATGACCATTGCTTTTGTTACTCAAAATAACTACCACTACCAGGAGCAATTGAATTTAGCAAAACAGACCAAATTAGAATATACTTTAATACATTATATATTTTTGTGTGTGCACTTAAAATCTTAAAAAATCTGAAAACTAAATAAAAATTGTCATGCAAAACAGATTGTCACATTTCTTCTTCTATTGGTGGCCGATTGGTCATCTGTTACCACACTAACCTTATGCCAAATGGTGGTAACCATTAAACCAGTATTTCCTAAAACTGGACTCTACATCAAAGCATTCCAGTCTTAGGTCCAGATTCCTTGATAGGTTACACTCAAACATATTTTCCTTTGCTGTTTATTTTAAATAACTGCTTATACAGTGTAAGTTTAATACACTTGTTCTTAATTACCTTTGTTTTAATAGCATCTCATTCTGTGGAGGTTTATGCAACCTCAGGGCCCTTTGACTAGCCCCATGCAAAGGTGTGTTCATTATAAATAATATAGGTCTCTTGAAATAAGTTGAAGCTTTTAAGAAACATGTACAGTAAAGTTGTTTCATGCTCAGTATTCACAAGTTATAGCAAGTAACCTTATGATAATGTCCTGTGTATATAAGTGAATATAAACATTTGATTTAATTATAGCATTAGTTACTTTTGAGGTCATGCATATTCTTAATGACCACACAAACATTTATTCATGAACTGACCACCTCCTCTATAAAGTATTAAGTATTCAAATTCTTAATTCGAAATGTGAACATCTTAAAAACAGTACGAAGATACATTAAACAAATAATGAACGTCTTAAAACTTTGTAATATTTAATTCTTACTTAGAGATTTATACATCTTAAGAACAGTATAAAGATACATTAAACCAATAATGAACTCGATAAAACTTTATGTAATTTACCATCAAATATTACTTTATGTGATATTTACCATCAGTTGTTAATGATTGATATTAAGGATACAGGCTTCTGCATTGAAGGCAAAAAAGTACTGTAGTTAGAAATCTTTACCACTCCTTTATATAATTTCTTAAGTACTGTAGTTTGAAATCTTTACCACACCTTTATATTTTTTTTTTTTTTTTTTTTTTTCCAGGTCAAAGGGCTGCAGCTCCTTACACTTAATATTACTGTACACAAATGTACATTTTGTCTCTAAGAAGTCAGTGTAACATCACAATACCTGAGGTCACCAAGAAGAATTACCAGGGAAAAGGAAAGCAGCACACACACTGAAGGTCCTGGATGTGGAAGACGAAGTTTCCCATGATGCAATCATGCATGAGTATGGCACAGGCAGGACCCAGGCGTATGCCAAGTTAATCAATGTTGTCCTAATGCCACTGAGAGAGCAGGAGGCAACCAGCAGTGGTGGAGATGCCAAGTCAAAGAATCTCAAATATTAGCTGAAGGCTACACATGAAGACTTGGACGAAACAGTGTTTAGCTCATATGACCAGGTGGTCTCAGGGGCTGCTTCGTGATGAGGCCAGAGTATATCTTTGCAAGTAGACTTCCACCACAAAAATATTCAGCAAGAGAGAAAACTGTTGAGTGGTGTAATGTTGACACTAAGTGAAAGTCAATTTCAAGAAGAGTTCAGGACCCTAAGAGGAAGCCATCTTAAAAGTGGCAGACATCCAGAGCCAATTAAAGTACAGCACCTCTTTTGGAAGATCCTTCCCAATAATACCCAGGCCCTGAGTCAGAGTCAAGTGGGATTGGCCACAAACTAGGTTTATAGTGAATTTTTAAGGTTTATGAGTGCTTTTGTAACATGACAGGTTTGTGGAGGCAGACACACACCTCTACAATAAGACCAGGAAGCAGATGATGCTAGAAATACACTATTGTATTGTTTTAACTCAACCTTGTAATGGCAACAAGGTTAAGTCTTAATACAAAGAGACATACTATTCCAGTAATTTTTGTTTATCCATGATTCTAATAATCTTTGCTCACCCAAGACACAGTGCTTAGTAATGTTTGTATGCTAAATAACTTGAATGTTTTACAGGTAACACCAAACTGCCATTACTACAGTTGAATAAATAAGTAAATTTACATGAAAATGTTCTTGATTTCTTTCCATACCACATCCAGGTTAACATCGCAAGCAAACACATTGAAAATCTTTGTCAGTCTGTTCTTCTAGTGTTGTGCTTCACTAATTTCTGGCAAGATATAACAATGATGTTCCTTAATAAACTGTCTTCAACAGCGTTGTAAATAAGAAATCAGATAGATATTTTTCCATGCACATCTGTGTGACAAGTCTGAAATCCCTTCACTTCTGTGGGAACTGCAACATCAAAGTTGGCAAAAAAAGGGCCACCAACTAACACACGCAGACATTATACCTTAATGTCCATCTATGCAAGCATGATGGTCTACCTTTGTACTAGGTTTGACTGAAATCCACTCAAGCACTAAGGAGTTGAGTAGACAAGCTGAGTGTGACAGACTCATGGCCAGAAAGACTGATGAGACATGATGATGATGATGATCTGTGCATGCCTAGTTTGACAACATGCAATAAATGCGATAGACACAACAAGGAACTCCCTTCAAGTTCACTTATAAATGGCAGTCACCCACTTGGAAAAATGAAGTTTTCATAATAAAACTAATATTGTAATACTTACCTGAACACCTGAATTAGCCCTGGTCACTGACCAGCCCGAACTATAACCCCATAATTTTACCCGCTTTGAATTAACTGTCAGCGTTACCTACGCTACCGGAAAAATCTGGTCAAATGAGTTACCCGAGGTACTGTCGACGCTGCTGCTGCAAATACTGGCTGACAGAGGCCGACATCCCCAAGTGAGTCACTCGCTATCAAAAACTGAAGTGGGGAGGAAGGTGGGAATCATTCAGGTATTACAATATTAGTTTTATTATGAAAACTTCATATTGCAATACACTCCCTGAATTAGCCCGATTAACAAAATTTTAATGGAGGTGGGATCAATCTACTTCAGCCCGACCTGTCAACGGAGAATAAGCAGGTAATTCACTATCAACCTATTATGTCACCATATCAATCAATGCTTTCGGTGAAGAGACATGCTGGAGGGAGACCCATCTAGGTTGCGGCACGCCCCCATTTTACAACCACAGAGATGGTAGCTCACTGATCTGCTCTGCATAGGATATCTGTTTAGTCATACATTCACCATGTAAATCAATGCTCTCGGTGAAGAGACATTCTAGAGAGTACTTTGATCGTCAGTCAGGTTAGTACTGTCTCGGTCCGTCGACCTCCCATGTGGCTCTTCAAAACCTCTCATGTATGGAGGAGTACAATGAACCTCCAATGTGGCTATTCAGAGCCTCTCATGTATGGAGGGGTACAATGAACCTCCCATGTGGCTATTCAGAGCCTCTCATGTATGGAGGGGAATGAAGCAGTGTGCCGAGCCCCTGATCCAACGTATAAGGCCCGACGATCGACAAGCTAAGAAGTATCTCAGCGCCGATGAAAGAGCCTAGCCTACTAGAGAACCCCCTTGGACTCTCGTAAGGAAATTATCAAAGACTAAGATACTTAAAAACGTACTAAACCTAAGTTCATGTGATTATACTATTACTGCTGCCTAAGATTCTAAAGACTAAAAGGCATTCCTCTATCTGGTTAACCTAAGAACCTCCACACTAAGAGAATACCACCTCAGCAAATGAATGCACCCTAGATAACAGAGTTAGCCGCTACGCACGGACTAAGGGAATAACCCTCCGACGAGGCAAATTTAACGTCTCTTAAGTAAAAGGAAGTAAACATTGAGACGGACTTTCAAGTAGCCACCTCCAGAATGGAAGACACTGAACAATCCTTAGAAAGGAAGATGAAGTGGCCATACTCCAAATACTGTGCGCTCAGGGTAGTACAGAGCCTGAAGACGACGAAGAGGAGCCCTGAAAAGCATCTCCCTCAGAAAGTAACTAATCACATTCTTTGACAGCAGACGGGAAGGATTCCCCGGAGAGACGATAAGTATACACGGATGTGAGCAGAGTTTCTCAACCTTTGATAAATAGACTTTTAATGCTCGCACCGAACATAAGGACATCTCCGCTGGATTGCCGGTAACGAACTCTTGCCGATAAAGAACCCTAAACGAATGAGGCAGAGGGTTAACCTCCGACTCCGACTTCGCCACAAATTTCGGAAGAAGAGACCAATACTATACATATTTCCCACCTAGGAAGCCAGCCTAGAAACTGCCTGAAGCGCGCCCACCTTTCTAGCTGTAGTTAAAAGCCATAAGAAAAAACATCTTAATCAGTTGTCTTAATGTTAGAACTTCCGACAAATCCCACGGAGGAGCCCAATTCGGTAAGACAGGATGTTTAATCTTAAAGGAATGTCATAAATCATGATGATCTTACTACCAGAAATTTTCGGGGAGATGGAAACTACATGTACCGTACTGCTAAGTGTTGAGCGGTAGCCAGCAATCGCCAAATATGAAAGAACCTTGACTTTCCAAAGGAAAAAAAGAAATCAGCTACAGTAGTTGCCAAAAGGAATTACGACTTCAGAAAATTGAGAGAAAAAAAATTTTAAGCAAAAGTAAATATTCATGAAAAATCAAATAATACGAGTAATTATAATAAAATTCAGGGTTAACACTCACCAACCCCTACCCTATTACTTGGTAGGCATGCCATGACGTTTGTGCACCTCCTGAAGTCGCCTGGGGACAGAACCTGCCAATATCTGTAGGAGTGTGTCATCAGGGTTGTCCCAGGGTCGCTGTAACTCAGCATACAACTTCTCAATGGAAGACGTATCCACGTTCTGTAACTTCCTTTTGATAATTACCCATAAATTTTCTATGCGCGAAATGTCAGGAGAATTCCTTGCCCAGTCGGGAATAAAGTCAATACTGCAATCTTTCAGCCAAATAATGTTTTGCTTCGCGGTATGTGCTGTAGCTCCGTCTTGCTGAAAAATGGAGGTCTGGCTGCGTTCAAACGAATCCTCTAATGATCGTTCAGTATCGTGAAATACGAGTCTTTGTTAACAGTCTTATTCATGGGTAAAACACTAGAGAACCCTTATCCCCATACCCAAAACAACTCCATACCATAACATACGGCGGGAACTTAACATTCGTGGCAAGGTACTTAGGGTTAAGTGGGTTCGACGTTACCTTACGCCAAACATGTTTCCCCTTTGTATTAGCAACAAAGAACGAAGCCTCATCACTCCATAGCACTTTCCTCCATTGCTGATGTCCCAGCCTTGTACGAACATGCAAAAACAACTGTCCTTTTGTTTGGCTGTGATCTGTGGCTTCCTACGAGCCTTCACTTTCGAGTACTTTAAGTCTTTTTCCAACTGCCTTTGAGCGGTTTGGACAGAGGCTCCAGCAACTGCCTCAGGATTTTCAGCCTTAAGTTGTCAGGCTGTAAGGGTCGGATTAGTCTATATGTCCCTTGCCAACACCCTCAAACCCCTCTCACTGATGATGGGGGGTCTCCCCGGGATGGTGTCTGCCTTGGGTACCTCCTTACTGCCACTCTCGCAGTACTTTTTCAAAATGTTTCGGATTGTTCTCGGTTTCACACCGGTCTTTGCACTTATTACACCAGTTTTATAACCTTCCTCATGAAGCTGAACCACTCTAGCACGATTTTCAAGTGAAGTATAACTGGTAGACATATTATGAATACATTCATCAGCACTGAACCAAAAAAAATGCGAAGACGTTATCCAACCCGGCGCAAAAAAAAAAAAAAAAAAAAAAAAAAAAATCAGTACTTAACAACCACCCAGAATTCACTGAATGAATGAGATATTGTCTTTAAGTGAGACGCTACCATTAGGTATGTTGCCAATTTATCAATTTGTCCTGGTCAATTTTTTGCCTCGTGAATATGGAACTGATGTTTTTGCGGTATATTATTTTGCTGCTTTTAAAATGGGCAGTTGCTTTTGGTTACTGTATTTTGGCTATGGAAGGTCTAGAGATGGAATGACCTTCCTTATGACACCAACTTCTATACTCTGTCCAGCTGACCTGGTAAAGCTTACAGGTTGACTTTCTCAAGCTGAAAGAAAGCTGTCTAGACACAGCTTTAGAGAGTCCGGTCTGTCTAGCTGCTCGCTCGGCAGTTGCCTTGCAACTATGTTCAGCACACGAGGGTTTGGATGATAATGGTGAAAAAGCGGTTGTCTGAGAAGACTGCATGGGAAGGAACATCGGAACTTCCGTTTAGCTCCTAACAAGAAGTTCCGATGTTCCGGAAACCAAGGGCGTAAGCCCAACAAGGAGCTATTAGAGTCATAGATGTCTTGACACTTTCCTGCAATTTCCTGATTACCTGATCAATAAGACCAAATGGCAGAAAGCATACACCTGTATGCGATTCCAATTTTGTAACGTCGCAACGGTGCCTATCAACATGGGGTCCACCACTGGGGAGAAATAAACCGGAAGACGATGGTTTAATCTTGTCACGAAAAAGTCGAACAGATGCTGGCCACTTCCGGAGAACCTGACATACTACTTCCTGAGCCAAAGTCCACTCTCCCCCCAATACCAGAAGAGAGCAACTTGAACGAGTTGGCCAGTACGTTGAGACTCATCGATAAAAGTTGGGTAAGAAGAGACACCTTCCATTCTTCGCATCTTCTCAGGACTGTGTGTGTTACAGTATTGAGTTCTGTTGATCTTGATCCTCCCCGGGTTTTTCAGATATGACACGGAGTTACAATGTTGCAAAACAGCACCACTACTCTGTTGCGCACTAGGACTGAAAAACACCTGAGGGCTTCCTTTACAGCCCTGAGTTTCCGAAAATTATTGACTCCTCTCATTCCCTATCCCTCCAGAGGCCTGAAGCCTGAGTTTCCTCCAAAGTTCCACCCTGACCTTGATCTGAGGCATCTGAGTACAGATGAACGTCGGGAAGAGGGGAGTCGATGGACCTTCCGGGTGACAGAAGCACTTCTGAACACCACAGAAGATCCGACAGGCAAGAATCGCTCCAGACTATAACTGTGTTCTCGTTGCGGAAGTCCCAGCGATTCCTGAGACAAACCTGAAGAAAAACACATCCGGAGACGAGACCCTGGCATTAAAAGAGAGAGAGAAGACATTCTCCTTAAGAGGCTTCTCCAAACTGGTACCGGCTGTTCCCTGTTGAACAGGAACACCTCTACTTCCTGAAGGATTGACTGGATCCTCTCCAGGATTGGGAAAAAAACCTCAAAGGAAGAGAGAGAATCCTCATCCCTGAAAGGTTATAGACCGTGTTAGGACCTGGCAACTCTTGGCAAAGATTAGACGAATTCCTAGTATCTTGCATAGATTCAATAAGAAGTCCCTCGCCCTTACTAACTCCTCTAAAGAGGAGGCAAGGATCAGACAAGGGCTAGATACTTCAACATTCTGTACCCTCGACGATGCATAATTGACAACACCGGAGACATGAGTTAGAAGCAACAAAGTTCGTCATACTGGCCACCTGAACCCTGAACAGCTACACGAATCATAGCCTCCTGAGACGCTACTGCTGACGACGACAACACGAAATTGACCATGGAGGAGACATCCTCCTCTCTAAAAAAAAAAACTGTTGCAGAGCGCAAGAAGGCACCCTCAACAGAACCCCCTTATGTATGTCCCGATAGTGAGGCGGAAATAGATTTAAAAAGAAGTCCCTCCTCTTCTTGCCAAAGAATGCTGTACAGCCGGCCAAAGTGATGAGGATGTCAAACAATACAGGATTGGAGGGAGTCTATCCAACTTGTTTCAGAAACCCCCATCAACCCAGACAACACCTACAAAGAGTGGGACACAGCCTCAGACTGGCTGTAATAAGTGTCCTCCAAAATACAAGCCTCACAAGATGTAACCGCTACCAAACGATTCGACGAAGGAACCCGAGAGAGAAGAGCCTCAACAGATTCACTGAGAGGAACTCTGACACCAGGAGAAGGGTTACCCACCACCCTAAAGAACCCCTTCCGATTAGGAAGCAAGGTTGAATCCTGTCTACCCAACCCGATAAGAGAAGGTAAGAGTCCGCGTCCCTTAACACCCGCCGACTCTGCCAAACCAGACCGGTTTACTTGGTGTTTGGGAGACTACTGGTTTAGTTGCATACAACAATTCAAACATTGCTTGGTTTGGTTGTGTAGGTTCCTCAGAAGCCTGGACTGCAAATAGAGAGAATGGATTACGTCCACCATCCGCTTATACTCGCTTTCATTAGCTGGAGAAAAAAAACCTATATCTGGTACCGGCTCCTCCTCTTCAAAAGAGCATTCTCTGTCAGACTGGTCCGACCGAACCAGGACAGGAAAAGAGACAGACTGACCACTCGCAAGAGCTGCACCCGATAACCCGGAACTCGCTACACCAGGATGTGCGAGACCAACACCTGACATACCTGACCCCATCATACTTGAGCCAATTGTAACCCGGTTGCGCAAACCCTGTACCAACTAAAGCCGATGACAAAACTCTTGAGGCAGATGCACCTGACTGCGCAAACAACGCACCACCCAGCGACAATGACATAACACCTGGGCGACAAATGCCCACCGCTGTGAGTGGAGAGGCCGCAACACCCGATCTACCCAAAGCCAGATGAACCAACACCGCACCAGGACAGGTATCCGGAGCTGAAGTCACACTGATTAAGGGAGAGGGAGGAAGAAGCCCCTAATGACCCAGAACCAAAGCCGAACCCACATTGAACACCTTAGGAGGCGGAACAGAAATAGCCACAGGAAAAGTTGAGAAAGAAGTAGAAGAAGGAGAGAAAAGAAAGCAGCCACACTCGGAATACCCATCGGAGCAACTACCACCGATGTTGGACAGGTGGAGAACATACCAACTGGTCCAGTACTCAAAGGTGTTTCTCAGGACAAGCTACAAGCTGCGGAACCAATGGGGACCGAAAAAGGAAAACTACCAGCTACTGTAATGAAAAGGAGAGGCTGAGGACACCATCGGTGCTGATACACTCAACGATGACTCAGACGAAACGCCAAATGCCGTAGCATCCACGAGAACCGCAGTGGACACATTACATAAAGGAAGATAATACGGAGTTGTGGAAGACTCCGCAACCGCATGTGGAGCATCTAGACCAGAAGTCTGAGAAAACTACAGGACCTGTGTGAGGTGCTAAAAAATACAGCCCCACCAAAGAAGGCGAGAGTGCAAAAAAAGTTCTTAATTTAGTGATGCAGAATAACTACCCGCGAAATCTCGCATCATGAGAAGAATAGCAGCGGTGTTGTGATGCCAGAAGACTGATAATTAGGAATTGGGAAGTGCTTTGTCAGGGATTTACTGTATGTGTTAGATGTGAACAGTTAGCTGTGTTGTTCGAAAACAGTTATGGCAGAGGAAGTGTACAATCCCTGTGTTAGTGAAGTGTAGTTAAAAAATTCAAAATACGTGTGACAACATCTAGCAGCTCAGCGCATGTGCCTGCCATCGTCTCACTCCCACAATTCAAAGACCGTAATATCCAGTTCAGATTTACATTTAATGTAAATCTGTTGGCTGTACACCTTACCTCAACCCCGAAGAGAGAGAGGGAGCCACTGAAAACTCCAACATTACAGGATTGCACAAATGTAAATTCTTTGCTCTGCTGACTTAATGGCAAAGAAAACAAGATGAGCGAGAGAAGACTCCGACGAGAGACCTGATAAAGAAGATTGTGTAGACATTGGAAGAGGGCTTAGAAGAAATCAGAAAAAAAGAAAAACTCAGAAGCAGCAGAAGAGGCCATAGTTAGATCTACTCTGTTTCCCCTCGATAATCTTGACAGACATCAATGGCAAACTCAGGAAAATTATTCAAGATGTGATCGTGAATATTGGAAAACCCAAAATTGAAAACATTGCCTAACTAGTAATCTATAACCCTGTGACAAACCCAACAATTCTGCATTATATTGAGCCAAATTGAAAACCCTGTCACCAGAATTACCGCCACCTCAAGACGAACCAAACTCATCCAGCGAAGGACAAGGACCTTTGAGGATGAAGGAGCATTCTCCAACACTACAGAACCTGACAAACCCAAAACCACATCCAAACGACGAACCACGAACTTAAAACCAAAGATGGATCCAAGACGAAATCGTCACACTAGAAACCCCAACCGAACCCGAACCCAAAGACTCCACCTTCCACTTCTCTTCCTGACCACTTCCTATCCTATTTTCCCTACTCGTCTGTCTCTTACCTAACTCTACACCAACCTCAGAACTTACACCTTGAGTGGGAATGGGGGAAATCTGCTGCCAACACTGCCTGCTCCGTGCCGGGGGGGCTGGCAGAACCTACATTCGAGGCTTGCGGTTCTCCATGACCCCGAGCACCTGTTAGGGCTGGTTCTGGAACAGGCAGGGGGGGGCTGAAAAAGAATGATTAGAATCAACTAGGCTACTAATATCACTATTTCTATTAACTTACTCATCAGGCTAGAAATAGGCTAGACATACTGGATGATAAAATGTCCTCTAACAACTTGAATAACTCTGAATCTAAAGCTTTCTCATCTACTGATTGTAACCCTACAGCTGATCCAGACCTATGCTTACTCTTCGAGGGAAAGGATTTTCTGTTTCAAATAATCCTCCATTTGATCTACTGACCAAGACCTATACTCATCACATCTCCGACTGATACTACACTGAACCTTCCTACATAAAATACAAACAGAACATCGATCACGTCTGAGGGTACTCATCCTACGGTTGCAAGATATGCAGGACCGATGAGCGGCAGCATCTCCAGCAGTAGAAGCCTCGGTCATTGAAGATGTAGACGAAGTGGAAGCAGCGGCGCTAGCAGACGGTGACGTCTTCTTGTCTGACTTGTCCAATTGAGTCTAAAGTACTGATCCAAGGTTAAAACCAGGAGAGAAGTTCCAAATCCAATCAAAGTATAAACCAATGTTGAAAACAGTCCAAAATTGTAATCTGATGTCCAAATTCTTTAAATGGGGGTAGGGCTAAATGACCAAAGTTCATTTGATGTGGGACGCACCCACACAGCACAGCGAACAAATAACAATTGGGGATGTCGGCCTCTGTCAGCCGGTATTTGCAGCAGCGTTGTCAACGGCACCTCAAGTTAATTCATTTGACAAGATTTTTCCGGTAGCGTTGGTAATACTGACAGTTAATTACCCACATTGTGGGTAAAATTATGGGGATATAGTGACCAGGGCTAATTCTGGTGTTCAGGGAGTGTATTGCAATACAAAATATTTATTGTATAGGTAGTGCTTGAGTTACGATAATTTGTCTTACGGTACGATGGAGTTAGCAATTAATACCAATACGACAATACAGTATTTAGAAAATATTTTTAAATTTCGCGCAGGTGCAGGCAACAGCATACAATCAGGCAGCAAGAGACCAACTTCTTTTCCTCCATCTGTTTATTCCATTTTCTAGTTAAAAAAAGCAAGAGAATGATAAAAGTATTGTTGGTAACCTTATACTCTTGCGAAAATGCGTACAGCCATAAACAACTGAACGAGAAACTGTTGTTTTGCTAATAACCGAATCAGATAACTGTTTTGCTTGTATTTCAACCATCGTACAGTTAAACAATTACCGTAGTTATGTTAAAAATGATGTCAAGTACAACAGGACTGATATATTTCTACATTATACCCTTATCCACTTTGGAGAAAAGATCGGCAAAGAAATATACTGCTACAGCAAATTTAAGCTGCAAGTTGTAGCTGAAGCTGAGAAAACAATGTTCAGGCTGCTAATGACTATAAATTATTGTGCATCGGCAACATGGAGGAAACTCGGCCATAAATAAATTGGAGAAAAGGATTTTAATCGAAACTACTGGGCATGAAAGAACACATATTACTGCTGTTTTCACGCCGATAAAAGATAAATACATAAGCTCGTAGTATGATGATGAAATCAAGAGAAAATAGCGAACGGAATCTTGATTTTTTTTTACACAAAACAAACATGCCCCAGCGGCCAGCCGCCAACATCATCTATTGACGAAAAAATAGCTAAATTAATTTCACATCGAGACAGTTTTAAGTTATATTTCGACTTAAAAACACTTCATATAACAAAAAATATCCTTGTCCCATATGAATAGAGTATCTAGAGATTCATTTACACTTACTAGAAGTAAGAAAAGTGCTCTGAACTGAGTTAAATGCGGTGAAATAAACACCGCATGATCGATTCTCAAACCAAAACATTTTATCGCTATGATCAAAATTTATAATGCAAAAGCAATATGAAAATGTATACAATTGGATACAGTGTAGTAAAACATAACTATTTAAAAGGTCCATGGAAAAGATGCACATTCGTTATTTTGATGTTTGTATAATAAGGTGTTAATATTCGAAAATATGAGTACAGTAGGCTAGGCTACCATATATGATATACCAAAGTGTAGGCTAATCCCTGTTTGTTATTCAATTTCTCTTTATACTGAATTATCATATAAGATATACCAAAGTGTAGGCTAATCCTTGTTTGTTATTCAATTTCTCTTTATACTGAATTATCATATAAGATATACCAAAGTGTAGGCTAATCCTTGTTTGTTATTCAATTTCTCTTTATACTGAATTATCATAAGTCACTGAACCTGCAGAATTACCTGACACTAATAATTACTATACTGTATATGTAGAGAGTATACTGTGTAGTGTAGGCTAGGCTACCATATATGTATTGATGGTACTGATTACCCTAGTGCAGGCTAGGCCATATTCGAGATATGATTTTTTCAACAAACGGTGGGTTTTTTGGAACCTAACCCCATCGTAAGTAGGGCAATACCTGTATATCATGAGATGGCTTAATAATCTCCTTCCAGTAACATTTTTTTCATTTAGTTGCTGAATAAATTTTTCCCATAACATTTAACAGCCTACTAAACCTGATTAAAAATCAACACCAACTTGAAAACCCCATTATTTAAATAATCAATGTAACACAATTTACTTTGGCTTCAAATGAAAGCACAGAAACTGGTGGGATGGAAGGTTACCAGCAACATATTCTTACCAGACTTCATTCACCTGTCCTAGTGCTGGTCCATATGTTTTTGTTAGAATTGCAGTTTGTTGGCTAATAACTAAATCATAATTATTTAAGCTTGTTCAAGCAATAAACTGAAATGAGGATGGAATGATATATTCCCATATCTCTTAATTATTAAGAGCATCATACCAACCTTCAATGTCAATGTTTGTACAGATGGGCTGTTTGAATACTCAGTCTCAGGATTTCACAACAAATTCCCTATCATTTTCTGCAAATATAATTCACTATTTTACTTAGTAAATCTGTAGCAGCACATGCTCCAAGTCTCTCCATCATGGGTTATATGCACCTGTGAGGAAGGTACAGCAATGCATATAATTAGCAACACAGCCAGACCAATTTCCTCTATTTTCTGCTAAATACACTGAGCCCTATAAAATAATAAGAACATCCTGAACTGATGGAATGGTTTTTCATACAGCATGTTCAACGTCTACCACATTCTTTGAACTTTGTGACTGAGGAATCACATATTTAACAGCTTTAAGAACTCCTTAATAGTATTTTTCAGTTTTCCCAACAAAACAAACGTGTGGCAATTGCTTCATGTCTCTACTTTGAATATAAAAATAAATGGTAAATAACTAGGGAAATGGCTCTCTTGACAACTTAAAAAGGTCCCATCCATGCACCAAATCATCTATTGGCAAAATGAAATGGCATTTTCCATTAACACAGAAGAGAGGTTTTGCAGGATTTATCTGGAATATAGTCCTTATCTACTTCAAAATTGAGATCGTGCGGTTCTGCCTACAGCAGGTAAGTACTCAACTTCAAATTTGAGATTGTGAGGTTCTGCCTGTTGCAGCTAAGTACTTGTAAAGGGTTCTTGGGTATCTGTGGTGTTTCAAGGATTCAGTCAACATCTGGATGCAATCATTTAGGCTATACCTTAGTTTAACCAGACCACTGAGCTGAGTAACAGCTCTCCTAGGGCTGGCCTGAAGGATTAGACTTATTTTACGTGGCTAAGAACCAATTGGTTATTTAGCAACGGGACCTACAGCTTATTGTGGAATCCGAACCACATTATAGCGAGAAATGAATTTCTATCACCAGAAATAAATTCCTCTAATTCTTCATTAGCCGGCCGGAGACTCGAACTCGGGCCTAGCGAGTGCTAGCCCAGAACTCCACCGACTCGCCCAACAAGGAACTAACCATACTGATAAGATCTGGAGCAGACACGAAAATTTCCTCTGCTGTGATTTTCAAAATCCTGTCACTGCTCATGATTTGGCAGCACTTAGATGGCATGGATGGACGAGGACTTCGTTATCTCCTGTATAATATGCACCCTTCTGCAATGCAATACCTTGGCCTTACACCAAACTTTCTTGTTGCAGACACCACAGTACAATATTACGTTGTCACTCTGCCTTTTAGTTTCAACCATGCACAAATCCACTTCTGTTAGCAAGCACCACTTGGCCTTTCTGTATGCCATTTGTTATGAATTGTCTCTGGCTTCACATGCCCAACAGTCTGCAGCACTCCTCAACAGATGCTCTAAGGAGCATCTGTATGCTATACCTGAACATTCAAGATAACCTACAGATAGCACGAAAACCACAATTTCTAACCTGAACATTAAGTAGTTTAACCCAATTTAAGAGAATTGTCTGGGCAATGCATAACATCAAAACAGTAACTTAGCAGTGTATAACAAGTTTATTCAGTAATGGGTTATTGCCAAGAGTAAAAAGGCTGTCAAGACCCTCAACTACCACAGACTGTATACTATGTAACTAACTAACATTAACTTTATATATTCAGTAGCTTATAAAAATGCCCAAGTCTAGAATTGCTCGTCTAAAGGTAATCATTTCTCTTAAAAAGGGTGCTGTGGCAAGTGTGTCCCTATCACATTCACAGATTCAAAGACAAACTCCTATCCTAGTTAAACTTCAACAACACTAGCCAGCCTGCTACAACACCTAACATCATCATCAACCCCACCCACTCCTTCCTCTCCCTCGCGCAAAACCAAAAAATTTTGTAACCCCAAAAACTGGAAACTCCATATAAATTTCTAGTCTCACTGTTTCCCATAGTTTATACAGAATTGGTAAAACGTATAGTGGTAACTCGTGAAGTTGTCATATTACTCGTATATTTTATCATATAAAACTTAATCTGAGAATCATGCTACCATGTAAGTAAACTGCAGATGAAGCTGAAAAGAGCCTACAAAAACAGAAACAGATGAAATAGATAAGTTTCTATGGATGGATAGATGAAAAACTCAAACAGAATACAGCTATAGAACTGAATAGGGAATACAAGGACATGCGTTAAATGACAAAGGGAAGGATTGCATGAATATTTGTACATGATAGAGAACCCAATTGAAAAGATGTGCAAATGAGGAAAACACCCTAAAGTATTACAAGAAATATTTAGAAAAATTTTAATAAACTGAGGTACAAAAAACAAAGGCAGAAAAATAAATTTTAAAAAAAGGAGGGAAAAAAATACAGGAGGAGCCAGACACTAAAATACACTAACTAGATACTGGTATAAAAAACATGACCAATGCTGGAACATCCCGTATGAAAGCAGTTTTGTCTGTGCACCTCATGCAGCACACTGTAGGCATTACTTTAGGTTCTTTGCAACTTCCCTTCAGCCCTAGATGCAGCCCCTTCCATTCCTTTTACTATACTTCCATTTACATTAGCTTTCTTCCCTCTTACATTTCACCCTCTCCTAAACATTGTTTCATCATTATTTTCAGCATTTAATGACATAGGTCCCAGCACTTGGCGTTTGGCCTAAATTTTATATATACTTGAACAATGACATAACACTTAAATACAAGTCAGATTTACAGGAAACAACCACAAGAAGTACTAAATATCAACCCTTAGAAGTGCACATCAGACCAGATATGTTAAAAATTCAACGTTACAAAATTTACGCCCGTTCTAATGTAGGTAGGGAGGTAGGGAATAGCCTAACTGAGGTTTCTTATGTAGGCTACAGATAGCCTAGGCTAGCGTTTTCCGTCCCCCCCTGATGTAGGTAGGGTCAGCCTCACACATGCAGTGTAACGGGTCAGCCTCATGTATGTAGATTAGCGGGTTAGCATCACGTATATACTTTGGCGGGTCAGCCTTACAGTAGTAGCCTAGCGGGACAACCTTTTGTATACAGACTAGCGGGTCATAAAATAGCGAACACTGTACATTTCGGCAAGCAGGAAACCCAACTTTCGCTTCTGTAGTTTAGCGGGTCAGCCTTATGTTTGTAGCCTAGCAGGACAATCTTTTGTATTTAGACTAGCAGGTCAACTTATGTTTGTTGCATAGTGGGACAAACATTTGTATGCAGACTAACGGGTCAGAAACTAGCGAATTTTTTACATTACGGCCGCCACAAACCCCAGCTTTTGCTTCTCCCCACCCAAAACCCCGGTTCCCAACACGGTCCCCCTTACTGTTTTATTAACTTTTCTGTTGCTTTCCCTATGGGAAACACCACCAAAAACACATTTTTCATTACCGACATGAAGCAAAACGGGAGCTATTTAAAAAGGGCGCGTTTTCTATAGCGATTTTTTGGTGCCAAAAGTAGGGTCCCGTGGACTTTCAGCGGCTCCAGATCGTGTATGGAAACCCCTTGTTGGATGGACTTCAGGGGTTAATTACAGGTTAATTACATTCGTCCAACAAAAATTGAAGGCAAATCCATAATTAGCAACCAAAAACCTGTAGAAAAAGTCAGAGTTACTACTTAGTTCTACCAAAGTACGTTTAATCTTATAAGATTTTTTACAGCAAAACATTACGTTTAAAAGTATTCATTCGTGCTGCGACGTCATAGGACAAACAGAGGGAGGGAGCAAGATGTAAACAATGCAGGCGGGAGGGATGAAAACACAGTGGTGCAGTAGAGAGCTCTCCGACGGTTTGGTTGTCAATTATGGGTTGTAAGTCTTTTGTGGTTTTTTGTAGCCGTAAGCTGAATTACAAAACAACATCGTGAACAGGTGGGTGGATTGCATCACTGTAGCATTCTTGGATGGGTTAGACTAGAAAGCCTTTCAAATTTCTCCTGTAGCCTAATATTTTGGTTGCTTATCTACAATTTACCGTTATTTTTTGCCAGTCGACTGTAATTAACCTCTGATTGGTAAAAATTTACATTAGTTGCGTGGCTTGATTCCCGCCAGTCACTGACCGGGGAAGTTTGCTGCCTTTTTGAAGGGCCCAGAGCCCTCCCGGCCAGGTCAGGGCACGTCACCCGAAGTTAGGTTAGGTAGGTAAGATCTGGTCAGGTTCGGACCGGGGATTACAGGAAAGGTTAGGTGTATTTATGTATGAGAAACCTGTCCCGGTCGACGACTGGCGGTAATCAGGCCTCGCAACTATTGTAAAGTTTTCCCTGGAGCTGTTGCTTACAAATAGCCTTACATTAACTGCTATGCAAATATTTTTGACTACCAATTTTGAAAATCTCGGCTCAAGACTTTTAGGCTCTTTGCCCAAGACAGCACGCTAGGCCTTGAGGGGCATATACCCACACACCACGAGGAATTTCATGAAAAAAATATATATGTAGCCATTACAAACTTGAAATAACATCCAAATACGGGCTAACTACAAGACTAAGGCGAGTATCACCAAGCTGCGCAGTCTAGGCCTATCCAAGGAACATACAACCTTGTTATCCGTCAATAACAAATTCGCAGTAATATATAAACTTTAAAAAAACCTTCATTTCCACTTACTTTTTCAACTCGGGAGGATGTGCCTTACTCATTTTGAATTAATCAAGAGCTCCGGTGAAATTGCGACAAGGTGGCGTGGTAGGATGGCGGAATCGGCGTTGGGGCCTGCAAAGCAAACGTTTTGAAATTATGATTTTACTTTACCGCCTATTTGAGAGTTTTATTAGGATTATAAATCGTAGATATAATTATTATATTTGATTTTAAAATTACTATATTATCATGAATGATTTTATTATCGTGCCTGTTCCGTGCAAAATTTTATAAAAATGAAATTTAATTTTAGGTGGTACTATAAAGATTTGACGATGTTAGTATTCTGTAATTAAACCATTGGCCATTGAGAACAAACAAAATACAGGTCGTGTGAAGTAACACAACAATATAAAATGTAAAAAAAATGTTTCGAAAGGTCTTTCACTAAATGATAAAAAGTATAAAAACTGATATTAAGCAAATTATATCTCACTCCATCATCTTTGCTTGTTTTCGAATCCATCATGTCGGCCGTCATTTGTCCTTTAAGTTCTCGGGGCAAATTTTTAAGACTGGACATCGTGAGTTCAAAGGATTTTACTCTGTGCCTTTATCTTTCCTTCATTAATTTATAACTGTCATTTTTCATACGTTTAAATTTAAGCTTTAAGCTGCTTATCTCTGACCCCATCATGTGGTTATCTATTAACTTTTATCATTAGACTATGTACCTCTTTCCAAAATGTAATTTTGTGGATCACCATGGTGACTTACCTCAGTGATATCATTCGTTGTCAGTTTAATATTAAGGTTTTGCAAGTTTTTTGGGGGGTATAAGTTTTGTTTTAATTTAGTTTCTGTTTCTGTGACTGTTATGTCCGTTGCTTATTATTTATAATAAGGAAAACCTTAGCCTATATTTTGTTCATGTCTTTTTTTTTATGTCGGTCCAAGGGAACCCTTCAATTTTTAATACATAATTAATTTTCGATTTTGTGTTAAAGGCCCTCCCTAAGTGAAGGCATTGCTGTATCAAACGCTTCACTTAAATCTATAGTAGTTGCAGTAGTATTGCGTACTCAACATTGTCTATAAATTTCAGGACGTTATTGACACCAGTGGGGTAGTTTGCTCTAAAAGTCTGGTATTAGACTGCACGTTACCGGAGTTTGTTTATTTCATATATTCTTGAACGTTTTTTCTTTGTTTTTGCCTCTATTTTTTCACGTTTCCCCATACTCAAAACTTCTGAAACTCCACATTTTTTTCTAAGGGGGTGAGGAGAAAGATAACAATCTCAACTCAGGTTTTTCCTGAGGTTTATCTCCCACAAATCTCCACTCATCTCCAGCTTCCCTTCTCACAGTTGTCATCCAAGCTAAAGTTTGGGTCTTCCAACTCTTCTGGTGCCCACAGGAGCCAACTGACACTATTACGTACCATTCTCCCAAGAGTTGTGGGACGTACTTGTCCAAACCATCTCCATTTTAACTGAGTCGTTAACTTATCTACATGAGGACCTTCCGTAATAAAGAGACTAAAATTCCATGGAGCTGAATTGCAAACATCAATAAAGCAGCTTTCTATTAAGAATAAACTTTATTTTGCGAAATATCAACAACAAATCATGATAAACTTCACTCTCACGCAGTCATGTCTTTCATCGTTGAATTGGCAGTACTGTCCACAAAATGTTACCAATCTTTAGTGTCCAAGAACCCTCCATCATTCTTCCTTGTCGTGCTTGGCGTCTGATTCCTTCTGTTCTACTGACGGCGCCGCCGCAGGCCCTATGACCCCCGTGAAGAGGAGAGTTCCCGTGAAGACGAGGACGGTCCCCACCCAGTGGTAGAAGGTGAAAGGGTTCTGAAAGTAGATGATGGAGAAGACCAGAGAAGCAAACTTCCTCAGCGTCAGCACCAAAGTCACAGTGAGGGAACTGCATTCGGATGTTAGGCGGAACACAGAGCTTACGCACAGGAACCTGAATGCTCGTTAAGGAAATTAATGCGTAACATTATTGGGATAATAAAATCTTGTATATATATACAACAGACTCAGTGACCTCTAACTGCAAAGCCTAAAGTCTAAAAGTGGGAAGATACCAAGATGTCAAAAAGTTATTGTAGGCATAACAACTATACATACACTAATATATATATATATATATATATATATATATATATATATATATATATATATATATATATATATATATATATATATATATATATATATATATATATATATATATATATATATATATATATATATATATATATATATATATATATATACTGTATATTGCAATTAGAGCTTCGGAAGTTAAAGCGAAAATGTAATGCATAACTACCCTAGTACTATTCTCCTAGCATTTTAATACATTTTTATCTGTTTATTAATTCATTTTTATTTTATTTTTTAATAAGTGGGATCTCTTCTTTCTGTATTTCCCTTTACTTCCTCTTACTTCTTCCTAATAAACACCATATTCTTTGAAAGCTTGAATTTCAAGTCAATGGGCCCTGTGGGCTTGTTCAATAGGAGCTGGTTTCAGCTACTCAGTAATAATAGTAATAATATATTATATATATATATATATATATATATATATATATATATATATATATATATACATACATACATTTTTACACATTCTACCGCATTTGTTTGAGATCAGAACAAATCAAGAACTGTAATAACTTTTAGTTTTATTTTCCATAATTCTTTAATAATTTTGATTCTCCTAATCGTGTTGTCTGATAAAGACACTCTAAATAAAAAAATTTTATCCTTTTTTTTTTTAATCTTAAATTATCTTTAATACCCGGTTAGCCCACTAGATGGCAGCATGTTGCATCAGCAAAGCTCTTCACTTTCCTGAGCGGCCTGAAATGAAATCTTTTCCATACAACTACAAGTAGAATTCAAAAGAAAATACTGCAGCAAGGTGACTTCATTCTTGGCAGTTTCACAAGACAGCTGACACTTGCTGGTTGCAAACAGATGGTGGTGCCAGGTAGACATCTAGGACAA
The DNA here is from genome assembly GCF_040412425.1 of Macrobrachium rosenbergii. NCBI lineage: Eukaryota > Metazoa > Arthropoda > Malacostraca > Decapoda > Palaemonidae > Macrobrachium > Macrobrachium rosenbergii. Next base: position 42,272,358 of record NC_089743.1, read on the forward strand.
GAGTATTGGTGCCAGGCGTCGCCCGTAATTCCCCAGAGGACTGACAGACATCTGGCCTAGATTGTCAAGCCAAGAATTGGGTATTCTCGCATTCTTTAGAATATGTATGTTTCTGTGTTTGTTTTTATTTATGTTAAATATACAATATAAAGATTGTTGTGACACTTGTTTTATGAATCTGTTTTTTATTGAAATTGCAATGTAGGAACTATATTTATGTTTATATGCTTCCATTTGTGCTCAGAAGAAAAGCTGTGCTGACAGGTTCTCTGTGATAAATACTATTATTATTATTATTATTATTATTATTATTATTATTATTATTATTATTATTATTATTATTATTATTATTATATTATATAAGTGCAAAAAAAGCATGTGCCTTTTCTTAGGAAATTTCACCCTGTAATTTGGTATGTAAATTGACCAATGTACACCTGAAAACGTCCACCTGTGTTCTTTAGTCTCTCGTTGCAATGCAGATCAATAATGGAAAGCCAAAGCCTACGCAGCATAAAAATAGAACAAACATTTTCTTATAACTACACAAAGATTTTTGTGCACATGTGTAACTGATATGTCTTCCCCACCTTTTTTTTCAATAAAACATTTAGTATTTAAAAGAGCACTAAGTGCCTACATTACTATTATTATTATTTTGGGGGCGGGGTCTATCACAGTCATCCTATTTGACTGGGTGGTTTTTATAGTGTGGGGTTCTGGGTTGCATCCTGCCTCCTTAGGAGTCCATCACTTTTCTCACTATGTGCGCTGTTTCTAGTGGCACACTTTTCTGCATGAGTCCTGGAGCTACTTCGGCATCTAGTTTTTCCAGATTCCTTTTCAGGGATCTTGGGATCGCGCTTAGTGTTCATATGATTATGGGTACAATTTCCACCGGCATATTCCATATCCTTCTTATTTCGATTTTCAGGTCTTAATACTTATCAATTTTTTCTCTCTCTTTCTTATCTACTCTGGTGTCCCATGGGGTATTACCACATCAATGAGTGATACTTTCTTGATTTTGTCAATCAACGCCACGTCTGGTCTATTGGCACGTATTACCTTATCTGTTCTGATACCATAGTCCCAGAGGATCTTTGCCTGATCGTTTTCTATCACTCCCCCAGGTTGGTGTTCGTACCACTTATTACTGCAAGCTAGCTGGTGTTTCTTGCACAGGCTCCAGTGGAGGGCTTTTGCTACTGAATCATGCCTCTTTTTGTACTGGTTCTGTGCAGGCGCCGGACATTCGCTTGCTTGCTATGTGGTTTATGGTCTCATCTTTCATATTGCACTTCTGCATATGGGTGAGATATTATTTTCATCTATTGCTCTTTGGACGTATCTGGTTCTTAGGGCCTGCTCTTGTGCCGCTGTTAGCATTCCTTCTGTTTCCTTCTTGTAGCCATTGCCATGTTTCATGGCTGGCCATTTCTTTTGTCTGACTCATGTACTGTCCGTGCACTGGTTTGTTGTGCCACTCCTCTGTTCTGTTTTTCATTCTCTTGTCTCTGTATATTTCTGGGTCTTCGTCTAATTTTATCAGTCCTTCTTCCCATGCATTCCTTAGCCACTCGTCTAATTTTATCAGTCCTTCTTCCCATGCATTCCTTAGCCACTCGTCTTCACTGGTTTTCAGATATTGCCCCAGTGCTCTGCTCTCGATGTTGACGCAGTCCTCTATGTTTAGTAGCCCTCTCCCCCTTCCTTTTGTGTTATGTATAGTTTGTTTGTATTTACTCTTGGGTGTAGTGCTTTGTGTACTGTCATGTGTTTTCTAGGTTTCTGGTCTATGCTGCGGAGTTCAGCCTTCGTCCATTCCACTACTCCTGCGCTGTATCTGATTACTGGTACTACCCAAGTGTTTATGGCTTTCGTCGTGTTTCCGGCGTTGAGTTTTGGCTTGAGTATCGCCTTAAGTCTCTGCATATATTCTTTCCTGATCGTGTCCTTCATCTCTTGGTGTTTTATATCCTCTCCTTCTACTATTCCCAGGTATTTGTGTCCTGTCTCATCTGTATGTTTGATGGTATTCCCGTCTGGTAGCTTTATCCCTTCAGTCCTTGTTACTTTGCCTTTTTGTATGTTGACCAGGGGGCATTTTTCTATTCCAAACTCCATCCTGATGTCCCCAGATATAATCCTTACAGTCTGGATTAGGGTATCTACTTCCTTGATGCTCTTACCATACAGTCGTCTATGATGTTATTATTATTATTATTATTATTATTATTATTATTATTATTATTATTATTATATATTATTCAGTAGATGAAATCTATTCATATGGAACAAACCCAAAGGGGTTATTGACTTGAAACTCAAGCTTCCAAAGAATATGGTGCTCATTAGGAAGAAGTAAGAGGAAGTGAAGGGATATACAGAAAGAAGAGATACCACTTACTAAAAAAGAAACAATAAATTAATAAACAGATAACTAGATAAAAATGTATTAAAATGCAAGAAGAATAGTATCAGGGTAGCAACGCATTGCATCTTCGCTTGAACTTTTGAAGTTCCAATTGCACAATATCCTCTGGAAGGTTGTTCCACAGTCCAACAGTCTGAGAACAAAGGACCTATAGAACTGAGAAGTTCGACAGCGAGGCACATTTGTTATTCTTATTTTTGTTGAGGTCAAAATCCTCATCCTTAAAGAAAGTGATTGTTCTTCATAGTCTTCATTTTCATGATCCCCATCAGTTCAATTCGCGTGGTGCACTATAAGCATTACTAAAGGATGTTGGAAGAGTCTTTAGGTCCCTAGCTGCACCCACTTTTGATAAGCTTTTTTTTTTTAGCTTGCTTTTGTGTTTCTCTGTTTGTTTGTCCGGGCCAAATCTTGAAACTCAATTTCTGACCTGTTCCCTTCGTCTGATGGACTTGAAATTGTGCATGGTTCCTCAATCCAGGTGACAATACAACCTTACATGATCAGTAGGTCAGCAGCAACCTATAGTGACCCTACAGCGACCTCTCCCAGTATCTCAGGATTTGTAGGAAACTCTTCGGATTTTTCATACCTTCTTCGGCTCGGTAGAATAAGTTAATGACTACGGAATTTTCAAACTTTCTTTGGCTCAACAGGATAAAACATTCATTTTCGTTAGCTACAATCATAACTCGGTTACAAATTCGGTCAAAACTAAAAAGCATAAAGTGAAAAAAATGTATATAAACATTTTTAAAACATGCTTCTATTAAAATGCACTAAAAAGTAACAAATAACTTTTAGAGACATACCAGGATTTTCTTACAATTAATCATTTCTACAAAAATAAAACTTTTCTTGTAGCATTTCCTTCCATGTTTGGCACCCACGCATTATTTTTGTAGACATGATTAATTGTAAGAAAATCCTGGTGTGTCTCCACAAATTATTCTTTACTTTTTAGCACATTTTAATAAGAGCGTGTTTAATTTTTTTTATTTGTCTTTTACTTTGTCTCCATTCCCAGTTCCTTCAGTTTTGCTATCCAACCTCTCTAACTGTTACTTCTTAGTACAACTACGGGATTTTCTCCCAGTTCTGCCTTCAGATCCTTGTACTTCACTTAATCTAGCTTCTGGATCTCCGTCTCTTGCTGTCCAACCGCTCCAATGCCCTCTTTTCACTGCCTTCAATGCTAATGACCCGAAAGTGCCCCAGTTGGCTGCTTGGCTTGACAGCCTAAACTACACATCTATCTGTCCATTTATTAATTTGTTAATTTATTTTTTCTTATCTAATAACCGATCTCTTCTTTCTGTATTTCCTGTCACCTTCTGTTACTTCTTTCAAATGAACACCAAATTCTTCGGAAGCTTGAATTTAATAATAATAATAATAATATTAATGATAACAATAATAATTTCTATACTACACCTGCTACACCCATCCACCTCCTGACCTATCATTCATTTGGGCATTTCAAAGGATACTGAGTGACGACGTTGCCAGCGAGGAATACCCACAATCTGGGCAGGACCGACAGAATGGGTATGTCGATGAAGAACATCAGAGGCTCAGATTTCGTAAACCTGGAAGCGTGGTCAGCGATGCTTCCGGCCGTCAGGATGAAGCCAGGGAGGGACATCAGATGCTGGAATAATAATAATAATAATAATAATAATAATAATAATAATAATAATAATAATAATAATAATAATAATAATAGCCGTCCAGATGTTGTTGAATCTACTATATTGATACAGTATGTTGCATTTTTTTCAATCTCTCGAGTGAGTCTCTTCGCAGCAGCAGGTAAATTATATATAACAGCTGTCCAAAGTTCGTTTATTCCTCAACGTTTCGGTATCTTTCTCTATCATGTACAGAAGAATGAAGTCAGGGTATAATTATATACCATATTCATACCGGCCAGCGGGTTACAGAGATTTTGGGCTGTCAAGCATGGTGGGGGGGGGGTTCTCCCCCTAGTGGCTGGGAGCAGAGGAGAATCGAGTAAAATCCCTGTAAGCCCATTTGACACTATAAATATGACAAAACTGCATCGCTGGCTTCATCCGCCTTTCTGTAAATGGTAGGGAGAACTACAGAACGTTCAAGAATAAATGAACTTTGGACAGCTGCTGAATTTTTTACCTGCTGCTACAAAGAAACTCATTCGAGAGATTGAGAAACTGCACTCCCTAAGTAATAATAATAATAATAATAATAATAATAATAATAATAATAACTAACTGAGGTTATGCACAGTCTACTGAATGACCAAATATTTATAAATAAGAGTACATAAATACTAAACAGAATCTTCTACGTAAGTCGAGAATATATTAAGACTGGACGATAAAATTATTTCATATATCAATCTTAATGACTGGAATAATTCTTAGTAACATATATAACGAGAGAAATGATAGAATATAGTCATGTACTTGTTTTACATATCTGAGAAGAGTAATTATGCTGCATTTCACTTCTGGATGGGCTCCGTGTTTTGGAGATATATATATATATATATATATATATATATATATATATATATATATATATATATATATATATATATATATATATATATATATAAAAGATAAAATCCACGAAGAAAACGAAACACTGGAGTGCTGCGAGGCCTTTCGACACTTATGTCCTTTACTGCTAAGTAAAAGACGCAGCACTCCAGTGTTTCCGTTTCCTTCGTGGATTTTATCTTTATTTATATATTCATCACGTTCCATATTTTCGTGATTCAGTTATATATATATATATATATATATATATATATATATATATATATATATATATATATAAGTGTATATATGGATATATATATAATATATATACATGTATATATGGATATATAATATATATATATATGTATATATATATATATATATATATATATATATATGTATGTATGTTTGACTCTTCGTGTCTGTGTAAACAAATAACATTAAGGTTCTCCTGCTTTAGACCATTATACTGTAATGTAATTGCCCGAAGAACACATTCCAAACCATTTTGGCTCTCTCTCTCTCTCTCTCTCTCTCTCTCTCTCTCTCTCTCTCTCTCTCTCTCTCTCTCTCTCTCTCTCTCTCTCAGTGATTCATTGGTATGCGTTCGTTAGCCAATTCTACGTTAGATCTAATGACCTCATTGTGATCGTCAGTCGGAATTTCTATCGATAAGTCTACGATCACGTGTACACAGAACTATAGTCTATTGCATATTTGCTCATAATGCACTACGATATCTCTGCATATATCTGCAAGAATGAGCATAATCAGGGTTTATGCTCACGAAAGAATCATGTCCTATCATCAGCAAAGAGCATCTTCTTGCTTCTGATATTCGGTGACGTCATATATCAGCTTAAAAGCTAAATGTAAATGTCACGTCTCAAGTGGGTGAACTTATCAATGGGTTTCCTCTTCTCTCCTTTCAAGTCTTCTCCTTCTTCTCCTTGTGCTTCTGTGTAGGAAGTTAGGCCCATGAGACTGCGTCTATTGCACTGACTCGTAGCTTTTAAATGAGGAGAGTATAAAGGTGTCTTTGTCTATTTTTCAGATATCAGAGTCTATCTACCACGTCTTTGTTACAATGGTGACGCTTGAGCACATTTTCGTAGTATTCCAAAATGACCTGAGCACACTTTCGTATTGCTTCATTCTCATCCCTTCGTATAGCAAATGACTGAACGATTAACGACCGCTGAAAATTGATAAACAAGCCAAAGATTTATGCATCTGTCCGTAGCAGATGGAACTATATGGACTACGATGGCCTAGTAAAAAAAAGTTTATAATCTGATGATTTAAGCGATTTGACTCTTACTACACTTCCGTAAAGCATGGCTCTCTATAAATGTAAAAAAAAAAAAAATTATTCTTAACACGATAACCATGACATTTTAATAAAAACAGAAAAGAGTGTAAATAAATTCACTAACACAAGGACAAATGAACCTCAGCACATACGCCTAAAGGTCTTTTGAGTCTTCGTGTGAGAAAATAAACAAGGAACGGTGACGAAAATATTGGCGATGTCTTTAACAACAGAAAGGTAAAAGAAAGAGAGAAAAAAAATCCTTACAATATAGAAGAGCGCCTCTCTCGGATGCTTCCCGTATTTAGTGAAGAGCAGCTCCTGGAATATTCCCATTCTCGCCGACATGAAGAGCGCGAAGGTCAGAATGCCGATTCCCATCAGCCATGTGACGAAGCTGGACACACCTCCCTCGGCCACTTTTTCCTCTTCATCGTCCTGTGATAAGAATTCGAAAGCTTTTATTAGGTTTGTTTACATTTGTACGTACAAAATGTAGGGTCTGTTTTCCCTTTTTCATAAGATTTCATATACGATTTACTTAGCTTGTACTGAAGAAATTCAAGTTTTTACAAGCTCTGTCATACAGCATTTGTAACATTATACAATATCCAGTTATATGAAATCTAATGTTCCTGCTAAAGAGACTATTAAAAAAAGATATGAGAAGACCGAAACTGAACTTGGAACGCTAGTACAGTACTACTGACGCGGGAAGTTAAATTCCAGAAAACTTAAGGCTTTAGAAGGCCAGTTGAGAATAAGCAGTAATGCATATTTTCGACCATCTCATCCATTTCTAACGTTATTCAGCTAAACTATAGACAACATGTGTCTCGGCCTTGACCACATTCTCTCTCTCTCTCTCTCTCTCTCTCTCTCTCTCTCTCTTCCGCTGAATCTCATAAATATTCTCGATCACACCATCCATTGCTGACGCTTTCAACTGACTATAGGTAACACATGTCTAGGCCTTGACCACATTCTCTCTCTCTCTCTCCCCGCTACTATAGTTAGCTTAATCTCTACAACAACAGATCATGCCTACAAGCTCTGTGGTGTTGATTATTTTGTCAAGTAACAGGACTACCAAGTCCAGCACAGATGGGATGTACATTTTAGAGCGAGTACCTTTGTTACTTCGTCTTGAGTCCTATGTAAAAATACTCACGTAATTTGTGGTTTCGGAACTTTAACTACAGATACGGTGTGTGCGTGTGTATGTGATTGCATACTTGTATATTTCGGACTGAGGGCCTGTCTACAGCTAGGTCTAATTTAGCAAACCACCTGACGCTAGTCAACATAACGGAGACTGTCTCATATATTACAATTGGCTATAAAAAGATAACCAAATCATTCTTAAACTGAATATATTCCGACACTATGGATATATAATAACTGTAATTAAAAGACAATGTTGAAACAATTGTTGGGAGAGGAGTAAGGAAAGTAAGCTGGAAGAAAGATAATATGAACGAATGGAAGGGGTTGAAGCTAGTGGCCGAAGGGTCGCTATAAAGAACCTAAGGTCATGCCTCCAGCGCACCGCGTGAGGTGCGCTCTGATGGCATTAACCCCCTACGAGACAAGTGCTTGTCTTGACGGCCTGAATCCCATAAATCAATACAGAATCAAAAATGGTCAGTACAGACCAACGCTTTATACCGTAGTTGTGATAACTTATTCTATGAGGTGGCCTGCACCATGTTGGAAAAGACTAAAAACATGTAAAAAATAAGCAGAAGTTTCTTCGGCGCAATCGAGTTTTCTGTACAGCCCCTACAGCGTATAATCAAGGCCACCGATAATAGATCTATCTTTCGGTGGTCTCGGTATAATGCTGTATGAGCCGCGGCCCATGAAACTTTAACCACGGTCCGGTAGTGGCCTATCCTATATCGTTGCCAGAAGCACGATTATGGCTAACTTAACCTTAAATAAAGTAAAAACTGCTGAGGCTAGATGATTGCAAGGTGGATGATCGACATACCAATTTGCAGCCCTCTAGTCTCAGTAGTTTTTAAGATCTGAGGGCGGACAGAAAAAAGTGCGGACGGGACGGACAAAGCCGGCACAAAAGTTTTCTTTTACAGAAAACTAAAAAAGGAGAAACCTAAGTTTTTCTTTCCCTCTTACCAAGTTTTCCGCCGAGGCTAGCGTGCAGATGATGGTCCCCAGCGTGATCATGAGAACCGAGGCGTACTTCGTCCTGGTGTATTTCCTGCCCAGGACTAAAACGCCCATGATCAGGCTCGCTATGAGTCCTCCCTGAAAGTATTTTAAAAAACTGGTCAGGATGACTTTTACTGCATAAGTGTTTGATCTGCTTTTCGTGCAAGCGTGTATTCATACATACATCGTGTATACGTGCACGAAACTTAGGTCTATCTATATTTACGAAAGTATGTAATTAACTTTGTTTTTATTTCATACTTAAATACAGTATGTATGTATGTATGTATGTATGTATGTATGTATGTATGTATGTATGTATGTATGTATTATGTATGTATGTATGTTACACAAGAATTAATTAGTCATGAATTCAATTATATAGTTAATCATATGCTAAGTACATGATTAATTAAAAGTTAAACATATGCTAAACACACAGATTGACAAAATGACATAAAGTTGTCAATCTTATTTCCATATATGTACTAAAAATATATATTTATTTAAATTAAATACGTACACTTACATATATGCAAATTAGGAATTTGTTTCCACAACCTGCACATATGCATACATAAAATGATGCTTAGTTTACGTACATACAGCTGTAGTAGCTTAATTTTTCATAAGTGAATATTCAATTACTGAATGAGACTACAGAAAGTTCGATTAGCCTAGCTCAAATAGTTTACAAAATTTAAGTCAACAGACCTAGAATAGTCACTAATTTGGCTTTATACAATTAAAAACGAACTAATAGATTTGTCAACCAAATTTTGACAAGTCAACAGACCTAAAACAGTCATTGAATTAGATTTGATTCTTTTAAAAACGAACTAGATATGACAAACCGCCGTGGGTCTAGACGAGAGAGAACGTGACTTCTTGCAACTTACGCTCCTGAAGATGATGTGCAATGGCATGGATATCTTGAACCCGAAGGCCATGTTGTTGGTGACGTTGACGGTGAAGAACATGAAGACCAAGATGAGGTATTCCCTGGGAAGAGAGAGAGAGAGAGGGAGAAAGTTTACATGAATCGAATAATAATGCTAATGCATTGCTGTTGTTTGGAAAACCAGTACTGCGCCACAAGTAGGCTACTCGATAGACGCATGCGCACTATGATTGTCCATGATGAGCAGTTATGACCGAATACACTGATATTATCTTCATTATTTTTTTCCTATTTAGGAGCACTAAAAGGACATTAAAAAGAACTTTACAACACTTGATTCGGGATATAGTACAACGATACAAGTACTGGATATGCGCATGATCATTGCGCACTATAAACCAGGCTTGGAGTAATTACATATGCTTTATGTCACTTACATTTACAATTATAATTACCTGTCCTATTATCAAATTAAAATTACAGCTAAAATTACAAGGATGGAAAAATCCCAAATACAATTATAATTATAATTACTCAGTTACAAATACATATATTCTATTTGTTGTGCAATTAATTATATTTCGTACACCTACTCCCATGGAAAAAACAAACAAAATGCAGATTGTTGCAAAAAAGAACGTACACGTGAGTTTGGTCTCCTTTTAAAATAAATTTATGCAACAATTGTAAGTTATAACTTGTAAAAGCTTTAGTACAAATACAAAAGAAACATATTTTTATTTTGGACCTCCTCCAGACATTAACGTTAACATGAATACTTCTCATCCTATGATTTGCCTAAGCAAATTGCTAGTATCTTTACTGTGTTGAAAATTATAATGCTTATAAGAAAACAAAACTGAATTACAAAAACTCAGACTTTAAGAAAATCAACCGGTAGAAAAAACTTTCACACAACGTGTTTACTTTATAGCAAACACCACCACCCGCCCCCTCCCCCCCCCCCCGCCTCCTCACTATGTTCGGTATAAAAATCTGTCAAAGCACTATTTATATCATGTAATCATAATTCATTTTATGATATCGTGACTCAATTACAGTAAATACAAAGTTACTTTATCATTAAAAAAATTCAATTGCAATTACAATTACCATTATGTAAAAAAGAAACACAATTACTATACAATCAGCTTAAAAATGTGTAATTAATTACATTTCAATTAAATTACATTTCAATTAAATTACAATTACAATTACTCCGCGCCTGCTGTAAACGTCCACTCTAAGCCGATATCACCCCGGAATATAATATTATCTTCAATTTAGGAGCACTAAAACGACATTAAATGAACAAACACTCACTTGATTGGGATGACATTTTTCGTCTGGCCGAAGTTAGTGACGCTTATGAAGCCTTCCACCGCGATAAACAGGAACTGGAAAAACGTGATGATGTTTCCGCAAGCCGGTTCATCTCTGCCGATGAAAATAAGATGATAAATGAATTAACCAGATATTCAACACTATATACACAGGAATGCCCTTCAGTTCTCCCCATCGTCAAAAGCACGAATATATATCTTTAATTTCTAATTTTTTTTCTAATTCAGATGTTTTTCATTGCTATCTGATGTGCGGGATATGCTCATTATTCCAAGGACAGCATGGCAGTCATTGCTTGCATTATACTAATCATAGTTTCATTATATTCTTCATTATTACACAGCTTGTTTGCTTATAGAACATTGCTTAACAGGTATATAGGAATTAAGTTCACAGTTCTTTATTGCAAATTGCTTTTCAATTCCGAGATGCATATCCCCATTTTCTATATCCGCTACTAGAGATATTCACCCGGGGTAATTAATAAATTCTAACATCCTGATAAAACACATTGGCTCTTTTTTTAATTTCATCTGGATACTTACTTGACCAACAGTTCGAGGAAAACGACGTTGCTACAGCAGCCGATGAAAACGAAAAGAATGGCGCTGAAGGCCCCCATCTTTCAGGCGCTCTTCTTCCCTGCAGTCTGTGAAGGAAAGATGGTCCCAAATTATCCCTTGAGTTTTTTATTTTTAGTTTTTGCTTGTTGGAGAGCAGTTAAAATGTTTTGTATTTACTTGTTACATTAATTACAGGATATCTAAAAAGCACCCTCATTTCAAGGTGTTAACTGCATTATTATTACTATTATTATTATTATTCAGATTGAACCCTATTCATATGGAACAAACCCCCCAATTTGAAATTCAAGCTTCCAAAGAATATAGCATTCGTTTGAAAGAAGTAACAGAAGGTAATTGGAGAATTTAAACGGTATTATTAATGAGGGCAAAACACTCATATCAATGCTTATAAAATTATGTACGTGTTTATTGACTGCATATTCGAGAAAACTTTCGTTCCTGTTATTTTCAACACTCGTGTACACATCCACCCGTGGTAGCTTGTGAATGCTGATTCGCGCGCACACACGCACGCGAACACACACACACGCGCGCACACACACACATACACACACTAACAGTTAATATATATGATATGGGTCCTATTCGTTACATTTATACCGTTTATAAAACGACAGTTCTCACAAATAGGCTTAAGTTAACTAATACACATATCATACAAAACTAAAACACTTATTCCGGTATGCATGTTCATATACATATCACAAACACGTAGGAGCAGAGAGAGAGTGAGAGAGAGAACATACTCGTACACACACACACACACATACACACAGCACTCGAGCGAGCGTGTTAGTACACATACACAACACAAATACCCTCGAGCATGAGAGAGAGAGAGAGAGAGAGAGAGAGAGAGAAGGACATACATACACAAACAGACATGCTTCATGAATATGATGGCACCTGTTCGTTCGCCTTTTGTATAGACCAATAAACATCAAAACAACTTTTCAGCAGACTATATCCTCCCATGTTAAGAAATCTATATAACCGATTTTGTTTTTTTCAGTTGTCACTTTAACAAAATAATTTCCGTTTAGGAATTCTATATATTAGCTCCGCGCCTGTTTTTACCTTTTCAACTGATTTTTTCTACACTTTTAGGGGTTCTGATACTGGCGGTGCATCTGTTTGCTGTCGGCCAAATGGAATGTCCCTTCGCCGTGTTTAGTACTGGCCCGGGGGGTGGGGGGGGGTTACCCATACGTTAACAAGTTATCGCACTTGCCGGACGGGATATGAACCGTTCGAAACAGTCTCGTGAAGATCGCGTATGGAAACCCCTTGTTGGATGGACTTCAGGGGTTAATTACAGGTTAATTACACTCGAGCGCCAAAATTTAAAGGTAAATTCATAATTAGCAACCAAAAAACTGTAGTAAAAGTTAAGTTAGAAGGCAGTCGCCGCCTCGGAGCTACTATATAGTTCTACCAGGTATAGGCCCATCACATCCCTCCTAAATATTTTCTATTCCTCCTTACTCTGAGATTTATGCAGTGATACCATTAGCTATCACTTTTACTACACAATGCCCTTAAAAATCAACTATTTCTATTATTTGACCATCAATGCTACCTTTATCCTCTTACAGATCCTGTAAGACTCACCAGTTCCTGCAACTTCTCTTCTCTTTTACCATTTATTTTCAACTTTGTCCTCTTACAAATTCTGTGAGACGTACCAGTCTCCGTGACCTTTCTTCTCCATCACCACGCATTTTCAACTTTACTCTTTCACAAATGCTATATAACTTAACAGCTCCTGCAACTTCTTTCCTCTGTCTCCAATAAACACTTTGCAGCTGCATAATTTTTTCTACTTGTCCTATATCACTCCATACATTTCAGTTAAACAGCCACAGAAACATAAAACAGAGTCTTAGAACCACATTTATAACAACTAGCATTTCCAATGACCACCTAATTGTGATAACTTCACTAATCACCTGGGAGCACAGTTTTTGGAGTTAGAAGACCCTGACCAAGGTCTAGATCTTGACCTTGACTTACTTAGATAAGATTTAAGAGAAGGGAAGCTGGAGGTGAGTGGAGATTTGTGGAAGATAATGCACAGGAAAGACTAGAGTGGCCTCCAGCCACTGTCTCTGTTGATATTTTAACATAATCATCTGTCTGGGCGGTTCCAAATCATATGATTTCGGTAAGGGTTTTTTCCTGGCTCGATTCTCTTTCCCAAGTATAGTCATTATTATAATGTATCATATATATATACACATATATATATATATATATATATATATATATATATATATCAGGATGTAAACAATTCATATATATATATATATATATATATATATATATATATATATATATATATATATATATATATATATATATATATATATACACACACACAAACCAATGTTCCTCCAGTATTGTTTACACCCTGACAAGTTGCTAGAATAATAATATGCACACACACACACACACCACACACAGACACGCACTCGCGCGCGCACCAAAAACTGCTCTATACCCCACAAAAATAACTCACCTGTTATCACGAGCGATTCAGTTACAAAAAGGAGAGTGCTGAAGCATAAAGTAACTCGGCATTTGTCCTGAGTATTCACAAGCGCTGGAACTCAGCTGATTTTGTTAAAAATTCATCACTTTTAGCACCATGTACCCACCACAACTTATTTAGACCGTTACGACAGTTAATCAAAAAAATAAATAACAGTGATTTGGGATTTAACGAAGGTTGGTAACTGCAGCACGCAGTGCGCGCAACGAGGGATAACGTGGACTTGAGAATAGCTGCAATAGCGCCGATCGACAGCGCCTGGCATACTGAAAACGCCGTCAGCTGGCAATCTGTGAGAATGTGTTTGGAGCACAGATTTCCGACGGTAGATAGCGCGCATATTGTTATTTATGGCGCCATATTAAATGAAGACGAGTTGATCATTCTCGCGATGCTAACATAACTTTTTGGACTCTTAGCTTCAAGCCAAGATAAATCAATTTAACGTAAAGTTTAAATTTGTGAGCAGGGTTCTGTTTGCAGGACAGATTTCCAACGTTTAGATAGCGCTCGTAATGTTAGTTTTGCCGCCATCTTGAATGGAGGCGAATTGATCACGCTCACTACGCTGACATGACACTCGGAACTGCCAGCTTTATGCTAAAACAAATTCATCTAAGGTAACAATGGAAATTTATCATCAGGTATACCAAGTGACCCCTCACAAATGCATGGAAGATTCCGCCTTGGTCTAATGATCGATAGAGCAACTCGATTGATCTGCCGAACTGTTGGAGAGTCGTAAGCTTTTACGAGTGGCCTTCGATCCGCTTTGGTGACGAAGATGAGACTAAAATGAAGTGATAAGAAGATAAAATCATCTGTATAAACAAAAAGAGTCCTTAGACAAATGTTTGGAGACTTTATCTCTGCAATACAATGCAATTGCTTCTGAAGAGTATTCATTAGAATAACGAGAATTGCACTGAGCCGAGAGATAGGCCCATAAAGTTGAAAGTTATCGTTTTGATTGGAACACTGTTTATCATTCTTTGTTTAGTCTTTTTTTGTGAAAAATATCTTTTTGCTCTCTCCCTCTCTCGTAATGTTCAAAACTGCACATAAGTCAAATAACCTAAGTACTGATTTTAATATTTACAATTAATTGTAATAACTGAAAAAATAATTACAAACTTTGTTTCAAGCTTAAATTAAATCATTGTAATTCAGATCATAAGTTATTTCATAACACAAATCAAGAACGGATTTTATACTCTCAGAATTATTATTGTCGATCGTAAACGGGTGAATACTTCTGTCGTTTACGTTCAGACTAGAGTGAGAAAGAGAGAGCGATGCCTTTATTATACGCAAAATGTTTTTTGGCCACAGTATATCAGTGACAATGTGCAAAAGTAATCATGACTGGTGACACTCTATTAGTAACGTAGAAAATAAGCAATATATAGTGTTATTTTTCTAAAAATTTAAGCAACATACATATCTATTTTATTCTTTATTAAGTGCTAACCACCATAAACATGAAGCCATTACCAGCCCAAATCTTTCTTTGTAAATCATAAGCCTTTCTTTCCTAAACCTTCTGTCGGGTATAAAAAGAACTCTCTGTTGAGCTCCGTGACGTCGCACCCAAAACTGAATTTCTGTTTCTGTACCTCTTTACAATCGATAATTATTCAGTTTCCTTCCCTCAACTGCAGAACCTTGGAGTTATCTCCTGGCTTCCGCTTTTTCCTGATACCTATAATCTCCCATCTTTCCAGAGGCGGATAGTACGAAGGCGAGGGTGGGTGGTATGGGCGGTTTCCTAAATCCTTCGTAGTGTAATCTTGTATTATCCCCGTTTCATGTAAGCATAAAACTGGTCGGTGAATTAGGCTGCCTGTGCGTGCGTATGAGAGAGAGAGAGAGAGAGAGAGAGAGAGAGAGAGAGAGAGAGAGAGAGTATAATAAGACGGAAATGTCAGTTAACATTAAACTAAACAGCCAAATCTGCAGTCTTACTTTTACATTCACGATTGTTTTGCCAAAAGTGCCTGATGCTGTTAAAAATGGCTGTTACGTAACGAGACGCCGGAAGAGGTCATTTTTCGTGGAGCAAATCAAGACTGCAACGATATTTTTTTTTTATATTTGTTCTTATTCCAAGGAAGAAGGAATTTCTTTGCTTTCATACAAAATACAAACCATGATATGGAAGTGAAATAAAAAAAAAAATATAAATGTATTCTAAAGTCTCTATGATTCTTGAACTCACGAAGAGGATTTGAAATAAAGATTTGTTGAAGAATCTCCTGAGCGAAGATTTCTCGATGTAAATAACCTGATTTTAGCAGTGAACTTCTTACTAGTTTAGTCAGACTAAAAGGAAATTTATTTTAAGAGCTTTTAAATAAAACTAGGATTCAGTTTGTCATTCTTCAAGTTACGAAATTCCAAAATAAATAAACTAGTGGACACACTGAATATGCAAATATCTTTTAAATAGACGTATCGAAGTCAGTCCTATTTACGTTGTAACATCGTCAACACCTTACCTTAGTGAGTTGGTTCTGACAGCAAATAAGCTATTTAAAGGAACTTGCTCAGCCTTGCTCCATCTTATTCACTGATAACACACTGTAAATAACACAACATATCCTTAACAACTCAGGTAAACGCTGATATATTACAGATGAATTAAAAATAAGCGCGAAACAACACTGTATCACAGTATAAAGTCTGCAGGAAGATAAACATCTCCAGACCCAGGCGTCGAAGATTTGTAGCCCAGCCAAGCCTTGGCTCAAGGGCGCACAGACGTACGATTCACAAAACTTTTAACCTCAAGTCCCGATATGTCACCGTTACGTAACCCACTTTGAGATCGAATGCGTTTTATATGTTCCTTGAAATGCACCTTAGAGAATTTTCTTGAATGCTGAAAGAATTACATAGGAAAAGTGTTATGCAGTGGGTCTACTGTATATGTCACGTTTCATCCTATCTATCATTGTGACTCGCAGAAGGCCACCATAGCACCTGACCATGCATCTCTAGGGATGTTTTCAAGGTTGATAAAGAATAACAATGCTTCTCTCTCTCTCTCTCTTGCTAACCATTAGTATAGCTGTTTAAGCATAGGCCTAATCGTTGATATACAGTACTATTGGCCTTTTCGAATGTTACTATTTAATGTAATGTCCATAAATAACCATACGAAGAATAGTCTATGTATCATGTTACTATTGATCGTCTTTAATAATAATAATAATAATAATAATAATAATAATAATAATAATAATAATCCATTCGTCAGGTGGGTCGCAATTCTGCTTGGTCACTGTGCAGTGACCTTTCGAATATAGACGTGACGCGCGAGCATTACTTTGTTTATCGATTAATTTTTTCTTTGCATCTTCCTCGCCAAAGGCTTGGCTTACGCAGATATTGTCATTGTTGTGATTAGCGTCATCTTGAAGATTATTTTCATATAATTCTCGTCTCCAAGACAAGCGAGAAGGTTAACAAGAGGAAAAGCAAGCTTACAAAAAGTCTACGCGAACACATACCCAGATTTAGATCTTTTAACGCTTGTAAGCAACTTGGACGTCTTTGATCTTATACGAAGTAAAAATACCGTATATGTAGAATAGAAAAGTTCAAGAGGGAGAGAGGTATAATCGAAGCTAAACTGGAAAGAAAAAATAGAGAATGGAAAGGAAAAACTAAATGGGAAACAGGGAAGATAAACTGAAGTGATAAAGTTATAAAAATATAGACGATAGCCTACTAAGTTCACAAACGTATTGTATTACTGCAACATTTTTTCCCGTGTAAATTTCAAAGCTTTGCAATAACACTTTTCCTCTCCTTTGCATCTTCATTAAATTTGGACAAATAAAACCTGAAGCTGATACAGAGTTTGTCATTAGCAAATATTTTGTCAAAAATAATGAAATATTACGAAGGAAAGACTTTGCAAGGGAAAGTGCTTGTGATAATGAGTCTAATATTCCTTATCAGAGGTTAGAGGAGATTGTGTATTACGACTGTCATTTCAGCATGAGTATACATACATATGAATACACGTATACATTTTGTCAAGGAACTAAAGCGTTATACAGTTCTCCATACGAGAATTCTTGGGAAACAATCTGTAAGACTTTTCGTAAGTTATGTTAACATAATATAAATTTCTATACTCTCATCAGTTTGCAGTGCAGAATTTTGTACAATTTATTTGTAATGAATAATTGAATCAGCATTATTTTACAATCTGTCTACTCAGCAGTGAATAACGCATTTATGATTGTAACAGTCAGTCAAGAAAATAACTATAATTGGTTAATAATAATCCACAAAAAACTGTTAAAATATCAGAATTAACTGTAGTTCGGATACTGAATGCATACATATAACAGAGCGTTCCTTCAAAATCTCGATTGTTCGTAGACAGGCAAAAATAAGAAAGAGAAATGGAGGACTATTTAAATTAACAGGCAGATGCATAAACAAGCCAAAATAGAAATCTGGATCTAAGTCTGTTACTAAATGATAAGAGATAAATACGTCCATTTTTTTTTTTGCAGAGATAATTGTTAACTTTATAGTCAAATAATACTTAAACCCACCAAAATACTTTAAGGCTCAGGATACAAGAAAACACGTTACATTTACAAAAAAATTATAATAAATAATAATAAACATGCTACAATATCAGTTACATAAGTGAAGGGTTTTTAAACAAATACAGTTTTGGGTAAAACGAAAAACTGAGCATTAAAATCAGCTTCTGCTCAGTTGCTGATAAATCCCTCTATATCTATGATAAATAACACTTGCTTCGTTATCTTATCATGAGAGATTACTAGCTGGGCATCAGTCATTCTGTTAATCGGATTTTTATTTTTATCTGGGAGGAATTTGGTGTTAGTGAAAGAGACATAGTTTTAATGATGATAGACTCCGAGCTTACTAATTACCTATACCTAGACACGCACAGATCCATCCACACACACACACACACACACACACACACACACACACACATATATATATATATATATATATATATATATATATATATATATATATATATATATATATATATATATATATATATATATATATATATATATATATTATATAAATTTCAGAGAGGCCCCCCCTCTACAGCATAAACTAAAATTGATATGGACAAAAACAAAAGTAATTCAGAACAGGTATTTATTTAAGTTTCTCTCTGAGTATTTAATATTTTGTATGGCCTCCATCTGCCTGTACCACAGCCTGCATTCTTGAGAGGTATGATTTCAGCAAATCACAAAAACGCTGAGACTCAAACTCCATTTCCCTGAGCACTTCAGTCACCTCTCTTCGCACGTCGTCGAGGCTTGGTATACCATCACAGTTCACTGTGCACGCTTCAACACGATCCTTTAAGATACTACCAATGTTTTCACACACATTAAGGTCAGGGGAGCTACCTGGAAATTCACTTGACGAGAAGAAATCGATACCACTGTTTCGAAGCAACTCCTGTGTCTGAAGAGCCTTGAAACATGGTGCCTTATCATGCAAAAATGTGACTTCTTCAACAGATAACACATTTTCAGGATCTTTGAGGAAAGGAAATACTCCACCAGTAAGCACAGTTTTGCTGAAGTATTCGCCATTCCATGACTGTCCTTTTTCTTTGATGATCCACATTAACCGTCTGGCTGTGAAGCAGAGAAAAATTCCAAAACATTCAGGAAATTTCACAACTTGGCGATAGCGCACGTCATCGCTGATATCATCAAACTTTGCAGCCCAAATGATGTCATTTTTATGATTTGGCTTCCCGACTGTGTAAATGAAGAATTCATCTGATGTGGCAACATGGAGAAAGTCAGCTTCATCCCAGTCTTTAAGAAATGAACCACAAAACCATGCACGGTCTTCTCTCTGTTGCTGAGTGATGTTGGGCTTGCTGATAACATGAAATGGCTTGATACCAGATTTTTTCAACTCACGACATACAGCACTATAACTTCTCTTCTTTCCCCTTTTTGTTTCTAGTTCAAGCGCCAATTTACGTAAATACTTTCTCGGTCTACCCACTGCCTCGGCTATGATGTCTTTTGACTCCTGAGAAAGGACTTCAGGCCTTCCAAGATTCTCACTCTTTTCACGATGACAGTCATATAGATTTTTGTTCCAGTTTCTTTTAACAAAGGATTCATCTCTTTTAATGTATTTAGCTATCCAGGAACGTGAAATGAAGGATGCGCCAGCATCCCTGGCCTCTCTTAAGGTTATAGCCCGGATTTGGTCAATCCATCTGATTTCCTCAGAGTCGTTAGCCATGGCTGTATCTAACTCCATCACTCAGTCTGAAAATACAAGAAATGTAAAATGAAAAATAGCTTAACAGAAACTTAAAATAATGTACTTGGAGATAGGCTATAGCAGAAAACTTCATAACTTTCCATTTGTTCTATGGAAGGGGGCTCTAATTTCAAACGCTTGTATATATATATACATATATATATATATATATATATATATATATATATATATATATATATATATATATATATATATATACATATATATATATATATATATATATATATATATATATATATATATATATATATATATATATATATATATATATATATATATATATATATATATATATATATATATATATATATTATATGTATGTGTGTGTGTTTACACACACTCACATATATACTTTATATATACATATATATATATATATATATGTGTGTGTGTGTGTGTATTGTATATATAATTAAATATGGCGTACACACAAGAAAAGAAATACTATTTGCAAGCGTGAAATGAATCAGCAGTCTAATTGTATTTTGATACTGGAACAACACTTATATACAATATACCAGTTCTACAAGTATATGAAAGTGCTCTGCAACTTAACTTTCTCTTGCTAAGTAATTTCTTCTCTCTCTCTCTCTTTGAGGTCATTCAGCGCTGAAAGGGAAATCGAGAATAAAAGGGTTTGAAAGTTGTAACAGGAGGAAAACCTCGCAGTTGCACTATGAAACATTTGCAATGAGAGGTTTGAGGAAAGTAAGACGGAAGAAAGAGAATATGACCGGAGGTACAATAAAAGGAATGAAAGTGGTTGCAGCTAGGGGCTGAAGGGACCCTTCAAAGAACCTCAAGTAGTGCCTACAGTGCAACGCGTGAGATGCAGTAATAGCACTAACCCCTTACAGGGTTAGTGTAGTTTATGACCACTGAAAAGTTAAAGACAAAGAAACTTTAGTACTATCTACAGTGGGCTATATATATATATATATATATATATATATATATATATATATATATATATATATATATATATATATATATATATATATATATATATATATATTATATATATATGTGTGTATGTGTGTGTGTATATATATATATATATATATATATATATATATATATATATATATATATATATATATATATATATATATATATATATATATATATATATATATATATATATATATATATATATATATATATATATATATAAATATATATATATATATATAGTTATATTGTTATATTCTGAGGCCAGTTGGAAGAATGAAAATGGATTTTTCTTGTCACTGCCTTAAGGGCCAACACATAGCGCTCAGAACATACACAATAAATGTAATGAACAAACTGACTTACCTTGATATCACATCTAAGTAAACAGAGAAGTGGAGGTTGCCTTGTTGAAAAATAACCAGTAAATGCTTTAAACTGAATTTATTTACAAACTGAGCAATCAGGAAATTAATATGAAAGGGCTGACTGAGCAGCAGGCAAGCACATACAATGTGCAATAAAAGCTAGACAATACATAGTAAATAGCTGAATCTGAAAGGGCTAATGCCCTGAAATAGCTCGACACACTAATAACTTTACTGTGGACTGATTGAGCGATTTTTGGTGGCTAATGCAACTTGATTTGAACAGGGGAACTGTGTTTAGTGCCCGTGGACTGCTTATTCAGAAGACTCTTGCACGTGGCTGGATGGCAGTTAAATGTCTAAGGCTACTTTGGTTCACAAGGTAGGGGCAGACTGCTCGAAGAGCCAGATAACAGGATTCTGGAAGAGAATTCCAGGTTAAAATTCAACTTTCTCTCACATGAAATTACTTATGCTGTGGCGGGATTTCACAACCACAC
Source organism: Macrobrachium rosenbergii (assembly GCF_040412425.1). NCBI lineage: Eukaryota > Metazoa > Arthropoda > Malacostraca > Decapoda > Palaemonidae > Macrobrachium > Macrobrachium rosenbergii. The sequence continues at coordinate 42,294,342 of NC_089743.1, forward strand.
ACTCACACTAACAAAAAACAACACATACACTCACCTCGTACTAGGCTAGGCCTACGAATTCCGGACGGGAACTTTTGCCAAAGCAGGAGGAGGTCACGGAGTCACCACAACCGCCGATGATGCCAACGCTCACCACCAACAACAGCAGTCCACAACCAAGAAAACCACAAACCAACAAGCACACAACCACGACCCAAAACAAGACTCAAAAAGACTCAACCACGAAGATTCAAACTCACCTCACTAGGAACGCAGCTGAAAAAAACAACCAGGCTATTACACGACACCGATCACGCAACCAAAACAGCCCAAAACCCGAAACACGCCCAAAGTACAAATACTCCAACCACAAAGCCTCCAAACACCAAATCACACAAACTGAACATAAAAAAAACAACCAAACTCCGATCAACTACTGGGAAAACCGTCCTTTTTGCACAATATCTCTGTCAAGACTCTCGCCACGATCACGATCACAGTTCCGCGCACTCCCAAAACAACGAAACACGAAACCTCACGGACCATCAAAACGTAAACAAAAGAAAACTACACTCTCTAACGATATCATTCACCAATCACGTACGCCGTTGTTCTCTCTCTCTCTCTCTCTCTCTCACACACACACACACACACAAGACGTCGTTGTTCGTTGTTTTCTCTCTCTCTCTCTCACACACACAAGACGTCGTCAAATGCAATAACCGCGTTCCTCCATAATGCACGATGGAGGAATTGATCAATTAGATTTGATTACCACATGGTAACACTGTGGTGGGAATGCTCTAATTATTATCACTGAATTAATCTAATTTAAGCTTGGGACAAGTCATGAGGGCCAAATGTGTTTGCTAGGCTGATCGAACAAAGGGGCTTTGTTTTAGGAGAATGAAAAGTTGGAAATACTGAAAATGGAGAGAAATTCACGAGAAGAAAAAGATAACTGGCAGTAGATTGCAACTTCGAGACGTACCTTATTTCATCTGTGCATGGAGCTCGCTTGCAAAAGACGAATTTCAGCTGCAGGAGTCTCGAAATCCTTGCCAGTGTGAAGGGAAAAGGAGACCGCACCGACCTGATGCTTTTGCAGCCTGTGATGGAGTGCATGTGTGCAGGCAGTTCGAAAAGTAATAGGCCTTATAGCCAAGTCTCTTAAGGGTCAGCATAGCAGCCTAATCACGGCCCTGACTGGTCTTTTTGTCCCTAAAGGCTTTCTACCCCCCAAAAAATCGTACAATGATGGGGCTAAGAGGTCGCTATGGTTCCCCCCAAATCAGGTGATGTCAGGGTAGGCCTACATAAGTTCCCCCCCCTTTAGTGGAGTCTCCTCCAGCTGCCATTAAATTTTATTTCCTAGCTAACGGACTGAACGGACGAATTTTATAAATACGTGAAAATATATGTGTGTGTGTGTGTATGTATATATATATATATATATATATATATATATATATATATATATATATATATATATATATATATATATATATATATACATATATATGCATTAAGAGAACAGAGAAAATGTATTTTTTCAAAGTGGAAATATCCTATTTCATGGGGTCTGTAGAAAAGGACCCCATAAAATCACATAAATCTCCCCGCCTGTCAAAACAAGTTGCCAACCGCAACTTCAAGAACACACAAGTACTAACGAGGCACTAAGAGAAATCGCATTTGGCCATGCCTTCAAAATCCACAAGATCTCTGAGGGGAGGGCCTGTAAACATATGGTTAGTATAAGGCGTGAGAAAACACCCCTCACCCCCTTGCCTTCAAGGGAGAGTCCAGAGAAATAACCCACTCCCACAGGCCAGGCCTAGATATTTTGGCTAATCAAATGCCATCAGTGCCAGAGACCTAAGGACGTCCTACAAGGAGCAAAATACCCAATGATCAACAGGAATTTTTTAAAACACACCTCCAAGAGTTGGAATGAAGCAAATGGAAGAGGTGCCTCAGGAAAACAGTACCTGCCCAGAATAAGTAAGCATATCTTAGTTTAACCAGAACACTGAGCTGATTAACAGCTCACCTAGGGCTGGCCCGAAGGATTAGATTTATTTTAAGTGGCTAAGAACCAACTGGTTACCTAGCAACGGGACCTACAGTTTATTGTGGGATCTGAACCACATTGTGACGAGAAATGAATTTCTATCACCAGAAATTAATTCCTCTAATTCTTCATTAGCCGGTAGGAGAGTCGAACGCTGGGCCAACAGCGTGCTAGGCGACAGCTCTACCCACCCCTCCAACGAAGAACTACCTGCCCGGATTATGACGTCATGGATGACACAAGGGGTAACAGCGAACATAAGAAGACAGAGAAAAAGGAGAGAGTCTAAGAAGAGTCGACAAGAGTGGAAGGAGAGAGTGAGAGAACTACTCCGAAGTGAGGGGAAGCAGAAAAGAAACAGAAAGACAGAAAGCAAACAAGTGTGTAGTGGCTATTGACTCTCAGAACATTAGTCCCCTTAATCAAATGCGTTAAGTCTCTCAATCCCGTATTCAAAGTCTCGAACCAGTAGAAACTATAGGGTGGAAACTGTAAGAATAAAAGTGCAAAATAAAAGAAGAAACGGGAACAATTGATCATTTTCCCTTAACCGTAAGTCTTTTGGAATTTAAATAGCTGTTTTAAAGAATCACTTGTTCCTACTTACAATAATTACCACGCCGCTACCCCGGATACATTACCTTAGATGTCATGCCCTTATAAAGAGGAAAGAAATGGGGCACGACAATATATATATATATATATATATATATATATATATATATATATATATATATATATATATATATATATATATATATATATATATATATATATATATATATATATATATATATATATATATATACATATATATATATATATATATGTATATATATATATACATATATATATGTATATATATAAAGACAAATCCACGAAGGAAAGAGAAACATTGGAGTGCTGTGAGGCCTTTCGACTTGTCGTCCTTTACTTAGCTAAGTAAAGGACAAGTCGAAAGACCTTGCAGCACTCCATGTTTCTCTTTCCTTCGTGGATTTTGTCTTTATTTACATAATCATCAAGTTTCATATTTTCGTGACTCAGTTATACGTATGTATACATACATACATATATATATATATATATATATATATATATATATATATATATACATACATATATATATATATATATATATATATATATATATATATATATATATATATATATATATATATATATATATATATATATATATAGAGCCTCGTTGGCTCAGTCGGTTACAGCAGCAGCTTCGGACTTCAGAGGTCTGTGGCGCGGTTCAAACCATAAACCGACTGATCAGAGAGGCAGACACTTTGCTATCCGTGTAGACATCCGGGATTATATATGTAATCAACGGATAGGTTTGCTTAAAAGCAAATGGATGTTACAGACTAAATACACGCACAAAACAAAGCCACTACAACACCTTCTAAAAACACAACAAACATCTCACACGTCTCGAACTCTCGCCATACCCGCAATAACTTCCCGCTGCTGGGAAGAAAGGGCGTTGGGTCGGGTATGATACATGAAACATACGTGCCGGGGTCTAAGCGATGTCAGGCAGGGCAGCCGATCGAGACCACAGGTCTACCCCAAAGCCAAATCAAAAGTCCTTCAAAAGAAGGCATCGTGCTTACCCCATGCAAAAATGGGAATAAAAGCACGTTAAAAGTAAAAGAAGAAGAAGAAGATATATATATATATATATATATATATATATATATATATATATATATATATATATATATATATATATATATATATATACACACATGAAGAACAAATGAAGAAACCCCCATCTTCTAGTAGAGAGATCCATACCCATGCATAATGGGTTGGGAATGAGGTTTAAGCTAACCCACTCGGTAGCTTAACCTCATGTGAGTAGGGCTAAGGCATACATAACCTTAGGCCTACGCGAATCATACAAATGTGCACATAGCGTCTATTATATGTAGTTAAAGTGGTTCCATAATGAGGTTATCAGCTTTTCCCGGACGGAAAGTTTCTTCTCAACTGCTGCATCAATTTCACCAAATTGTGTGTGCCCATTACATCGTTTAATGGCGGACATTGGGTCTCCTTCAAGTATTATGAAATAATAGTTTTTTCAGGTTGGCTAAATTGATGTCCTGATGAAGGCAATTTCGATAATTCTAAAACTTTTTCTCAACCATAATTCCAAAATTTGTCCAAAACTTGTCTTTTCCGATTGGAATAATGACTTGTATTTATGTTTAAATTGATTTTTCGATAAAACATTGATTAATACGGTCAAGCAGGTTTATATACTGCTTAGGCCTATATAAACTGAAATATACTGTATAACATATATATATGCACAATGCATATATATATATATATATATATATATATATATATATATATATATATATATATATATATATCTATATATATATATATAGTATATATATGTATATATATTATACATACTGTATATATACATATATATGTGTACATATATTCTACATACTGTACACAGACATATATGACTCTCTCTCTCTCTCTCTCTCTCTCTCTCTCTCTCTCTCTCTCTCGAGAGAGAGAGAGAGAGAGAGAGAGAGAGAGAGAGAGAGAGAATTGGAAAAAGGTGAGAAACCTCACGGGTCACTGACAATCAAACTTTAAGTATACATCTGTTTCAAGACAAAAACTTACAGATGTTACTAATATACTTCAAAATAATCAGAACACAAGCTAACGTTATAAAACAATTTTCGAGAGGAACTGAAGAATGGTTGACAACTATTTCCTGAATAATGAAGTCACTGAAATAATTCATTGTAAAAAAAATCAGTGATACCTCGCTCTAAAACCACAATTGTTTAAGTAAGGTCTTTGAAAAAAATCTTCTCAACTTAATCCCCAGTCGGGATCGCTTAAAAAAAATTAAAACGTGAGAAGTAATTAATTCAACTTTGCAATAACTGGCAGGTGTTTATGTCATTTACAAACAGCTACATAGTGGTTCTACACAATACACAGAATATACTCAGATGTGTACACAGAGATATACAGTAAGAACTTCTGATCATGATTATAATTGATTTTTTTTGTACCTATGGATAATTTTCTTTTCAGTGAAAATTACCCTTAAGTCTATCTGTCCACAGTATCATTGTCAAAGTGGATTTTTAAAAATAATTTGTTTCCTAAATCCAACTTCATTCCCAAAATAATATGTATGGTATGTGTACGTATGCAGTCACTTATAAATACATGCAAGAATTGTATATATATATATATATATATATATATATATATATATATATATATATATATATATATATATATATATATATATATATATATATATCTATATATATATATATATATATATATATATATATATATATATACACACACACACAATTATATATATATATGTGTGTGTGTGTGTGCATGTGTATATATATACATTTATATATACACACACATAGACAGATAGATATAATTAATATCCAAACAGCCAGTAACTGTTTCTTAGAAGACAAATATTAAATACAGAACCCATTTCACAAAAACACATTACAGATTTAACATACGCAATCTATCTATATCACCTGTTTATCCTTCTGCTGTTCACTTTTATAAGAAGATTGTCATTTTCCTTCCTTCTTGCGTCGGGATGAAACTGAGAAATACAAACAATTCCCTTTTTGAACTAATCTGTCCAATTAAAAGCAAATGGCGTCCTCATTATTCAAGGAATAGATTTTTCACAATCTTTTAATATTCTTATATCATTTTCTAATTAAACATCTTCCAAACATCTTGGCATGGTTTTCAAAAGGAGATTATTAACTGGATTCCCTTTATGGCAATGAATTTTGTAAACTAGGTAAACCCACCTTTTTTTTATTACCAATACATTTATGAAGAAGATTATTGCTATAAAGGTTCTAATAAATGCCTCACAAGATACTGCTGGCTGTTTTTTTAATCATAAATATTAATATTTTGGATGATTTCCTTTCAAGAATACCTTTGCACAAATATCTAGCTTCACAAGATGCCAAATATATGCAAACTTCTAGTCGTAATCACCTGTTTATGCTTCAATAATATGTTTTGGGTTTTATTGATATATTTGATTTGCTTTGTGTACTTAAATCAGCTACGAAAGATTAAATAATAATATTATTATTTTTTTTACTATTCAGAAGATGAACCCTATTCATATGGATCAAGCCCACAGGGGCCATTGACTTGAAATTGAAGCTCCCAAAGAACATGGTGTTCATATGAGAGAAGCAACAGAATGTAACAGGAGATAAAGCAGAAGAAACGTTATAAGAAAAGAAAAAATAAGGTAACAAAATAATAAATAGACAAAAATATAAGCAAATTACATTTTTATCTATTTATTTATTTATTTGTTACTTTATTTTTTCTTTACTAATAACTGATCTCTTCTCTCTGTATTTCCTGTTACTTTCTTTTGCTTCTTTCATACGAACTCCATGTTCTTTGGAAGCTTGAATTTCAAGTCAATGGCCCCTGTGGGCTTGATCCATATGAGTAGGGTTCATCCTCTGAATAATAATATTATTATTTTGATAATTTTCAATGACTGATTAGTGATCATAGCATGTACTAGACCTAAGATAGGGGCAAATATGATTTTAATCAGAGATTAACCATTTTCAAGAACACTGGCTCCTTATCTCATCAAAAATCCTGTCCAGAAGTCACAGGGGAAACCTGATTGATCACCCCGTCTCTGTAGCGATGAAAGAAGCGACTGTACAGTTCTTTGGAGAACAGAGACTTGGCTCCTTCCTGGCTGAACCCTCTGAAGGGAAACAGCTCCGAAGCGCATTTCCTGAGCTCTGACGACAGGAAGAACATCAGAACAGGTCCTATGATGCCCTGGGTGACGTGAGTCGAGATTCGAATGATGACTACCGAGACGTCGACTCTGACCATGTGCGTCTGCATGGCCGACACCACAGCTGGATGGACGCAGAAGACGGCCATGATTAGAGACTGGATCAGGCCAGCTCTGGCTGTGACTAGGTTGAAGTTGCGTCGGCGCTTATGGTTTCCCTGTGGGAATAAAAGTAACGTTTCTGTGACGTCTGCCTCTCTTGCTAAAACCGAAGGGCACTGGTGTTCTATGAATGTTTGGCGTAAGCTAGTCACATAGATATTAGTCCTACAACGACCAATGTTTAGATATAGAATTTAGGTTTATTGCCAAGCGCTTGGACCTATGACGAGGTCATTCACCGCTGAAAGGGAAATTAAGAGTAAAAAGGCTCTAAAGGTGCAACAGGAGGAACTATGAAACAATTGTTAGAAGTTGGTGGAAAGTAACATGGAAGAAAGAGAACATAAACAGGGGGTACAGTTAAAGGAATGGAAGGGGTTGCAGCTAGAGGCAAAAGGAACGCTGCAAATAACAATTAGCAATGCCTACAATACACAGCGTGGGGTGCGCTGAAGCACTACTCCCCTACGTTGAACGACCAATGTTAAATCGGCCAGTCATTTTTCCAGAAGCTCGACTTCGTCAGTGTATTTATTTAGACACATCTTACATTATCTAAACATTTTGAGCAGAAATAAATATTCACCTTCACAATAGTATCAGTTTAGATGCAATATACCTTCTTCTAACACAAAACTCAATAATCGTAACCTCCAGTTATGAAACAAAATACAAAAAAAGAAAGCCAAATCCAGTCTTTGGGACAAATTGGTACCATTTAAAAGAAAAGTTGGGCAATGACCTACCTTGACGTCCAGGCCGTTCTTCGGCTTTTCGTTTGAGGACACGTAGACGATGTAGGCGTAGAGCAACAGGGTCCCGGCTTCGCTGGCTACGGGAATGACGATCAGGCATAACTGTGGAATGCAAGAAAGTACCTAAGGACATGAAAATAGGCCTGTTGCGCTTAGTCCCAACAGGCAGAGCCGTGAAAATGCAATAAAATGCATGACAACATGAAAATAGGCCTATTGCACCTGGTCACAACAAGCAGAGCTGTGAAAATGCAAGAAAATACATGACAACATCAAAATAGGCCTATTGTACTTAGTCCCAACAGGCAGAGTTGTGAAATGCAAAGAAATACCTGACGATATGAAAATAGGCCTATTGCACCTAGCTCCAACAAACAGAGCTATGAAAATGCAAGAAAATATCTTACAACATGAAATTAGGCCTACTGCACCTAGCCCTAACAGAGAACTGTGAAATGCAAAGAAATACCTGACATGAAAACGGGCCTATTGCTCCTTGTTCCAACAGGAAGAGCTGTGAAATGCAAGATATTAAGCTGATCACTATAAAAGCACTATAAGGGCTTTTTGTAATGACTCTAAGGATCTTGGGTGAACTTTCTACAGAGAAATTATACTCTTTTTCGATTGGCCTGTTGTGAAATAGGAGCAGCAGTAAATGGTATGACCCTGGAAACATAGACCTATTGGACTTAGACCTATATCGCATGTCCTTTAGCTGGTAGACTAAAAGGTTTATAAAGACAAAGTTAGATATTTCAAACAGTAGTTATTTGTACAATAAGGAGGAAGCCGTTAGTAGACGTATACTGAGAGAGAGAGAGAGAGAGAGAGAGAGAGAGAGAGAGAGAGAGAGAGAGAGAGAGAGTACTTATATTGTATGTGTGTCTGAGAGAGAGAGAGAGAGTACTTATATTGTATGTATGTGTGTCTGAGAGAGAGAGAGAGAACCTCACCTTAAAGAACGGAGGCGCCTTCACAGGCGGCTCACTTCCGTAGGCGCAGTTCAGGATGAAAGGATGTTTCGTGTAGGCCTTGTAAAGAGCGCAGGTGGACGTCAAGACTGCGCACACGACGGAGGGAACTATCGCCATTATCTTCTGCACATCGTCACTCACGCCCAAGAGGACGGACGACCAGGATGTGCAAACTACGCGGTACATAGCTGAAGAAGATGATAAAAAAAAAAAAAAAAAAAAAAAAAAAAAAATGCTGCACTTTAGAGACTGTGCAATCCCTTAACAGAAAATTTGGGGAACCCACAGACCTAGCCTTGAAAGTTCACATTTATGTTAACCTGGGAAGCGCTCGTTGTTAAAGCCAATAACATAGGCAACCCTAATAACAGGAACAGTAAAAGGATGGGTAGGGGTTAAAAAGTAGAGTAGAGATTACATTTTATTCTGTAAAAACAAAAGCTTAGTAACATCACCTTAACTTTTTTGGGGGCAATTCGAAACTTAAGTGATTATAAGTGATGATGAATTAAAACTTTAAAGAGTAAACTTGCAACGAATTATTTTTAAGTATTTATTGCAGAAGAAGGTAAAATTAAAAAATACAACAAACACTCAGTTTAGTGAAGTCTTACAGAAAGTAAAGCTAAAGACGACTAAAAAGAATTTTAAAAGAGAGAAACATCATATACTTGGAAAAGAGATTAACAGTAAACGACGAGCGAAGCCAGGTCATTTGGAAAAAGGGATTAACAATACGAAAGAGAAAAGCTATAAACTACTATAAAACTGTTTACAGTTAAATAGCTTTGCACCTAACAGCTGTGTTTGTACAGTTTGTGGAGTGATCGCTTAGGTATAAGGACCCAGGAACTAGGAACTTGCACCAACTATAAATCTATTACGTGAGATTTCTTTTGCGTTTGAGCATTTAGTAAAAGTATGTGCCAACTTTGAGGCATTTCAATCTCTTGGGACTATTATTAAGTCACCATCTGCAAAGTGTAATAGATAAGCAGTATTCATTACACGGAAAAAAGGAGGTTTCGTAAGCTTGGTCTTATGGGCATAGACTCATTCGCATTTACAAAAAGAAAAAACACATAAAAGTGGTAAACTTTATATTTGTATTGTATTAAGCCAACTCTTGTGTTGGCAATAGTTACCCATTAAAAACTCAAAATTTCCCAATTAATTGATTTATTGGAGGAAGGAATCTGTAGTGGGAGGGGGCAAAATATGTAGTTTGAGTTTTTAAAGAAAAAAATAGAGAAACATTGCAGGTGGGGTTGTCCAACCCTTTAAACCAAGGTGAGAGAGATTCTTAGTGGTAGAGAGTTTAGTTGGAATAAGACAGAGATGATGTGAATAGGGCCTTAGAGAGGGGAGAGAGAGAGTTGAGGAGGATGATGGTGGTAGTTAAAGAGGGCAACTAAAAAAGATGTTTTGAGTTGGTGGCCATTGCCACTCTGAACTATTCTTCAAAGCTGAAACAAGCTTAAGAATTGTTCTATCAAATTAAATAAAGAAATAAAAAAGTAATCAGACAAAGTGCTGTCTTTAAAGATACAGTGCCTGGTCTGATATAACAATCAGGCTCTGTATCCTAGCCTTAGAAAGAAGTGTAATACATACAGCTCCCAATAGAAGACACCATTTGTACCATCTGATAATCTGACGCCCTGTTTAGAAGATCCCGTGGCACATATTGAGAACAGGCCGGGCCGTAGACAATGGAAAGACGCCCTATACAGGGACGAGCCTGAAACATACAGAGACACAATATAGCGTTGCTGAATGAAGAAACATGCAGTCGATAAATACCATAAAGCTTAAAATGCGTGACCTGGCACGTTTTAGGCGGATCGTGTCACCAAGGTGCTGGAGACTTAATTAATGGCGCCGCCGAAACACTATCCTGGCGCCGAATTGGTGACTTTACAAATACTCCCAAGACGAGGACGCGTCTGATTAAACAGCGAGAAACAATCCTGCAGACTTTACAAACTTATATTTCGAATGCCTGAAAAAAAAAAAAAGTTTTTAAAGGCATTCAGCCAAGAAAAAAAGATGTTTTGGATAATTTCGGCCTATTCTTCAAACTGAAACAAGCTTAAGAATTAAGCAAATTAAATAAAGAAATAAAAAAATAATTAGACAACATATGGATACGGAAAGTGGCATCTGGAAGACACCTACCCACGATAACTGACGCGTAGAAGTAGTGGCACATAGAGAACAGGTAGACCTTTATGAATGGTAGGCTATATGGAACCCTTTTTTCGGTATAAATAATGAATTCTACAGAACAGGACACTTCAGAAAGAGTCATTTATGGTACGTGTGGTATTTTCATTTTCAAATGTACCTTTATGAATGGTAGGCTAAATATCTTTTTCAATATCTAATTAGAACAGACACTTGGGTATTATATATGTGATTTTCATTTTCAAATAATATATATATATATATAATATCTAATAGATATATATATATATAATATATATATATATATATATATATATATATATATATATATATGTGTATATATATATACATATATATATTATATATATATATATATATATATATATATATATATATATATATATATATATATATATAAATTTATATGGAACAAACAAAAAAACTAAACACAGATGATAACCATCATAAAAGGCGTGTTAATCAATCAGTAAACTACATATATAAATTTATATGAAACAAACAAAAACTAAACACAGATGATAACCATCATAAAAGGCGTGTTAATCAATCAGTAAACTACATAAAACATTTTTAATCACACAGAAAATTATGACGTCACTCTGAGGCGTGCCCCCAGCAAACTCATAGGCCTACCTGCCACACAAGCGCCGAGTTGACGATGGTCTTCATCTTCTGCGCCCGGCGGGTAAGAACGATGGCCATACAGCTCACGAAAACGCCCGTAAACCCAACGGCTCCGATGACCCCACCCGCCCACTTCCACCAACCTGGCGACCTCTGGCATTCGATGATGGTAGCCATGGTGCTCTGACCCACCATAGTCCAGTTCTGTTCTTCTTTGGTAGAATTTGTAGGCCTAGTCGGCGGCATTTCATCCATCGTGGCTGAAGCGTCGTATATTTCCAATTCCGGCATAAGTTTTTCTTGAAGTATCCTTCCTTCTGTGAGATTTCCCGCGAGGAATCCTTCTAGGCCTATGTGGTGTTCGTATATGCTCGTAAAGTTACCTGGATACCTCATTTTCAGTTAAATTTTGTAAAAGTAAGGACGCTATGCCTGAGAGAGATTTAAAACTCCATTTTTATACGATTAGCAAGCGAATGGCACTAGTGGGTAACAGTTATTATTATTATTATTATTCAAAAGATGAACCCTATACATATGGAAAAAGTCCACAGGGGACAGTGACTTGAAATTCAGGCTTCCAAAGAATGTGGTTCATTTGAAAGTAACAAAAGGTGACAGGAAATACAGAATGAAGTGATCAGTTATTAGAAAAAAAAAGTATGAAATTAATACATAAATATATACAAATTTAAGTAAATTACAAAATACTATAATTATTCCATAGTGTGAAAGACCTCACTTCATATAATTTTCTACTGAACTTGGGAAAGAATCAGTCAAATAATAAATAATTTAGAATTGTTGTATTAAGATAATAACATTACATATAAGCAAGACTATTCTCATTCTATAAAGAGCATTTTACTAATTGTAATAAAACTCATATATAGATTACTTGGTGCTTGTATATGTGCATGAGGATTTTAAAAAGTCAACTCTCACTATTTTTAGGCATTCAGATTCCCCGGCAACCATACAAGGGTACTAATACATTCATTACAATAGTCTCTTATCTATCTTTCACTTAATGAGACTAATTTAATAAAAAAGACATAAGGTTTATCAAGTAACGAACTTTGTTAATATCCTCTCAACTTTAGTTCCTATCAGTATCTGTCTCTTCCTCTTCCTGTACATGCATGATTTCATATCTAAAAATATTCTTTTGAAAAAGCAACGTATACTATCTACACAAAGGTTCATACATGCCGTATAACATTGTCACATTATCATTAAGAAATGAGATTCACAACTTTGAGAGATTGGTGAAGACCAAAACCACTAAATTTGACGCCATGAAACGTGCTTGTTTTTTCATAGGCCTAAGAAACGACTGAACACTGAGACTAAAAATGAATTTAAAAAGCTCTTATCGAATGATTTAAAATAATCTTAAAGTAAAGTAATCCTAAGCACAACAAGAACATCGTAGTGATGTGATCATAACTATGAAGATGTACTTTCAATAAATGTTCGATGAATAAATGAAAGGAAAAACAGCAGTCTTAATTATCTGACGCAGATTCCCAGATAGGATGAGCTTCACTGACAAGGAAATGCAACCTCTTCCTCCCGATTCCAGTAAGATACTGGAACACAGATATGAAGGAAATTTCATATTCCCAGGAATGGCAGGGGGACAGAGGGTGGGGGGATGTTCTGGTGAGTGGAGATAATTTTGAGCTGGAAAATTATGGCTAATTTGGATTCCCTACTTTTATTGTCGCATTCTTTTGTGGTTGAATTACGAGAAGTAAAAGGAAAGTATAAAACAATTCAGTGGGAGAGAGAGAAATTGGATGATTCAGTGATGTCGAAATGCCTCATTAAATCAATTTTTAGTCCTGATTTCTACTTACAAAAATTGATAGCCTAACTCCAAGGGTATCTTCAGCATTCCACGTGTTAGTAATTTGACTGAGTTCGTGTCGTTTCTTCAGTTATATTTCAAATTTTCATTTTATTTTATTCTCTTTATTACAAGGGTCAGCAATAAAGAACTTCTACCAGCTGAAAAGAGAAACCAATTTTATTCTGATGTTCTTTGTATTTACTCTTTATGTATAATGCTATATGAAATCAAGTTCAGGTTAGGCTCAAATATTATACCTATGTCACATTAAAACATAATAGGAATTTTGAAAAAAAATACTTGTGGTATGTGGGCAATATTTAGGTGCATATACAATTATTTAAGGTACAGGACTCTAGCATTCTTTATTATTACAATCCCTCATTTCATTATGTATTTTTTTTAACTGACTACCAATTTCTAAATTCAGACTGAGGACGATATTTGAAAGTTCTTGGAAATCAGGAATTTTTTTGCCATCCCCACACTCCAAGGAGTGTGGGGATGGCAATAATTCATTAAACTGATTCATTCTAGCTACAACTGGAGAACTGTTATGCATGATTAAAATTTCTGTCAAATAGCCCTTTAGTGAACAGTACTTCAGTTTTTAGTTTTCTGTAAAAGAAAACTATTGAGATGGCTATTTGTCTGCCCATCCGCATTTTTTGTGTCCGCCCTCAGATCTTCAAAACTACAAAGGCTAGAGGGCTGCAAATTGGTATGTTGATTATCCACCCTCCAATCATCAAAAATACCAGATTGCAGCCCTCAAGCCTCATTAGTTTTTATTTTATTTAAGGTTAAAGCTAGCCATGATCATGTGTCTGGCATTGCTATAGGTGCCAACAACACAGGCCATCACTGGGCCGTGGCTGAAAGTTTCATGGGCCGCAGCTGAGGGCTTAATGGGCCGTGGCTGAGAGTTTCATACAGGTTTATATGCTGTACAGAAAACTCGATTGCACCAAAGAAGCTTTGGCGCATTTTTTACTTGTTAACTTGAAAAGATCCATTTGAGGATTTTAAAAACAAAGCCAGATTCACAGTGCTGAATCACATTGTTAATAATACAGTTGCTTCATATAATAACAAACATAGACCTATTACCACCACCTAGTTGAACTGGAATGGAATGGAATATAAAATTGGGGCCAAAGGCCAAGCACTGGGATCTAAGAGGTTATTCAGCGCTGAAAGGGAAATTGAGAGAAAGGTTTTAGAGGTGTAAAAGGAGGAAAGCTTCACAGTTGCACCATGAAGCAATTGTTAGGCGAGTGTGGAAAGTAAGATGGAAGAATGAAAGTAAGAAAGGGGAGATACAGTATAAGAAATGAAAGTGAGTTACAGCTATGGGCTGAAGGGACACTTCAATGAACCTTATGTAATGCATACAGTACACACGTCAGGTGTACTGATGGCGCTACCCTCCTACAGGGTTATTGAAGTGGATCCTTTTCTTAGTAATTTAGTCATATTTTCAGCCAAAGCATTGTACAATTTATGCTAATAACAAAATTGGCCCAAATTGTTAGTTTGGCTCATAGGCCAAATGTTCCCTCACATTACTAGATCAATTACAGAACTTCATGACCCTTCTCCTCTGAGAACTAACGCAAAGAAACCCCATACAGTATATCAACTTTTATTATAGCATATCTATAACCTGGATATCTTGTAGCTTTGATGCAGAGTAAAACATAGGAAAGTCTTCCATGTAGGCATCACTTTCAGCACCAGGGGCCAACTGTTTGGTAATCACAAGGTATCAAGTTAGTGTAAACTACCGCACTACTAAAATCACTACCTTGGGTGACAAGTTTGTTTGTTTATTTTATTATCATCTTTATTCAGAAGATGAACCCCATTCATTTGGAACAAGTCCAAAGAGGCCACTGACTTCAAATTCAAGCTTCCAAAGAATATGATGTTCATTTGAAAGAAATAACAGAAGGTATAAGAAATACAGAAAGATATCAGGTATTAAAAAAAAAAAATAAATTGAAAAACTAATGAATAAATAGATAAAAATGTAAGTCAATTATCATTAAAAGACAAGGAGAATTGCTTTAGGGTAGTAATGCATTGCACAACATCCTTGTGGAGACTGTTCCAGTCCAATGGTCTGAAAAAACAATCAGTAAGTTCTTTAAATGTGGATTGGTTAAGAAGTGCTGTGCATTGGAATGACCTTGAATATCATCATGTAATGCTTTCAGAATTCAGCAGCTTCATATAGTATAATTTACATGCCTTTTGAATGCTAGACAACAGACACAGGCAGCTTTTTGTTTACATTCAAATCCCATGGATTTGTTAGTTATAAATGATTTGTTTAACCAGACCTCTGAACCCTTTTAGGTTTCTTTTCGGGCTGGGAAAAAAAGGGGCGGGGGGAATACATATAGAAAAAAAATTAAAATAAAAAAAATAGAGGAAAAAAGGGGGAAAATTCTATTTTATTTATTAATTTAATTTTGTTTAAGAGAATATTATTAATTGAAAAGTTATTACCTTCAGCTAGAATATCTTTTATTGATTATTTTGTAAAGTATTTCTTTCATGCTGCCATCTGGGACAGTCAATCAAGATGTTTGATTGTTATTGGGATGTTGCATCTTTCACAAGTTATTGGATCTGTGTGCGTTGACATCAGATGACCATGTGTGTCTGGAATGCCCTATTCTGAGTCTTGTTAAAAATACTTCATTAATTCAAATCCCCTGGAAATGTGACCTGAGTGGGACTATGGAATGGAATGGAATGTAAAATTTAGGCCAAAGGCCAAGAACTGGGACCTGTAAGGTCATTCAGTGCTGAAAGGGAAATTGAGTAAAAAGGTTTTAAAGGTGTAACAGAATGGAAACTCACTGTTGCACTATGAAACAATTGTTAGAAGGTGGAAAGTACGATGGTAGAAAGACAATATGAAAGGAGGTACAGTAAAGGGAATGAAAGGGATTACAGCTTGGGGCTGATGGGACGCTGCAAAAACCTTAAGTAATGCCTAGAGTGTACCGCTTGAGGTGCACTGATGGCACTATCTCCCTACGGTGGTCATTGATCAATGATACCTATTTGATATCTTTATCACTTCAAAAGATAATAAAGGTCAGTAAAAGTTTCTGAATAATTGTAAATAGGATTTTCTTATTTCAGTTCACAGATGAAAGTCTTGAAATACACTTAAAACAAGAGAGCTGAATAAAACATACATTAAACTTAACTCTAGATCTGTAAATCATTTACGACAACAGCCTAATATTTCAATGACAAGAAATGAAATAAACATCGGAATAAATATCCAATTATCTTTGCGTCAAACATCATATCAGGTAATTTATATAACTAAATCTCAAGAGAAATAGACAGACAAAGGAATAATGCAAACATTAAATCTGCCAAAATGGTATCTTTTCCTCAAGTTGACTTGTTTTTCCCTGAAAGATTATCCACAAAAATTTAAAAAATGTGAAAACACTTAAATTCTGAATGCAACCTTATGATTCATACAGGGACTTTATTGGAAAATAATCATGATTCTCATAATCAAAAGCTAATGAGTAATCTTTGGTGGCACACTAAATCTAGTACAAAAATCCCATGAATTTATCAAGAAAGGTACATTATCCAGAGAGCAAACAGAATACAAGTCTCTGACTAAGTTCTTTTCAAACCTAATCAGTAGCAAGAAAACATTAAGAAGCCAAAATACTAAGGGACCAGCAATACTGAGTATATGTTCATTCTTTTCGCCTTTAGTTTTACCTATTTTTGTCCTTCATATTTTCCTTTGACATGCCTGATAAAAATGTCTTAAAAAAACAGAAATACATTACGCTGCAATAAGTTTTTGCTGTTAATGTTTTAAAATGTAATGCTTTCTTCTTTGTATTAAGAATATATTTTGCAGAAAAAAATGTTGTACAATTTAATCAAAAAGTTCTGGTTAAAAAAAATCATAATTTAGTGGACTTTTGCTTGATTTAGAGAAACTTCAGAATCATGTAGTCTGTTTGATAAACTTTCAAGCACAAGTACTTGCATTACAAGCATGGTTAAAAACATAAACTTCAAAGCAGGAGTGATGAAAAAAAAAAGTTATAGGCACAAAGCTTCATACAAAACATAATTAGGAAGAAAACCACAGGGAATGAAATGTTCATTCATAACATTATCACACAATTCATTGCAATACTAAATTATAAAATACAACATCCCTCTACCTGTCAATATTTATCCTCTACACTCTACAGTATAAAAAAAAAAAACTTTAGGAAATCAAACTGTTCTGACATATTCTTCTGAATTTCTGTGATACAGACAATTTATGGCCAAAAAATTATACCATCAAAATGGCAGTCTATTGCCTATTTAAACTGGAAACTAATGTTTCACTTTTCTGGTAAATATGTAGAAAAAGAACATTAAACTCGGTATACTTTGGTTTCACGGATTTAGAGAGAATGAGCTGCTGACAATGAAAAAATTAATTATTTCTCAACATGCTTTCCAGCTGCCCTCAAGAGTTTCTTTCATGCCTCCCTCTACATTTTAAGTGAAATTACCACATTGCCTGAATATTTAAAAAATCAAGCTGCAGAGAATCAACAATCTATAATTTCCAAAGGCAATTCAGGAATGCAGTTCTTAGTTTGTCAAGGGGGCAGACATGAATATGGAGACCTGCTGCTTGATCATACTCGCTATATACAAAGTGATATGGATATATGAATAAAAATATCTAATATAATAAAAAGGGTACAGGTTTCCCTGAAATTTGATGTATACAGCAGAGGTTTACAAATAAGGCTGCCTTATTGCAAGTGAAATCATTTGTCACCTTGAAAATTAAGCATTCAATTATCCTATTGCTAAAGGCATATAAAAGTTTTAATGCAATGGGCACAGTTCTTGCCTTCACCAAATAAGCTTATCAATAATTACTCAATCAGTAGTTACTGGGCATTTCCTCTCTCATTATGTACTGTACTTACATTTCCAAAAGAGATTTAATAAGTGGACAGAGACTGAAAGCATTTTGAGAAGGCCAACAGTGTAGGAAAATACTAGGAAGTTCATAAGAAACAATATCAAGCACATAACTATTTTAAATCCCAAACTACTATTCCCTTATATACACATGGTATACATACATATACAACACCAAACCCTGTGTTCCTTAACCCTTAAAAAAGTGACACTAAAGCCTCCAATAACCATCATACAGCATAAAAATTTAAGTAGAATACCATTACATGACATATAGCAGCAATTATCATAAGCTGTATGCTAAAATAAAACATATATATGTACAGTAACCCATTACCTCTCACGGTAAAAATTCATATAGTCCTCAGAATCATTTCAGCATAAAAGCTAAAAGGTAAAAATTCATATATTCCTCAGACTCATTTCAGCATGAGAAGCCTAAAAGCTAACCAAATCAAACTCTGCATAAAAAAAATTAAAGCCAAGATGAAAGAACCTCTACTTAGAGACCTGCAAAATAAAAAAAAAAAAGGGGGGGACATTGCTTTGAAACCTAATGAATTTGAATTGGAATATAAAATTTAGGCCAAAGGCCACCCAATGGGACCTATAAGGTCATTTACTGCTGACAGGGCAATAGGAGTAAAGGAGTTTTAAAGGTGTAACAGGAGGAAAACCTCACAGCTGCACTATGAAACAATTGTGAGGAGAGACTGGTAAGATGGAAGAGAGTATAAGAACAGAGGTACAATCAAAGGAATGAAAGGGGTTGCAGCAAGGGCCAAAGGGATGCTAAAAAGAACCTCAGATAATGCCTACAGTGCACTGAAAATGTACGCTGACAGCACTACCCTCCTACAGGGGAAACCTCATGAAAGCACCAGCAGCTACAACTAAGTTTTACTGTTATTACAATGGATACATTCATGGAAGACAGGTTTTCCTTTAAAGAATTGAGCAACTACCCTGTAAAGAAAACTATGCTACTGTATTTCAATTCTCACATTATGTCTTTCACAGGATGTCATTTTGTACTTCACAAATTTCAAAGAAACTCTCCGAGGCAAAAAACCTAGTAATCAATGTGAAGATCAACAACACCCAATCTTGAAGCAGTTCTAAAACTATATTCTTTATACAAGTGGCAGTGTATCATATACAATACGAACTCTTAAATCTAGTGAGTTACATGAGAAACTATACTATAATTAAAATATTATAAAGATCCAATGACATAACATAATCATTCTGCTATGACTAAAATGCCCTTAATCCCTCTCAAAAAACATCAAACTTCTTTACACAGAGTTACAATGAACTTGTGAAATAGCAGCACAGATATATAATGATATAAAAAAGCATTAATCTAATCCCTAACATGTAAAGGAATAAAGCCATGTAATTGTAAGCTTATGTTCTAGTTAATGAAATATGTAGCTGAAGATTAAAAAATCTCACTATTGGAAGTACAGTATGTTGTTTTTCAACTTTTATATATACTGTACCAATATATACATAAAAAACATTGTGAAAGAATGTTTTTCCTTGCCAGACTCCCACATTTTCTAAGATTCCATATACAGTACAAAATGAATCCTGATACCCTAAGAGGGCCAGCCTCAAGATTAAAGAAATCTGCATAAGAACTTGGTTGAAACTAAAAAATCAGTTTCCTTTGAAGTTATTACTTCCACCAAAAAAAAATTCAGTTCAACAAAAACTTCTACAGGGAAACCAGCTTCCCATATACCATGCATGAATTCTACCAAGATTCTTATACTTCTGCTGTCTGTTCCCTGCTGTGTTATCACAGTAATGGAGGAAACTGAATTCAGTGCAGAAAGGGAGGTCTCTGGGCGTGGCTTGATAGATAGCCTGGCCTTAACAGCAAAATCTGAAGAGGTTTTTGAAGTATCCAGAAGATGGAACACTAGAATAGAGAAGATAGAGGCTACAATGACTAACAAGAAAGCAAAGAAAAAAAAGTGACCCCTGTAGATTCTGTTTGGGTGACTGCAATACTGTACTACCTATTTAACATGGTGTCACAAGGAGTGCTGTGTGCAGTATTGCAAATTGTAAAAAAATGTATATAAATTGTAATAAAATGCATGAGTACATGAACCTTACGGTTAAGAGGTAAAAAGCCCCAACGGAAGATACCACTTACAGAGTGCCTCGTGCAGCACACTAGGTGAAGCTGAAGAATCTTTGTATTGGCTCCAGCTGCAATAGGTTCTACCTTTTACTTATGAACAAAGTCTCCAGATAAGCTCCAAGTCTAGAAATGCACCTCTGATCTTATTAATAATAATGTGGTGGAAAGGCAGTCCTCAGGGAGGTAAAACATCTCTGTTACCTTGGCAACATAATGAATTGTGGAGATTGTAGTAAAAACAAGAGTATGAACAGAAGTGATGATGTGGATTCTGGTAATTATGAGCATCCCAATAGTAAAGAGCAAAAAAAAAAGTAAAGAGCAAAAATTTAGCCACATGTACAATACTTGTACATAGTACTCTAGGCAGGATATTGTTCGGCATAGATGGGCACTAATAAAAAGTGGAAAAGATTTAAATGATACTCATGGCTAGGGCATTTGGAGATCATATCACAAATTACGAAGTTGCAGACAGCTGTGGAATTCAGGTGATAGGAAATAAACTGGACACTAAGACAGAAATTGTATGGGCATGTGATGAAAGTGAAGAGGAGCAACAAGTTGCAGACCAATATGAAGGACAAGAAAACTGTTGAGTGGGGCTGGACCAGAAGGGACTTCAGGAAATGCACTAGATAAGAGAGTGGAGAGAGAACATTACATGTCTAACCCCACAGAAGGAAAATTAATGTAAAAATATTATTGAAGATGATGATGTTAAGTGAATATTGTATTATTTGTAGCTCTAATTACAAACTCTGAATGAGAACTCAATAATGGATAGCAACAAAATCTGAAAGATTTTTCAAGTGAATTTGTACAAGACTTAAAATTTTAATACTGGTATTGAGAATCCGATATTCTAACAATTCATCAGGTACTATGACTTGGACCAAACACACCCCTCCAAGTAATTACAAAACAAAATCCAATGATTCCTCAATGTCAGGATGGTTACATTCTTGTACAAAATAGTACTGTCAGGTACAAATATGAATACTGGTATATGATTAACATGACTTAAAATAGAATGAGATTTGTTATAGGCCATGAGAACTAGCTTCTCATATGCCACATAACGTCTTTAAAACTTAAAATCAGAGATCTCCTTCACCTCGAAAATACTGTGAAATCACAGCGCACAATAAACCCAAGCATAAAAGTATTTTTCAATGACTTGAACACCACAAGGTACACTATTCAGTTCTGATGCAAACAAGCAAAAAGCTGCACAAAATATAGGAACTTACAGGTAGACTGAAAAACAATTTCAGTAAAATATCTACAGAAAACAAGTTACTCTAAAGCCACATTTAAAAAGTATAAATAACCTAATTCCAAGTGTTAGAATGGAATCACATAAAGAGATGCTAGATTCATTAACTTAATATATATAGTTTGACACTTAGTGGGAGGACCACTACTGTGAAGATTAAAAATTTAACAGTACTGTATGCTGTGACCAAAATATCCTTAACAAATGCAGTATTCAACATGTCTCCATTTTATAATATGTAGAGTACATCCATAATGAATAAAAGCTACCTATACAGTAGTTTTATTCACCAGCGAAGTATCAAAGTAAATCTAGTGATTTAAGACCACACTTGTTTCGTTACAGGCTTAACGAAACTGCGCCCATCTTCCTGGTGCACTGCTGACAATGCTGTTACCTACGTGGTGAAAATCATTGATACCTTGTCTTGCAGAGACAACATCATGCCCGAATTTCTGAGAGGGAGAGTGAAACTGAGTCCACTGGTAAGCATCTGGAGGAGCCCTGGGAGGGTGCTGAGGAGTTCGAGTCAGGGCAGAATTTTGACTCCCATAAACTCTGTAAATAAAAAATTAATTTGATGTGTACCATAATTTATAGAGAAAAATATCAGCTTGAAACCAATCACATTTTCCACGTTAATCTTAATTTGAATATCTATTATCTTCATGGAAACATTAAATGCTCCAATTTCCTTAAGTTATTGAAGGATTTTAAATTTATATTAACTTGCACTTCCTCGCACATTCTGAATCTTTCCTCTTCAAGACCCAGTAAGTTATACTGTCTACTGGACTTCAGAGCAGCTTTCGTTTCCACTCCTGATATCTTTACTGAATTTAACATTTGAGATGAGGCTTCTTCCTTAAACTTACAGGTCTTTATCAACCTGTCTAAAATCAAAGCAATCTTTGACTAAATAACAGCAAGTATACTATTACTGGCTGCATTAGGTATGAACCATAATCAGAAGCATGGCCACATCTATGCTGGTACTGATCAGTCACATACATGACCCAGTTCATTGCCATGATCGAGCCTGTACCTTGGCATAACCATGGCTGCTGTTTCTCTTGCAAGCAGTCAGATGTCTTTAGAGGAACATGTGGTGGTTTTAAAAGATTCTCATATAACACTTTTGGAAAGACTGTTCACGACTTTAGGGTACATCTTCAGAAAAAGAAATAAATATAAGACCAAAAGATCACAATGAAGTGAAAGGGTCTTGCTTTGTGCACAGTCATAAATGTCCTTGGTTGTCTAAAACTCAGCATCAGTGCTCTTCTGAAAGGCTGATTATCTTAAATACGAGGGCTGAATGCAGTTTTCAGCCCATCCCCTTATTACTATTAAGGTTCTCAATGACATGACAGAAATCCCCCAACTCTTGGCTGCAAAAAGGAACTGCCTACCTCAGCATATCCTATCCCTTCTTTCCCCTTACCTGATTTCCAGGTTAGCACTTGGAAGGCAGATTGAAAGGTCTGGAAAGAAACCTGGTCTTTTCTGGTAAGCTCATGACTGGGGTTCAGAAGAGGCCTGGCTCATCCCCCACAATGGCCTGGTTGCTGTGGCCTCAGAAGGAACAAAAGGCATCTTAAAGAACAATGCAAGGTGGGAAAGTGACTCGACTATCAAAATGCTTATTTTCCACTGCTATCTCAACCTCTGTTTGCAAGAAGTTCAACATTAATTTATCCTAGGCTGAGTCTGCTTCCAGTTAGAACTTGGCATGAAAAGGGCTCATGCATAACACTGTGTCACCTTAACACCAGGGCAACTAAAGTAAAGTTCCAAGAGTGCAGAGCAGAGCAGCAGCAGATATGTGCTGCCTTGAAGATGGCTGAGGACAAACTAATGGCACAACCAGATGAGTGGGCTGGTATACCCCTTCATGTCAACGCTAAGTACTCGTAACTATAGTGTTGACAAGCTTCAATAACTGGACCAGCTAGCACTAAAAATACTCCTATATGACAGTATGTTTTATCAGAACATCGTCTAAACTTACAACCACAAAGTTCAAAACAGTGATCATCTATTCAGCTACTCAAATACTGTATCAACAATTTCATGAGAACTTATAATGACATCTATATATCAGCAAATGAAATGAAAGCTGCATTTTACCAGAGGAAATAGTAGCATAATTATGAAATTTACTGGGTCAGTAGTGTGTCCAAAAGAACCCAAAAATTAAACATTTACTTGTGTAAGTGTATGTAAAATTATAACTAGTATTCTTCCATAAATACTGTATCTTACCAAACAATTTTAGTTACATGAAGAGTATTTCAACATCAAGACACATATAGCTGACAACTGTCAATGAAATAATAATCTTACCTGCGGGGAGTTGCTCCTTGTAAACGCTTTGGTCCTCTGTGATAGCTGTGAGGTGTCCGTGGTGTACTGACATCAAAGGGAGAATACAGTTTACCAGGAGTTTGTCTTTGAGGATGATTTGGGGTACGCCGAGGAGTGCGTGTTGGCGTTCCCCCATCCAGTTTGTAACGACGTCGTGTTGAACTGCGGAACAGCTGTCAGGAAGTATAAAAAAATACTTTACAAATGCAATACACACATGAAGAAAGTCAAAATACAGTTCCGTTTCCTCATGCAAAGAACATGTGGCTTGCAGGAATGCATGAAATTCTAATTTAGCACTCTAATTTTTAACTACATGGCTAATCAGGCACTGGCCATGGTGATACCCCTGACTGACTGACCTGGATAAGAAAATCAGGCTATGTTGTATCTGTTAGGAGATAGAAAGTTTTTCTTTGTATTGTATGTTCGTCTTACATGTGCTTCATGGCTGTAGCTTTGGTATTTAAAACTTTAAGCCTTAAATCTACTCATGGATGGTATCACAGAAGACCTACCCTAGACTAGTCCTCAAACATTCTCTGTTAACATTAATTTTCTCTTTGGTGCCCTCTTGGGTTTATAGTCTGTTGACTCTATCCATAAAGGTTTTCAGCTGAAGATTTAAAGAAAGAACAGACACCAAATCTCATTATATCATGGAAAAATTCTACATCTTAAAATAAGTCATGGTACTGATGCTGTCAAAATATCCCACAAACCATGCATATCTATCACCTACAAAAGGAAATTCTCAAAGAATATTTTCCATAACAACCCAAAAGGTAATGACCCAAAAATATTCAGATTTAAAATTTTTAAATAAGCACACTTCTAACAGAATTTATCACAGTATGCAATATCAAAACTAAGTCTTGCAGTGCTGTACCAAAAAATACTAGGCAAACACACTACCATGAAATACACATGGAAGCTTCAAAAACATGTTTACAAGAACCCAAGAAGCTTTTTCCATAAATAGTGCCCTATAACATATACAGCATGAGCTTTTTCTCTACAGTCAGTCTGTTCAAGGTACAGTACTCCAATGAAAATAAATAAAGCAAAATTTCAGTGAAAAAACTTTTACAGTACTTACAGGCTGACACATTAATAGCCATCGCCATGATGATTGTGAAAGAGCAAAAAGTAAACTGATCATGCATGAAAAGAATAACTAACTGGGAATTACATAGAACAGAATATTCTTCAAAAATTTGTGCTTATAGTTCAGAAAGCACAAATAAACATTCAAATGATATGTTTACAACCTCTAACCTGGGTAAAAGAAGATAAGGAAGTCCTAACGCCCTGAATTGCTCGGTTCATCTTCTTCCCGCTCTCTTGAAGCAATTTACTCGTCTGTGGCTTCAATTGCGAAACGTTATCTTGCAGACTGTTCAAGAAAGACAAATCTCTGAGGGGGCGCCTGGGAAGCGTGGAGGCACGTGGAGATTTGCCATCTTTTATGTTGCCATCACTAGTTGGTTTACACTCCTCAACATTGGCATAGTGACTATGAATCCCCCCTAGTCGATTGAAATCAAAACTAGCAAAGCGGGGGATTTGTCTTTCTCCTAATCTGTCATATACAGAGCTTGAATGCCTGTAAATAAATGAAATACAATGTATAACTAGGTTCATCAGAGCCAAAAACAATTAGCTGCAATAAAAAATTATTATTTTATAAATTTACACACACAAAGACTTAGCTATGGACCAACCAACAACTGTTGATGTGAACTACTTTAACTGCCAAAAGGCTTTGATACATTACATGAAAGACTAATGAAAAAATTACAAGCTTACAGAGTGAGAGGTAAAACTTTCCAATGGATTAAGGCTTTCATAACAGGGAGGGTGAAGTTTGCAAAGATAAGGAGAGGCAAATCAGACTGAATGAGGGTTACATCAAGAGTGCCACAGGGGTCTGCTCTGGGTCCTGTCTTGTTCCCAGACTAAATAAATGATCTGGAATGCCTTGCTTTCCTCTTAACATTTAACAAAACATGCATACAAGTCACAAATTCCTTAAGTTGTTTATAATACCAAGGGGGCATTATTCAGAGACTCAGATTTAAGAGAAGGGACACCAGACCCAAAACCATTTTATAATGTAAGTTCTTGAGAAAATCAAATGCTCGCCTGATCAAGCAAAATTCCCAGAAACTGATTTGGAACCTGCCTCACCTAATAACGTTCCCTTGTTACAACACGCACAGAGTACACAGTCCAGAGGCATACAATTAAGCTTGTTCCCAAACTAAAAGAGCTTGATTATGGAGTCAAGTGTGAAAAGTATAAAGCCGGGTACACACTTGTGAGCAGGGCAACTGTATCATAACAGTGTTACGTAAATAATTGTTGCATGGTGTCAACATGTTGAGGAGGTAACTGCAACGCGTCAAGCATGTAATTTTACTTTGTTCCACCGTGAGCAGTCAGTCAGTCTGTTTTACTGACAATGGCCAATAACATACAAGTAGCTGCCTTTCCCTGTTCCAATACTCTTCTTCATCTTGGCCTTCTCCCTTCTCATAGAAGATAACAAGGAGGTCATCTTTCTCTTGTGTTCCTCCACTGATTTCCCTGTTTTCTGGGCTATCTGTATCCATGTATCATTGTGACATATTTTATTAAAATGGCATGGGTGTTTTGCATACCACAGTACAGTCACCTCTTCATAATAATTTATAAACTGAAGGACTTCTTCGTCACTCCACTCAGCCATTGGTGGGCTTCACATAGTTTCACAGAAGGGATCAGACTAATGCGTGATCATTACTTCCGAATTTCAGAGGTGTCAGCGAGTTAAGCAGACTGTGTAGCCAGTTGATACACGTCCAAAACGGGTCCCGTACACATATTTCGTAGCGTGTTGTGTAACAGTCCTTTGATGCGACGGACAAAAACCGACAATTGGTGGAACAGAGTGAAACGCGCTCAACGCACACCTCCTGCTCGTTGCTCAGGCTTGAGGTCTCGTCCACACTGGTGAATTTGCAACAAGAATCTCTTGCATTACGTGGTTTTGTGCGCATGTGCGTACCCGGCTTAAGACTAATAACACTTCAGCAAATTAGATTTAATTGAAATTTACAAAATCCTTATTTGAAAAAAAAATTATTATAAATTCCTCTCTCACACACCTGGCAAACCCTTGCTAATTCAAGAAATGAGTCCACTGGAAAGCCTTAGTCAGTTGAAGATGTCAATTACACCAACTATCAGTCTCTCCAAGACACAAATTGAAAGGTGCAGCTTATGAAGGTTTATATCTGTTCATGAATGTTAAATTTCATGTACATTTTAGTCAATTCAAAAAAGTGTTAAAGAAATCGGTACTTTCAAATAGAAATAGTTTACAGTAATTTGGGAACATATTCATTTTGATTTTTAATCGTCTTCATTCACAATTTCAATAATGGGGGACCATGCTTTAGACTGAGCAGATTTCAAGATCTAGCCTACAGCTAATAAAATTGAATAAACAAAAAATATTAATTAACCTTTAGGCATTGTCAACAGCTTTCAAATTTTATTGATGTAGTTGAAATGAAATTCATCACACTTTCCTGGTATCTGAACAGGGTACAAGTTGGTTGTAAAAAAAAAAAGACACTAGGGTAATTTAAATCACTGCCAAAATATGCCATGGTTAACCTAACAGCATAGCCTACCTTGAATGTAGTCCACTAGCCTATGAATTATGTCCTAATATGCAACCTTAGCATGTAGCTAACATTAATAGGGTTGTTACCTAGCTTAAATACGGATCAGTTTAAAGTACACGTGCTTTTAGGAATACTTTCCTATAGGATAGAGTATAACAGTACTGTATGTGAAGGACATCACTAGCCTATGGGTTACAACCAGTACGATGTCCTAATCAAACCCCATTTCAGTCCTACAGCACTCCCTAACCACTTCCCTTCCCTACAGAACAATTCCTGAATGAATAAGATCGACGTACAAAGTCATCCCTATATTTAACCATAGCGTCACCATTTAAACCCCACTACTACGAAACTACTATCAATCTGACGTCATGCACGGCTTTATAACTCGTTTCCGATAGCTGACGCACCCGTTGGGTCGTGTGGGCGGAGGTGGTAAAGGTCCTCTCCTCCAAGGCCGATTTTGGACGCCCTGGTCGCCGAAACGCTGCTGTAGGTTGATGCGACTCGAGGGCGTGCCTGGCTGATAGTGCTGGCCGAGGTATTCGTCGCTGCGCGGTCTCCTGGGGCCGAAAAAGGACCAGCTTTTGGTGAAGTTACCCGCCATGAGGATGCTGTGATGTTAGGGGATGGTTTGTTTACGTTTTTGAACTGACGCGCCTCACGGGGTACGAGTTCCTGGTTGGTTCGTCCCACCCAATCAACGGACGTCTAGACTGCAGTTACCATGGGTCTTTTTTCTATTTATTTTAATTACTTTATACTTCTACCCATTAATCTAAACTTATGACATCATGTAACACTCATAGTTCTCTTAAAGTTGATAGAAGTTACTTAAAAGCTGCCTAAGGTTGGTTCGTCCCAACGGACCAACGAATAGCTAGACTCAAGTTACCACAAGCTTTTTCTACTTATTGTTAATTACTCTATCCCTCGATGCAATAATCCAAACTTATAACATCACATAACACATTAAACTTTAATATAAGTTAATTACTTAAATGCTACCTAAAACCAGATTCATACTTTCACTGGAAATAGTTTCATTTCTGGCAAGCTTGGCAAGGATTAGTGCCTCTCCCACACCCAGCCGGGGTCCATTTGACTTTACCGGTACATTCCAAAGTCATGAGACATGACATATGATGCCGCGGTTGGAGTGTCAAGTTTTAAAACTCGTGCACGAGATATAAAACTCGGGATTAAAAGTCTGGTTGTCATTAATATCAGACAATCTTTCCTGTCTGCGTGCGCTCATTTAACCCAGCTGGTTTTAACTGTGATAGATTAGTTTTCGTATGATGAATATGAATTTTATTATATACAGTATATGTCATTTCACCTACGCAAATGTCTTTTATATCTCGCAGATATTAATTATACCACAATGCCCTCATATCGAATTACACTATACCTTGGGAATAACTTACAATCAGAACAATGAGGTTAACGTTCACCGTGCAATTCCTTTGAGATATATATATATATATATATATATATATATATATATATATATATATATATATATACATATATATATATATATATATATATATATATATATATATATATATAATATATATAAATATATATATATATATATATATATATATATATATATATATATATATATATATATATATATAATATATATATATGTATATATATAAATTATATATATATATATATATATATATATATATATATATATATATATATATATATATATATATATATTGTAAAGACGTCTCTTCATTTTCGCATCAATCACGTCATGTATTGCATTTCTTAATATGTCAAGACTCTCATGTAAATAGTCACGTGTAGAATTTTCTGGCCTTTCTGCCAATATGTATTTCATCACTGTACATTTATTATGTCTCTCAAAATTGCCATTTGTTTGTCTGTCAACAAACACGTATTGCTCAGAGTGTGGGTCACGGCGTTTGGAGGTCGAACACCACTTTCCCGCCCGCACTCTGCCATGTATACACAGCGGTTTTGGCTTCACCATCAATGGACCTACTACGGCTGCTTTACCTTCAGAGAGCCTTTAACAGAACCACCTCTGAAAGCTAGGCCTCTGAAAGTCTAGGCCTCTGAGAGCTCCTCCCTCTGAGAACACCCACGCCACTAACAGACTAATTACGGCGTACCCCTTCAGGTACATTCTGGCGTGCTCAAACGGTATGGCCCCACCATTTACGATTCACGTTGACCATACTCAGAAGTCATTAACAGAACCACACAGCGTATAGTTTTGACTTCTGACGAGCCCCAAACACCATTAACGGACTAAATACGGTGCATACTTGATGTTTAGGTGTGAGGAAGAATGTCAGACACTGAGGTAGAAAGTCATTCCGAGGGTGCACAGTGCCTCTGCATCCCTCTCTCGCCTTTGAAGGCAGCAATAAGCCAGGCAATAAAACTCCCTCCGTTCTCGCAACAAAACATGGCATCCTAGTTTCTGCAGGCAGATGTCCATTTCCGGGTGGCAATTATTACAGACGAGGAGACCAAGGCGGACATAACCATGACAATGCTTCTGGAGGAGGTCTTCAACAAAATCACCCCATGGTTGGACTCGCAGCTAGGCAAAGTCAAGTACAGAGACCTGCGAGACACGCTCATCGAAACATAATCCATGCCCGTCCCAGAGAGAGCCCAACGCGCCCTCGACACCCAGCCCTAGGGGGACGCATCACCCAGGGACACCTGGGATGAACCCCGGGGTCTCCTGATGCTGGCGGGCGTCAATGCAGACGGTTGGAGGAAGGAGATCAGCATGTCGAGAGAAATATTCCTGAGGCGTCTTCCGCAGGAGGTGAGGGGGCAAATCATGGATGCGGATGCCCTTTCAATGGGCGAATTTGTGAACGTCGCACACAGATTCCACAAGGCCTCCAAACATGCCGCAACACCTGCATCCCGTAACCTGGTAACAGAAGAAGACAAGGCAAAGGACATGAACATGGTGTACAGGAAGAAAGCGCTGCCACAGCAGCAGAGGACGTGAACGAATCCAGCCTGGTGTTACTTCCATCGGAGGTTTGGAAGTGCCACCAGAAGTTGCAGAGCCCCCTGTTCTTTCACAAAAAAACGAGAAAAGCGGCCACAAGTAACAGCAGTGGCCGCAAACCTTAAAGACTCCCGACCAGTAGGATTCTTCATCCATGACACCATATCAAAGCGACAGATGCTGGTAGACACCGGGGCGATGTAATAGGTGTTTCCGCCGTCGAGAGAGGACTACAACCCATATCCAGTGCCGCAACTGCACTGGTGCCCGCAAATGGAAGCCCCATCACCCACTGCTACGGAACTGTGACCTGCAGAATATCCATCCTGGGCCGTAAATATGATTGGCCCTTCGTCATCGCGGACGTCAAGTTCCCTCTCCTGGGCGCTGATTTCCTCGCACACCACGGACTTCTGGTAGATGTCCGCTGAAAACGCCTGCTGGATACCGGAACCTGCCGATCCCAGCCAGAGCTGCGTCAGTTGCCGGGAGCCCAGGCCAAACACGGCATCCATCACCATATCACCACGACAGGCCCGCCAACACAAGCAAAATTCCGGCGCTTGCCACCCAAAAAACTCCAAGACACTAAACAGGCCTTAGCCGAGATGGAACGTATGGGTATCTGCAGGAAGGCATCGAGCCCGTGGGCATCTCCCATCCACATAGTAAAGAAACCAGATGGTTCCTGGAGGCCCTGTGGGGACTGTCGTCGGCTGAACCTAGCAACGACACCGGACCACTATCCCTTGCTGAACATGCAGGACCTAACAGGCGCCCTGCATGGGGCCAAAGTATTTACAAAAATGGATTTACTCAAGTCTTATTTTCAGGTACCAGTGCACCCCGACAACGTTCCAAAGACAGCCATCATCACGCTGTTCAGAACGTATACCTTCTCCTACTCCACCTTAGGCCTCAGGAACGCCAGGGCTACATTCCAACACCTTATGGACACCATCTTGGGGGACCTACCTTTCTGCGTTTGCTACGTAGACAATATCCTGATTTTCTCCAGGTCCCTGGAGGAACACCTGCGCCACGTCCTGGCCATGCTGAAACGCCTGCAGGAGAACAGTTTGGTCATCAGGTTCAACAAGTGTACCTTTAGAGCAGAAAAGGTGGACTTTCTGTGCCATGAGATCTCCCCGGCAGGTGTCCACCCCATGGCCTCCAAGGTGGACGCAGTAAAGAAGTTCCCAATGCCAAAAACCATCAAGTCCCTACAGGAGTTCCTCAGCATGGTCAGCTACTACCGCCGCTTCATACCAAACATCGCCCGCATCATGTATCCCCTGACTGCAGTCCTGAAGGGGAAGCCGAAAGCACTGGCGTGGGCAGCTCCGCAACAACAGGCATTCAAGCAGACAAAGGCAGCCCTCGCCAAAGCTACCACATTGACACATCATGACCCCACCACCTCCCTGAGACTTACCACAGACGCCAGCAACATCGCTTGCGGGGCAGTGCTGGAGCAGGTGTTAGAAGGCTCCCCAAGCCTGTTGGCCTTCTTCAGTCACAAGTTAACACAGCAGGAGACCTGCTACAGCACTTCCAACAGGGAGCTGCTGGCAATCTACCAAGCCATGCAGCACTTCAAGTACCTCTTGGACGGCACCCCTTTTACCATCTTCACAGACCACACGCCTTTAGTACATGCATTCACGAAGGCAGGAGACGCATGGTCTGCAAGGCAGCAGCGGCACTTGGCCACTATCTCCAAGTTCGGCTGCACCATTAGCTACGTCCCCGGCAGGAAGAACCCAGTAGCCGACTCCCTATCAGGGGTCAAAATAAATTCCATCCACCTCAGCATAGACTATGAGGACCTGGCGAAGGAACAGGCGACAGACCCGGAAACAGCAGCCTACTGCACAGCACTCACCACACTGAAATGGGAAGACGTGCCAATAGGAGGATCTAGTTCAACACTTCTCTGTGACACCAGCATGAGCTGCCCACGTCCCCTGATCCCCGCATCCAGGAGAAAGCAAGCGTTCCATGTCATCCACGGTCTGTCCCACCCATCAGGCCGAACAACGGCACGTCTGATGACAGAGAAGTTCATGTGGCAGGGTATCAAAAAGGATGTTTGGCAGTGGGCAAAGAACTGCATACCGTGCCAAACAAGTAAAGTCACCTGGCTCACGGAATCAGGCATCAGAGAATTCCCTCAACCACGTCGGTGCTTCATTCACATCCATATAGACATCATAGGTCTGTAAAGTCACCACATCGGTGCCAGCGTAGTGTTTCGGCGGCGCCATTAATTAAGTCTCCGCTGAGCATGTTTTCTTTGGTGACTTCCCATTTTCTTCAAGCTCAATTAGTCACGCCTAAAACGTGCCAGGTCACGCATTTTTAATCATTTTTACTTTATGCGTATTTATACAAATGTCACACATTGTGTATCACATGTTTCTTCATTCACAGGCATCAAGACTGTATCCATATTGTAGTTCTGTATGTTTTGTATTGTAATTTGTACTCGTTCACTGCATATTATTGTTTATTGTTTCGACCTCAGGTCACAGTCAATTCCATTGTCTCTCGCGGGCGGCGTCAGTCGGCCGCTATATAAACTGCCTGGATCTGTAATAAAGTAGCAGTAACTTTTACCTGCTCGTTTCTTTGACACCTTACAGGTCCTCTGCCGCAATCAGGGGACACCAGATGACTCCTGACAGTCATAGACCGTTCCACACGGTGGCCGGAAGCAACCCCAATGACGGAAGCATCAGTGAGTGCCTGTGCAGAGACCCTCCTGTCGAGTTGGATCAGCTGCTTCGGTGTGTCTGACAACATAACTACAGACAGGGGCCCGGCATTCTTGTCGGAGCTCTGGGTCACCCTGGCATGCCTGATAGGGACAACTCTCCACAGTATGACAGCATATAACCCCGCAGCCAACGGCATGGTGGAAAGGACCCACCATTCGTTGAAGGCAGCTCTGATGGCACGCTGTATCAACAACAATTGAAAGACCCAGCTCCCCTGGGTCCTGCTGGGTCTCCGCACTGCACCAAGGGCAGATGGCGGCGTATCTCCCACAGAGAAAGTCTACGGCGAAACACTAGCCATTCTAGGAGAGTTCTTCCCCATGGCGCCAAACGACGAAGATACTTCCCTTCCAAGGCTGAGGGAAGTGGCACAGAAGTTCTCACCCTGCCGAAAGACTTTCACGGACAGGACCCAAGTCTACAGCCCTGGGGGTCTGGATGCCTGCACCCACTTCTTCATCAGGATCGACGCCCACTGCCCACCCTTGACCAGACCATACAGGGGCCCATACCATGTCATCAGCAGATCATCCAAGGCCTATCTCATCAACGTCCACAGGCGTGAAGACTGGGTTTCTGTTGACCAGCTGAAACCAGCTTTCCTGTTAGACAGTGAAACTCGGGAGGGAACCGGCAGGTGCCCCAGAATTCCTCCACAAAACATGGCCGCAGATGATCCCGTCGCCATCCTGAAACGGGGTCGAGGATGTCCCAAGGGCCGCACTAAGGAAGTCATCCGCTCGGCTAAGCCTCCGGGCGACTCAGCAGTCAAAACCGCCCCACGTCTGCCAGTATCAAGAACTCGGGGCTGGCTCCTGCTCCCAAAACGATTCTGTGATTGATTTTTTTTTTCAGGTGTCTTCCAATCATTACCTTTGTAATTATTGTCTTTGGGGAGGAGTACTTGTAAAGACGTCAGATGTCTCTTCATTTTCTCATCAATCACGTCATGTACTGCATTTCTTAATATGTCAAGACTCTCATGTAAATAGTCATGTGTAGAATTTTCTGGCCTTTCCGCCGATATATATTTCATCATTGTGCATTTGTTTGTCCGTCAACAAACATGAATAGCTCAGAGTGCGGGTCACAGCGTTCAAGGTCGAACATACGTTTCTGTCCACTCTGCCATGTATACCTACGCTCAAGTAATAAACAATTTAATACCCAGTTGACTGATATATATATATATATATATATATATATATATATATATATATATATATATATGTGTGTGTGTGTGTGTGTGTGTATGTCTGTATAACTGAATCACGAAACTATGGAACGTGATGAATATATGAATAAAGACCAAATCCACAAAGAAAAGAGAAACACTGGAGCTGTGAGGCCTTTCGACTGGCGTCCTTTACTGAGCAGACTGAATAAATATAAAAATAAGTTTACAAAGAAAGCTCATGCAAATGACAGATGGGGATTACAAAGAGAAAGATATGTACCTGGAATCCAACACAATTGAAGAATTAGCAGAACTATCAAAACACAGTTAAATATTTAAGAGATTTTACAAAGGATTAGGATCAACCGCTCAGAAGCAGGGAAAGGACAACTAAAAGATTATTATACACGGGGGTGACTGACCACCAAAAAATGTTAGTACAACAAAATAATTCTCTTTTTTGTAAATAATAAGTTTTCACAAGATGAACATTTTTACAAATAAAAAATTATATTAAACATACGAATGCATAGAATATATATATAAGGTAACTAATTTGTAATTAAGTCAGTGATTTTATCTTTTAGGTCATTCTTGAACATTTTTCTAATACAGGGGTCCAAATAATACTGTACATGTCAGGGCTAAGGTTAAAATTACAGCTGGAAATAAGCTGTATGATAGCAGACTCCAAAAGATTGCTTGAAGAGAAGTCTTTCAATCTGGCAATCACTGAACTTTCAGTCCAATTTATCCTGTGAGAGTTTTCACTTGAATGAATGAATATAGCATTGGATGTTTGTTCAGTTTTGACTGAATATTTATGTTGCTTAATACATACATCTAAAACTTTGCTAGATTGACCAATATAAAAAGAGGGGCAGTCCAAACATGGAATTTTATATATTATATGTTATTTGCTTTCTTTATGGCTATTTTTTTTATTAACATTCCTTTTAGCGTGTTATTATAGGAAAAATCGAGGTTGACATTGAAAGATTTTAACTATGAATTTCTTTTCAAAACCACTAAAATAAGGCAAGCTAAGAATGTTCTTAGGGGTTTCTTTCATCATGTTACTTTCACTGTTAAGCTTTTTGTAGACTTTATTATAACAGATATCTATTATTATTATTATTATTATATGTGAAGGATAACATAAATCTGTCCCTATTTTTCTTATGTATTTAATTTCTTGATCCAAATACTGGGGACTGATAATGAGCAAAGCTCATAAAAACATGGAAGAAAAAATTAAAATTTTGATGTTAAGGTGATGGCCTGAATAAAAATGAATATAAGTTAAGTAGTTGGTTGGTTTCCTATAAATACTGAATTTGCATTGAAATGGTTCTCTATGTATTAAAACATCTAAGAAAGGGAGGCAATTGTCTTTTTCTAATTCTAAAGTAAACTTAATGGCTGGTACCTGGTTATTCAAATTAGAGAGTAAATTATTTACATCAATACCAGCAAAAACAGCTAAAATATCGTCAACACATCTATACCACTTTAAAGGAGTATAAATGATATTAGGTAAACATCGTTTTTCAAAGAATCCCATATACAAGTTTAAGAGGAGTGGGGATAAAGGGTTGCCCATTGCCATATCAAATATTTGTTGGTAAAATTTACCATTGAATATAAACTTACAATTACAAATACACAACCTAGTGAGTGAAATAATATGACTTACAGGTAGAGGTAGTTCATGATGGATTAGTTCATTACTAAGATACTCTAAAATAGAATCTATAGGGACTTTAGTAAAAAGAGAACAAACATCAAAACTAACGAATTTATCAGTGGGGCAAAAAGTGATTTTGTTTAATTTATCAACTAAATCTAGACAATTATATACGTGAGAATCGGAGATCGTTCCAAGTAACGGGGACAAGAGCTTGGTAATTTATTTCGAAAGTTTATATGATATTGAGCCAACAGTACTGATAATAGACCGCATAGGATTATTTTCTTTGTGTTTTTACTAATCCGTACAAGTAAGGTAACGAGAGAAATTTTACTGACAAATGACCTATTAGTTCTTTTATATCTTTAAGGACTTTTTTCTCTGCTATTGAAATTTTTTATGACTTGATCAAGGGGATTTTTTGTTAGTTTTTTGTAAGTCGTATCATCATCCAGTAGGGCTTGCATACGTGGTATGTAGTCAGCTTTATCTAAAATTACAAAACTGTTCGACTTATCAGCTTTCGTGATGTGGATTGTATTGTAAACTTACTTTTATATTTCTTTAGACTGGTAAGTAAAGGACGCCACTCGAAAGGCCTCGCCGCACTCCAGTGTTTCTCTTTCCTTCGTGGATTTTGTTTTTATATATATATATATACATAATGTGTGTATGTTATCTTTTTGCTTATAACCCTTTGACAATTAACCACCTGGTATTCAGTTTTATACATGTTTTTGGATTCCGTATGGCTAAGCTTCCGTATCTCTTACTGTTAGGTCTATGATTTTAGTTTGCGACCGCTTGATCCCGGATTATCCTTTATTATCTTTTTGTTTATTACCCTTTGAGAATTAACCATCTGGCATTCTTGTTCTTTTTGTTTACCTCGTAACCGTCTTTTCAACTGTCTCATTTGTGAATAAACAGGTGAAAGAGCTTGGTACTGAAATTCTGCCTGTCATTTTCCCTTGGTATTCGCTTATATGGGTGTGTGTGTGTTTGAGCATTTGTGCACACACCCTAATACTGCTTACAAAGAAAATATTGCTCTAAGCCTAGGTCTATATACCCTTCTTTGCCCTGATACCCTTAGCTTGCCCAAGGAGATTTGAAAGAGAAACTAAAGATTATAAGTGATTCTTGCTAATTCCCCTGGCCACTCCTTAGTTAATCCAGTACCTTGGTTAATTCAGGACGGCTGTTCCTCATCTGGAAAGGGTCAGCCCAAAGTGTGATGGCCTTTGTATGTGTAAAATAATGTTTCAAATTCCTTTAACCTTGCAGATGGGATTTTTGTAAATCTGAGTCGTCTTTGTAATCGTTTTCTGCTGCATGTACTTTGCCTGAGAATGCCTTAGAGTAAACTTAGTTTATATTTTATATCATGTTTTAATACTTGCTTGTACATACGAACAAATACACACACAAGTTAAAATTGATTTTAAACTGCGACCTGGTCCAAAGACCAGGAGTACGTGCAATCGCCTGTGGTTTGTAGGTTTTTGCTCCTGTTATCTTTTTTGTTTTACACCTTTTATTATATTTTTAGCCTACTTTCTAAAGATCATTTACCTTAGATTATTTTATTTAAAATAATTACTTTACCTCATATTTTTCACTGCTTCATCCCTTCTTAATATATATATATATATATATATATATATATATATATATATATATATATATATATATTAAATATTTTCTGTTAAAACAGAAATCCATCTAATAATAAGAACCCATAAAAACGCCAAAAGGTAGAAAGTTATTGCTATATTTCAGAGACCAAACTGTCTCCCTCTACTGGCAAGTACTTGCCAGTAGAGGAGACAGTTTGGTCTCTGAAATACAGCAATAACTTTCTACCTTTTAAGGTTTTTATGGGCTCCTATTATTAGATATATATATGTATATATATATATATATATATATATATATATATATATATATATATATATATATATATATATATATATATTTATACATGTATCTATGTATGTAATATGGTCATATTAAGGATACATAACTCTATTATTATTATTATTCATTTCACTGCTCAGATTTAGCATTTGTAGTTCGCCTCTATCTGTTGCATTTCAGTTATAAATAAAAAAATTGAGAAACAACATAAAAACTGATTTCCTCCAAAATCACAAAACGAAAAATGAAAGTGTGAAATATAATTATTATAATTTTAAAATATAAGGCTAAAAATTAAAGATGCATATTATTATTATTATTATTATTATTATTATTATTATTATTATTATTATTATTATTATTATTATTATTATTATTATTACTACTACTTCCTACTAGGTACGACTCCACTCTGGTTATTGTCAAATCCCTGGTAAAAAAAAATTGCTAAAAACAGTTTCTGAATGAAAAAAATAAAAGCGAAAATCTATAGTACTACAGTCTTTATCCTAATATAAGTACTCTGCACCCAACAAAAACAAAAAAACAAAAAGCCAGCCAAAGCGTTTCTACTTCGTTATAACCTTAAAAGATAAATTCTTTTCACAATTGGCGAAAGACCGTTACAGACCACTTGAGGAATAATTCGTTTCAATGGCCGTGTTCTGTCTGTTGTCATTCATTGTGGACACGATAGCATAGTCGACCTCCGCATGTTCGCGATTCAAATGGGCGATGCTTTGTGTACTAAATTTTTTTATTCATTTTTTTTTTTTTTGGAGGTATCTACTGTTTGTGTCTATGATATTCTGTTATACGTCAGTTATATTGCATATATTCTCTCTTCTTTATTACGATATTCGTTGTTATTCAAATAATGAGCATTTTATATTCAGTTCTCGCTTTATTGGTTAACCAAAAGAGTTATGTTCTAGCATAATTACATCCTGTGGGAATTAATTAATAATTAGGCTGCTTTGTTAATTAAACCCTGCAGTTTCTTGAGTAGTACAGTAGTATAGTCTTATAATTTCTTAATTATGTACACAAACATTTTTAACCTATGTATATTTATTCTGCATTTCTTTACATTTCTTAAGTGACAATGTACTGCTTTCACTACATTTAATATGTGATCTATTTCTCAATGTTTTTAGTATTTGCAACCCTATGTCATTTACTTTTAATGTTTAATATCAATCTTCATTTAGTTTTTTCTACTGCATTCTGTTTAATCTTCATTTACCTTCAGTCTTTTTGTTCATTCAATTCTTTATGTACTTCATTACCTCCACCATTGTCCACAACTAGGTAAAACTGTGATATATCATCTAAGGGAAAACTTAAAACTTTACTTCATGTTTTGTTTCATTCTATGGTTTCTATATACGAAATGGTGCTGGCCTAAGAACATCGGTTTGTAGTACTCCTCATGGCAAAGTTCTTGAGTCAGATTTAGCTTTCGTTGCACTTTAAAGATCTGTTAGAGCAGTGATTCTTAAACTGGGGGGCGCAAGCAGGGTTACCAGAAGGTGCCTATTATTTTTTTAATTTGTGATGTTAATTGCAAAATTGCCAAAAACATTATCGCTGCTTCCATAAGTTTTATAATTATTATCTCAAAACATGCCAAAAATTCAAAATATAAGTAAATTTCCAATTCAAATTTTATTTATGAATTGAAATATAATACAGTGCATACTTATAAAAAATTTAACAGCAGTGAAACAAAAATCTACCATTCATCCATATACTCATATAAGCAAACAGGCAACATATTGTTTATAGTTTATATTTGGCAAAAATTTCAGGGGTGGGGGTGGGATCTATACGTAATGCAGAGGGGGGCGCAAGGCAAAAAAGTTTAAGAACCACTGTGTTAGAGTGATAGTTCTTCTTCGCTAATTTAATGTGAAAATTCAGTCTTTTAGCAAGCTACTGGAGGAACTGAACAACTAGTTTCCAATGATAGTTTTGGATTAAGTTGTTGGTATAGTGAATCGTTGGGTCCACAAAAAAGCAAGAAACTCGTAAAACGTGCGATTTGCCTCGATAGTTATTTCTGTCAACGTCTGCCCGTCAGCCTCATTTGGCCGTCTTAATAGTAGAGCGCTGGTGCCATTAACCTGCCGAGTTACTCAGAAATCCTTCAGAAAATGTCACGTTTCCAAGCATCGTTGTCCTCCTGTTTCTCTTCGGTGAAACGGGAACTCCTGACTTATACCCAAGACGAAGTGAGCGAATCTTGGGCCACTTATGGTATCAAGAGCCTGGTGAAGACGAAGGCAACTGCCGAAGCCTTGCTCAGGCTGGTGAGAACGAACAACTTAAATGCCAAGCTACAGTCCAATTGCATCGTCACTCCACAGAGACATTCAGGCTGCGTTCGAATCCTAGGCCAAGGGTGGCCTCTTCACGTCGTCTCGTGCAAGATATTTCGCTGGCCGTACTTGAGTGATCCCAAACAGCTGCAGCCTCTTGAAGAGTGCACGCCTGCAGAGGGCGAGGTCTGCATCAACCCATACCACTACCGCCTTACTGTCCCCGAGATCCTGATGTTTGAAGAGGAAGGGATAAGCGTCGACGAAAGTCCTGACGATTCCTTCAGTTTAAGGCCGGAGTGTGAGGTCGACTAGCAAAAAGTAGCATTTGGTTATGGGGATGAAAAATGCTGCAAAATAAGCCATAATTAGGGAGACTGAGCAGTCACCCAGTCCACTGAACTACGATACTGTACTGGAGGAAACAAAAGGCAGAAAGATTTATTAATTTCTCTTAATTTCATTATTCTCTTGGCTTGTTTAGATGTTAAAAGCATGAAATCAACCACGTGTACTGTTGCTAAGGTTCTTAGGTTAAGGCAACCTTATTTTAAAAAAAAAAATCTGTGTTGGTGTAAGTCAATCTGAGCCGTGATTTAACAAAAAAGAAAATAGAAAGAAACAGATTGGTTATTTGCTGTTATTTAAGAATTAAGTATTTTTAGGATTTCAAAAAAGTGCTGTTATGATTGTGTGTCTGTGCCTGTGCATGACCATTGTTTGTGATAGCTGTCTTAAGACTTTATGAAATGAAAATTTAAAGAGTTTTCATACAGTGATTGTATTACAAATGTATGTTCAAGAGAAACTTAATATTTGGGAGATAACATTTCTCTGCCTGTGAACACAGTGCTTGTTTTATATTAAAATATAAGAGAATTCTTTGCATACGTGTTTACTTCACCCAAAGTCTTTGGTAGAATCTAAACAAAAGGCCTTTTCAGTCTGCTTGTAGTATAAATATATATTTCTATGATTTTATCGTATCATCCCATCTTGAGCTAGCGACTGTTGTAAGCTGAATATGGTAATAAGAAGAAAGTAACATTATACTCTTATTTCAAAGGAAAATTATCAAGTTCCGGTGAGCATTGTAAACAAACTAGATTCTCTTGGCAGTTTTTAAATACTGTATATTTGTTGGTTAGGGGGAGGGTTGGAAGCTTTAAGAAAATTTTGTAAGGATTTTATATGAGTGGTGAACACTATAGCTCTTATTGTTCAATATTGTCCCTTAACTTTTTTTTCACGTCACTGAAAATGAGTGGCTGAAATCAAGCTCTATCAAAATACACTCTGCGAAAACACACACACACGCACGCGCGCGCGTACATTCTCTGTGTATCTTTATCCTCTGACTAAAACAAATGGAACCCGGAAACCATGAAAAAGTACTTGGACGAGAACTAAGGTGCATCCAACTTCATTTTCAGAAAAATTATCATCTGCATCACAGACTACAGAATGCTGATGTCCCACAGGTACCAGTCATACAAGTTCATCTTGTAACCAGATTTCTTCTGAAAGATTTTCAAAAATTATTTTAATCATTAATTAGGAAAAAAATCAAAACGAGGTGCTGAAAGTATTAATGGAACCTAGACCGGTGGTTCATTTTAATGTTGCTGAGTAATTGAGCTAAGACTGTCGTTAATGATCTTGTGTACGAGTATCCATGAATGAGTGTTTATTACTGTTGAGATCTTTGTGATGTGATGCTGGATTTTTTTTTTTTTTTGTAATTTTGAGTAGGCTTATAGTTCACTGTGCGTAGGTCTAATGCTAACAGTTAATAATCATAGTTAAAGTTTCAACATATAATAAACCTATTTTTGTTTTCGATATCTGTCATTATTAAATATTAAGAGAATGTACATAAAGCCCTTGTATACAGGCAAATGGAATAGAGTTCGTTAGGTTCCTACCAACCGTAAAGGATAAGGACTATTCTTTTTGAAAATAGCAACCAAAAAGATACGGTCAATTTGATCTAGGTTCCATGACCTTTGCAATAGACTCACGTTATCTAGTGCCCAATTAAATCTGCTTAGAGTATCTGACCATTGAAACGAAACATAACTCCTCAATACAATTTGCGATCCACATGAAAGCTTAAACTTTGGTAGGTGTTATTTAGGTGTTTTCAAGACAGTCTTTTCACTTTGACCAAAGTTTTGACCTCATTTTGTAAGTATGGATATTCCTCTCGCCGTGAACGAGTAGATACTTAAAAGGTGATAAAATTGTGGGTCCTGCTCAATGCACTAACTGGGAAAAATCGTTATGAATGATATAGAGAAAATAAAAATGAATGAGATAAAATCATGACTGAAGGTAAGCAGACGAAATACCACCGATTTAAAACCTTGCATGTAATGAACGACAAACGAGTAAGTTTTGAGTATGGAAATACCAGAATTTATATAAAAAAGATATTAAATATAAAAATAGTTAAGGAAGTTGTTAATATTAATTTGTTGGTTTATGTTATTCCTCATCGTTTACATTATGGACATTTTCTTATCGTTC
Organism: Macrobrachium rosenbergii; assembly: GCF_040412425.1. Taxonomy (NCBI): domain Eukaryota; kingdom Metazoa; phylum Arthropoda; class Malacostraca; order Decapoda; family Palaemonidae; genus Macrobrachium; species Macrobrachium rosenbergii. The sequence continues at coordinate 42,337,731 of NC_089743.1, forward strand.
TAATACAACCCATGACGCCCTCTCTCCCTTTTCAGGTTCATGTAAAACCCTGCATTAAAACTAGGTTGCGTTTCTCTTTCACTATAACTATAGTTTAAAGTCAAAATATATTACTGTATATTAGTGTCTGAGCTGTTCAGTAGCTTACATATTTTTTCACTTTTTGGACGGTTTGACTAATCTCCAACTAAACATGACGGCCTGCATGTGTTTAAGGACAGAGGTGGATCGTAAACTTAGCTAACAAAAGAATACTAGTGTAATCCCATCAAATATGAAGTTAAATCCCTCAGTGACTGATACTCTCAGTGACCTTCCTGGTAGAATTGGAGGAAAAAAAGAAGAAACTGTTTGTTATGATAATTATTATGCAGTTGTATTCCCGTAACTAAGTATCGCTGAAAAGAAAGAAGACAACCTGACGGAAAGTTTGGCTATAAATTGTTCATAAAACTGGTGTAGGGGACATATATATTTAACGAACTGATAGAAATAAACACAAGGAATTAACTCTGCAGTATGAATAGAGAACTGTTTAGTGTAGTCCTATGTTATCTCATCAGGTAAAACAGTGCTGATGTACTGAATAATCATAATTACCGGGCATTTAAGATATAAAATAAGCAAAATAATATATTTTTAATAAAATTAATGAAATTTTACTTCGACATTAGACGTAAAAGCATATTTAATGACGACAATCTTAAAAAATATCCACAAGAAACGCATCTCCAGAACTGTTTCTGTTTTACGGTTAAACACTTAACCACGTTTTAAACTTTTATGTTTATCATTTGACAGCTTAAAGTGGAGTTGACTTGTCGGCTCGACTAAGGTAAATATTTTATCATGTCAGCTTTTGTGAACATTGAGAACATTTATTATTAAGGATAAAGATGTGTTCTAAGTTATGTTAATATAATTATTTAGGGTAAATAGGCCTATGTAGGAGCCATATGTTTTTGCTATACGAATAGGCTAGGCCTATGTTTACATCTCATTGTTAAGGTGCTCCAGCTTGATACGGTTCATTTGATTTTGATTAACGCGCTTAGGTCGGTATAGTAATTTAATTAGACCTAGGTTATTAAATAAACTGGCATAATTGATTTCAACAGAAACACAGTTTTGTAACAGTAGGCTTAAGGCTGAGCATTAAAATTGATGGTAGGCCTATTCTGTAATCAAGTTCGGATGTATAATTTGATTTTCCTTTTACTCTGTTGTTGTGATTATGTCGAATTTGGCGTGTATTATCCCCAGAAATGGATGGTTAACCCCTTACTAGGCCTACCCCACCATAGTCTAACTATAGGCCTATCCTAATGGGGTACCATAATGGGGAATTGGGAAATTTTGGGCTGAAACTGAAGACAACTACTATGCTCCTCTGGTTCAGTAGCTCATTTTACATGAAAAATGGATGCCATGATTAGTACCAGTCCCATGGGGATGAATGTAGGCTAAAGGCATAAATGAAACATGGTAAATATCATTAACACAGGCTAAACAAAAGACAAAAATAAACAAAATCATAAGCTAAAGGTGCTAAATATTCTGGTCGGCAACTACAGGCCACTAAAACCAAAATGAAATGAGTTCTTGGGTGGGGCTGTTAGGGTCCTCTCCACGTGTGTTTAATCTCCGCATATCTACCAAGTCTCTAACAACAACCATTTCTCCCATTACAGATATCAAATATCTTTTTCGTTACTCAGAATTCTAAGTCAGTTACATAGGTTTACGATTGATAACATTTTTTTATGCAATGACAAGAAACGGAATCAGATTTTCTGTCAACGTGGCATTTCATTTTGGTGCTGTTGCCAATATTTCAAACAGCTCCACGTGCGTTTAAATCCACGGATAAGTAGCTTAAGACTGTCTCCAGGGGCCACTTTCAGTGGTCACAGTATGTTTGGAGGCATTTCCCCTTTCTACAGTTATCTTGATTTCTTAATTTCATAGGTAAAGAATAAATTATTATGCAAGGATATATGAAATAAAGCATGAGACTGGGTAAGTTGGACGAGTGAGAAAATAAACAATCGTATACAAACAGATCTCTCTCTCCCTCTTTGTTGGAAGAACAAAATATCATATGCCACCTAACCATTTTACAAAGTAAATAAGATATCTCTCATGTCCTCTTTAACATTAATTATCAGTATTTAGAAAAGTTGTTTTTGCAATAATAACTATATATATATATATATATATATATATATATATATATATATATATATATATATATATATATATATATATATATATATATATATATATATATATATACATATACATATACTGTATATAAAATTGACAAAATAATTGATTGGAAACAATGACTGAATATTGCTTGAATATGATATGGGAACAAAGTTTTGGCCTGACTGAAGTGTAGAGTGACCTTGACACTGACTTACAAGTCATTCGTGGTCATCTCACAGCTATGGATAGACACCATCTTTAAATATTTATAAATGGGCTATACATAGAACGGCAAATCTTTGCAAATAATAAGAAAGATATGTTATCGTGCATAGGCTGTGGAGAAGAAATGTACTGAAGACAAATCCTAAGCAGGGCAGAATAGGAAGGAGATTAAAAAACCTGGAAATGAAAAAACCCCTATAATCTTATAATTATAGCCCCAGGGTTTGTCTCGAAGACATTCAAAGGTCTGTCACGCACCTGTCAAGTTGTTGTTTTGTAAAATTGGCAACAGGGCAGATCTTTAAACGCCACGCCAGAGAGGTCTCTCGTCGTGGGTCCAGTATAGAGGGAACTAGGCCACAGTAGTAGTCTTCAGTTTTCCCCTGGGGTTAGGGAATACAAAAACTCCGTAACCAAACCTTGTCCAGGATTCTGGGTCGTACCTGACCCACCCAGTCTGTAATTCCTTTGGTGAAAGACAAGGATGCATCCTAACCTTACCTGACCTAACCTAGGGACCCTGGGTTCTACCTGACTAGGGATGCACTAGCCACAGCCTCCCCCCCAAGCTAACCAGACCTATGATGCCATAATTCATAAAAAAATAGTATATGCTTACTTAAATACCTTGTAACACATTTGAAATTGTTTTCTAAGTAATCTTTGTTTTCTAAACACGTCCAAATACAGAAAAACCCTGTTAAGTTTGATATTTAAGATTACATTTTTATCTAGGTATTGATCTCCTTTGTATTTCCTATTATCTTCTGTGAATTCTTAGTCTAATCCTTCGGGCCAGCCCTAGGAGAGCTGTTAATCAGCTCAGTGGTCTGGTTAAACTAAGGTATACTTTTTGAAATAAACATCATATTCTTTGGAAGCTTGAATTTCAAGTCAATGGCCCCTGTGAGCTTGTTCCATATGAATAGGATTCATCTAAATATAATAATAATAATTCATGCCTCCTAAGAATGATAGTCTTAAGAGTTTTGGGTCTGCATACATTCAGATATAGTCTACTGTTTTTATATAAGTAACATACCAAATAATTACATAGCTATAGTTTCTACTTTACGCAGCAGCTCAGAATGCAGAATTCATGGTAGTGCTCTTTTGTTTTGGGTGTAGATATACTGCCCCGCCCACTTTCGGGGAAGAATAGGTACACTGTAGTTAAAGAGCTCAATTCGTTTCTGCCGGCTAATGACTTAACACTGGTTATTAGCAGCTCTTGATTTGTTTTCATCGGATGTTGGAGATCGTCTTTTGGTGAAGTACTCTTTGCTTTTGGTAGCGCAGCTATTTAGCTTAGCTAGAATTCTGGAATATTTTTTCGATTGTGACCTTCCCGATTCAACTTTAGACTTGTTATGCCTGACTCTAGTTTGTCTAGCATTAGGTATTGCTGCAAAACTAGACTCACTTCTGCAGAATATGACTCTCATACCGTATGTAGTTCTTTCAGGGAGCAAATTTGCTCTCCGGAGCTTAATTGTGAGGAATGTAAGGACTGGGATAAGGGGAAGTGGAAAACCTTACAGACACACTTAGATAAATCACAGCATGACCGACTGAGGAAAGCTACAACTAAGGCTCAAGCTAAGGCTTCCGCTAGTACCGTGCATTCTCCAGGAGTTGATATTGCTGTTCTGCCTATCCCTTCAACACCTGTGACGGCCTTTTCTCCCATGTCCAGTCCTCCAGCTTTTCCTGTCTTTCCGTTACCTAGCTCCCATTCTGCTGAATCCAATGCCATTGCCAACCTAGAAGCACGGGTAGATCAAAAATGTAATTTGCTTGTGAATACTGTTTCCCAGGTTGGGAATTCTGTGAAGGTCCCGATGGACAAATTTAACAGTGTAGTGTTGAGTGCAGTTCGTCCCACCGATGCTCCTAGACCAAGGTCCCTGCTAAACTCCCTTTGCTCATCTGGGAGGAAGCAAACTGGCATTCCAAGGGAGGTCGGTGGGGTTTGCTCACGAGCAGTCATCACCTCATCCAAGCCTGTTGTCCGCCAATCCCAGGCTGCGGAGGATCGCCATTGGAAAGGCATACGAATGGATGTACTTGCCCTATCATCTAGTGATTCAGACCCTCCCACAACCAAGAAGCGCAGTGGTCATTTTACAAAAGTTTCTAGGCCATTGAAAATGCCGGGCGCTTCCTTGGAAACAGATTTGCCCCCGTCTCGTAAGCGAGCTTTAGAGAGGGAACGTAGCCCTCTCCCATCGTGTGGTTTTTGGGAGTCGCCAGTGAAAGATTCTCACACCCATTCAGTGGTGAAAGTGCATTCCAACCTCAAAAGAGTGTTTGCAAGCCCAGTTCGTCGGCGCAAAGTGTCCCAGCACCCAGAGTCTGATAGTGTTGTGTGTAAGCGCCAACTAGAAGATCGTTTAATGTCCGAGCTCTCATCCCTTGAGCGCCCATCGTATGAGTGCACTTCGTCCGAGTGCCCATCGCATGAGCGTTCAGTGTCTGCTTTTCCAATTCGTGGGCGCCCAGTATCCAATCATTCCGACTTGGAAGATCCCGTATATGATCACTCTGTGTTTGAATGTCAAATTGCCGAGCGCCCATCATTTGGGCGCCAAGTGTCCACTAAGAGCGCAGTGGCCTCGAAAGACTCAGGATCTGCTCTGACAGCGAGTGGGCACCCAGTGTCCATGCGTCCAGTGTCTGTGGGCACTCCCCTTGAAGTTCACACAACTTCCAGCATCTACAGGGTCCCGCAAGGGGAGCTTCCAGTACCTGATTCTTCAGGTGAATTTCCTTCAGTTGCCCAAGATCCTTCGTTGGCGCCCTTTCAGCTCAGACTTGACAAAGTTTTGAGTCTTCTTCAAGAGCCAGCTCCCTGGTAGTGCAAGTGCACACGGACCCTCCAGGATCACCTGCTTCCTCGTCGAGGAACCAGTAGAAGAGGAGAAACCTACATCGAACTACTCGGCGCTGCTCAGATATTTCCTGATCTGCTACCCCTCGTTCTTCTCTCCGGCCGTACCTTTGTCTCCAGGGTCGGCTTTCTTGATGCGACAACCTCCAGGTACTGCCAGACTTCCACGTATGGTTCTCTCTTCATCTTCAAAGAAAGCATATGCCCATAGGGATGCATGGTTAGCAGAAAAGAGAGATGCTGGGAAAGCGGTTTTCTGTTCGCCGCCCTCTCACTTGATAGGGCAGAAGTATCTGTCATATGCAACTGGATAAGCTCTGTCCTTGGGAGTTTCTGCCTCCTCCCAAGGGGACTTTTCCAATATCATAGATGCTTTGTGTCGTTCCACTTTCTCTTTGGCCAGAATTCCTTCACTGCTTCGGAGTTGGCCATCTAATTAAAGACATCTTTAAAGTCTTTGAAGTCTTCAGTTTTCTGAATTGGATGGTTGGGGCTCTAGCTAAGAAAATAGAAGACTGTACAACTCTTCAAGAAAACTTCGCATCGGATTGGCTGGTAGTTCTGGCTTGTGCTGATAGAGCTGTAAAAGATGGCGCACTAGAGCTGGCAACCATCTTTGCAACAGGAGTCCTTAAGAAACGAGACCTGTGGTGCTTGTTTATGGCAAAGGGCGTCACCCCCATCTCAGTGTTCTTCTCTTCTTTATGTCCCCCTGGACAAGAACAGTTTATTCCCACAGGACACCCTGGAACATGTTTCAGTAGAGCTTCAGAAGAAATCGATGCAGGACCCTCTCGCTCAATCCACCAAAAGGCCTAGGTTCCCTGCATGAGCCACTGCAACTACCACGTCTGCGAGGACGTTGTCGCCTCTGCAACAACAAGCCTTTCGAAGTCCTAGAGGTCATTTCCAGTCCTGACCTAGAGCCAACCTCCGAACTTCCAGACCAGCCAAGAAACATGTTAACAAGCCAGCACCTCGTAAGTGAGTCGTCTGTCCTCTGTGTTCCAGTGGGAGCAAGATTTTTTCATTTCTGGACTGAGTGGAAGAACAGGATTGTGGAGCTGTGGGTGCTGAAGGTCTTGAAAGAGGGCTATGCAATCCCTTTCAGGGAGAAAATTCACTTAGTAACCTCTCCCATCAGCTTAACAGCCCACTCGGTAGGCTCAGAGAGGTTTTCAGCCCTATCTTGGGAAGTGTCAGCCCTATAGAGAAGAAAGCCGTGGAAGTAGTCATAGATGTAAACACAGAGGGTTTTACAACCGCCTCTTTGTGGTTCCCAAATCATTGGGAAGATGGAGACCTGTCCTGGATGTCAGTGCCTTGAACCTCTTCGTTCAAACAATGAAGTTCAAAATGGAGACAAGTCAGTCGGTATTGTCAGCCATCCACCAGGGAGACTGGATGGTTACGATCGATCATATAAGATGTGTACTTCCACGTTTCACTTCACCCAGATTCCAGGAAGTACAGTATCTGAGATTCATGTTCCAGGACAGTCTTCCAGTTTCAGGTACTGTGCTTCGGACTACCCATGGCCCCTCAAGTTTTCACTGGGGTACTCGCTCTCCAAGCAAAATGGCTACATCTCATGGGGAAAAACATCTGTACCTGGACGACTGGCTCCTATGCTCCCCCTCGAGATCTCAGTGCATGGAGGATCTGCAGAAAACACTTCGTCTTGCTCAAGATCTAGGTCTTTTAATAAACTTCAAGAAGTCTCAGCTAGTCCCGACTCAGTCTATTCTATATTTGGGGATAGTGATAGATTCTCTGATTTTTCAGGCTTTTCTGTCCCAACAAAGGATCCTAAATTGTCTCAGAAAAGTCCAAGACTTCGTAACTTGCCCCTCCTGCTCAGCCAACAAATGGATGAGTCTCCTGGGAACCCTCTCTTCCATAGAGAAGTTTGTTCCATTAGGCAGGCTATGCACAAGAGTACTGCAATTTTACCTCAAGGCCAATTGGCAAAGGAAGTCGTTCCCGGATTCGTTCGTCTTCAACATCACTCCCCAGATCAAAGAGGACCTTTGGTGGTAGCTAGTGAAGGACAGATTTGCGGCAGGACAATCTCTGGCTCCAATGAGCCCCTACCTAATGTTATACTTAGGCGCTTCGGATCTGGGCTGGGGAGCCCTTCTCAACGGTATGGAGGTTTCAGGAAAGTGGTCTCCAACTGAAAGAAACCTCCACATCAGTGTAAAAGAATTAAAGGCGATTCATCTTGCCCTTCAACATTTGCAACATAGACCTTCAACAAGACAGTGGTGGTCCATTCATACAGCATGACTGCCCTGGCTTATATCAAGAACCAAGGAGGGACTCATTCTTTTTCGCTCTACGAAGCGACCAAGGAATTTCTTCTATGGGCACGAAGCAATGAGACCCAATTGGTGACCCGCTTCATTCAGGGGAGAATGAACGTCCTGGCAGATGAATTGAGTTGTGGCAAACAGGCTCTACCGATGGAGTGGACACTCAATCCACAGGTGTGCACCAACCTGTGGAAGCCATGGGGAAAGGCAGTCGATAGACCTGTTTGCGATGTCGAGGTACCATTGTCTTCCTCTGTATTGTTCATGGCTCTGGATCCACAAGCTTGGACGACGGATGCCATGCTGCAGGACTGGTCCGATCTCCGCCTTTACGCCTTCCCTCCCTTCAGCGTGGTGAGGGACGTATTGAAGAAGTTCAACACACACACCAATGTGTCGATGACCTTAGTCTCTCCCTTTTGGCCACACAGAGAGTGGTTCCCCCATCTCCTAAGTCCTCTGACAGACTTCCCAAAAGAAATCTTCTCAAACAGCCACACTTTCACTGATTCCATCGAGGGTTATCCACTCTCACTCTAACAGGCTTCAGACTGTCATGGAGCTTGTCAGAGCGAAAGGATTTTCAAGGAAGGCTGTAGAGGCTATTGCTAAGTGTAGGCAACTATCTTCTGCTGCAGTCTACCAAGCCAAGTGGACAGTTTTTTTGAAGTGGTGCCGGGAGCAAAATATCTCCTCTTCTCAGACATTTGTAGCCCTGATCGCAGATTTTCTGTTACATCTTAGAACCTCGAAAGGACTTGCAACATCTACCATCAAGGGTTACAGAGTGATGTTTAGTTTAGTACTGTATTTAAATATAGAGGTGTAGACCTGTCTTCAAACCAATGATTTAATGAAGCATTTTAATACTAGTAAGCAAGCAAAACCTTCGGAAGTCGCTTGGAACTTGGACGTGGTCCTTTAATGGCTGTCAGGACCTCCGTTTGAACCTTGGGAATCATCGTCACTTAGGAATCTGACAAAGAAGACCTTACTCTTGATGGCACTAGCTACAGCCAGGAAAGCTAGTGAGCTACATGCCATCGATAAAAGGGTAGGCTTTTCCCAAGGCAACGCTATATACTCGCTGAATTTGGAGTTTTTGGTCGAGAATGAGGACCCGACTAACCCTTGGCCTCATTCCTTTTCAATCAAGAGCCTGTCCGAAGTACTCGGTCCATCCAATCAAGAGAAAGCCCTCTGTCCTGTAAGAACCTTGAGAGTATACCTTGAAAGAACCAAAAGCCTTAGAGGTTCTGCCTCAAATCGTTGGTGTTCTGTGAAAGACCCCAGCCATCCTTTGTCCAAGAATGCATTAACATTCTTTTTAAGATCCGTGATTTCGGAAGCACATTCAGGAATTCAAGATGATTTACCACCCTTATGTAAAGTAAAGGCTCATGAAATAAGAGTAGTGGCAATGTCCTTGGCTTTCAGACGTAATCTGTCTCTCTGTTCAATCTTGCAAACAACATATTGGAGGTGCAAGTCAGTGTTTGCCATGCTCTACCTAAAGGATACTGAAATGGTATACAAAAAATGCAGTACTTTTTGTATGTTCTTCTCGGCTGGCATGGTACTGGGGGATGAAGGATAGGAGGATTGCCTTCTTTTTCCTCTATCCGCTCTCCTTGAATAAGGATAGTTGCACTTCTTGGGAAGTCTGGTGAACACTGAGTTGCGAGTGTCACCAATCAATATTTTATGGTTTTGGTTAAAATTTTATGGTGGTGTAGGTTAATTTTATCCAGTATAGTTAGGAAAAATACAATTTACTTTAAAAAATTGTGATTTTTATTAATAAAATAAAGTTTTATATATACTTAACAAATAATTACATGATCAGAGCCCTCCCTCCTCCACTCTCATGGACATAGAGCATAAACAAACTGAGCTCTTTAGCTACGTTGTACCTATTCTTCCCCGAAAATGGGCGGGGCATTATACCTACACCCAAAACAAAAGAGCGCTACCGCAAATTTTGAATTTTGAGCTGCCGCGTAAAGTAGAAACTATGGCTATGTAATTATTTGGTAAGTATATATTAAACTTTATTTTATTATAAAAATGTCATTTTTGATATTCAGGATAATTCATAGTTTCAACTATGCTATAACATTTCATCTTTGATAGAAAGTCACATCAAGCATGTGCAATTATCCTCTGATGTCTCAGCAGTGTTGAAGATGCCATTCTGGAGTAAGAAGGGCTAAAAAAGAAATGGTAAACTGTTAGTGAGCATCTGCAGCAATTTCCTTCAAGAAGAAACAGCTATAAATTCATTAAAATAGATGTTTGTCATTTTTACAATACCTGGATATAAAAAACTAAACTAACTGATTGAGCGTAGCCTAACCTTAACTTATACTAAGCCTATGCCTTCATTTTACATTATCCAGTCCCAAAGTCACTCAAGTTGTAGGGAACAATAATTAGACTATTGCTGTATCATTGTACACCAATCCAAGGCTCATAGTTTAGGATATTATCTGTAGTAGTTTAGTTAGACATAGGCATGCTGTTTAGGCTTTGGTAAGTTAATACTAGGCCACTTTTGATGGGTTAGGCTATAAAAAAATGCTGTAAATTGCATATCTTTGTTATCACTGGATACTGTTGAAATTTTGAAATGCTTTATTTTTATATACTGTAAGTAACTTACCAAGTAATTACACAGCTAATAATTTCTAATAACCAGCAGCAAAAATTTAAAAATTCGCAGTAGTGATTCTTTTGTTTATTTTGGTGTAAGTAGCTAGCCCCGCCCACTTTCGGGTAAGAAGAGGAACAACATAGCAAGAAAGTTCAATTTATTTTTGCTGGCTTTTGACGAAGGTTGTGAGCAGCAGCTATAGTAATTTGGATTTTCATAGGCTTTACTAGTTATTTTCCCAAGAAGATTGGTGGAGTATTTTGGATTCTTTTGATTGCCTTTCGTCATTTATTTAGTCAGGTTGGTTTAATTTGGACAGTTTACCAAATTCTGACTCTTGTTTGGACTTTGTTGTCGCTTACTTTGACAGTGTCTGATGCTAGTACTTTGAGCACTCGTTATTGCAGCAAAGACTGCAGTACAAGATTGACTTCTGCCAAATACGATTTACATTCTGTGTGTGCTAGTAGTAAGGGCCAAGTGTGCCCAATAGATCTTACTTGTGCTGAATACGTTGACTGGGACCATACAGTGGAGGATTGGAAAAAGACAGAATTAGGAAAGCCAATGCTAGGAGTGACAAATCTTTAGCTAGTCAGCATTCTTCTAAATCTTCATCTGATGTTCCTGTAATTTCTGTCGTGTCTCCTAATCCGAGTCATTCAGCTTTACAACCTGTTCCCTTTCCCAGCACTCATAAACCCCCCCCCCCTGTATTCGCGCTCTCATGATTCACTGACTCACCGACTCGCGGATTTCTCTATGGAATGTATATACACAATATTCGTGGAAAATTCGCCCATTCGCGGTATTTGTCACTGAGAAATATTCACTAGTTATTGTATTTTCATATAATTTTCTTGACTAAATGCACTTTCTGTGATAAAACTATTAAAATACTCTAGTACCCAGGTAGTGCTTGAGTTACGATAATTCGCCTTACAATAATTCGATTTTGTGATGGGCTAAGCAATTATACCGATACGACAATATTTAGAAAATATTTTTAAATTTCCCGCTGGCGCAGGCAGCAGAGCATAATCAGGTAGCAAGAGAGAGATCAAATTGCAATAGACCCACTTCTTTTCCTCCATCTCTTTATCCCATATTCTAGTTAAAAAAAGTAAAAGAGAATGATAAAAGTATTGTTAGTAATGTTATATTCTTGTGTAAATGCATACAGCCGTAAACAACCGAATGAGAAACTGTTGTTTTGCTGATAACCGAATCGGATAACAACAGCTGTTTTGCTTTCTATTTCAACCTTTGTACGGCAATTAACAGTTACCGTAGTTATGTTACAAATGATGTTAAGTAGAATAGGACTGATATATTTTTACATTATACAGTACCCTTATTTGCTATGGATAAAAGATTGGCAAGGAAATATACTGCTAAATTTAAGCATGCAAGTTGTAGCTGAAGCTGAGAAAACAATGTTCAAGCTGCTAATGACTATAAATTATCATGCATCAGCAACATGGATGGAACTGTACTATAAATAAAATTGGAGAGAAAGTTTTTTAATCAAAACTACTGGGCATGAAAGAGCACATATTACTGCTGTTTTCATGCCGATAAAAGATAAATACGTAAAGCTTGTATTATGATGAAATCAAGTGAAAGTAGCAAATGGAATCTTGATTTTTTTTACACGAAACAAACGTGTCCCCAAACAGCCAACGTCATCTATTAAAGAAAAAAATAGCTAAATTAATTTCACAACGAGACATATTTAAGTTATATATCTAGAGATTCATTTACACTAACTAGAAGCAACGGCGAAGTAAACTTACCGCGTAATGGATTTCCAAACCAAAACATTGATCGCTATGATCGCAATTGATAGTACAAAAACAATATAAGAATACAGCCATACCCCGAACTTACGCGAGGTTAGGGTCCAGAACCCCTTGTGCAAAGTGAATTTTCACGTAAGTTTGGCATGGTCTATAAAAATGCTAATAAATGCTTATTTCTAAAGTTTAAACACTAAATATGACCCTAATCTTGCTCCAAAATTATTAAGTTAACTTTTAATGAAATTAAAGTTACTGTAATTTCATTTAAAAGTTAGCTTAATAAATTACCCTTAAAAAAAGAAATAAATGGTTGACGTAAAAATAGAGTTGGAAGAGAATTTCAGTCACTCTCCCCTTCTGACTGACCTTTCTTTACCTATTTTTAGAAGTCTCCTCAACCTCTTTTTAATAACTTCTTTATTCTGCATCTCTTTCTCTTTGTTCTGAAATGCTTTTTCATGAACAAACAGTGTTTTTTATTTTGACTAATACAACTATTAGTTATTGTAACTATATTTTAGAACATATTTGCCACACTAGCGCATTTACACTTTGTAGACGGTACAGGTAAAATTAGATCAATTTAAACTATCTACTGTACAGGTAAAGAGTACAGAGAAATAATAAGTTGTAAAAATGTGTGAGCGCTAACCATGAACAAAAGAGAGAGAGAGAGAGAGAGAGAGAGAGAGAGAGAGAGAGAGAGAGAGAGAGAGAGAGAGAGGTTGTCCTTACTTAAGAGAGTGAAATATGTATCTGTTATTACGGAGACAGCGAATAACATGAGAGAGAGAGAGAGAGAGAGAGAGAGAGAGAGAGAGAGAGAGAGAGAGAGAGAGAGAGAGAGAGAGAGAGAGAGATATTGTCCTTACTTGAAATATCAAGTTAAATTATTTATGAATTATTACGGAGAAAGAGCGAACAACATGAGGGAGAGAGAGAGAGAGAGCGAGAAGTTATTCTTATGTTAGATATCAAAAGTTGGAAGTCCAGTATTAAACTAACTTTTAAATGAAATTAAAGTTACTCTAATTTCATTTAACAGTTAGCTTAATTTAAACTATCTACTGTACAGGTAAAGACGTACAGAGAAATAATAAGTTGTAAAATGTGTGAGTGCTAACTGTGAGAGAGAGAGAGAGAGAGAGAGAGAGAGAGAGAGAGAGAGAGAGAGAGAGAGAGAGAGAGAGAGAGAGAGAGAGAGAGAGAGAGAGAGATAAGGGTTGTCCTTACTTAAGAGAGTGAAATTATTTATCATTTATTACAGAGACTGAGAGAATAACACAAGAGAGAGAGAGAGAGATAGAGATATTGTCCTTACTTGAAATATCAAGTTGAATTATTTATGAATTATTACTGAGGCAGGGAGAGAGAGAGAGAGAAAGTCACTCTTATGTTAGATATCAAAAGATGGAAATTCAGTATTAAACTAACTTTTAAGTGAAATTAAAGTTACTGTAATTTCATTTAAAAGTTAGCTTAATACATTACCCTTAAAAAAAGAAATAAATGGTTAACATAAGAATATAGGAGTGTGAAGATTAGTAGACTGTTTCTCTCTCCTCTCATTCCACCGATCTATTTTTAGAAGTCTTATCAACCTCGTTTTTAAAAACTTCTTTATTCTGTCTCTTTCTCTTTGTTCTGAAATGCTCTATGTTATAGAACGGTGCATTTACAGTTTGTAAACAGTACAGGTAAAATCAGATCAATTTAAAATTATCTACTGTACAGTTAAAGACATACAGAGAAACAGTAATAAGTAGGTTGCGCTAACTATGAACGAGAGAGAGACGGGGAGGGATGACTAACTTTAACCTTAAATAAAATAAAAACCACGGAGGCTAGAGGGCTGCAGTTTGGTATGTTTGATGATTGGATGGTGGATGATCAACGTACCAATTTGCAGCCCTCTAGCCTCAATAGTTTTTAAGATCTGACAGTTGTCCTTACTTAAGAGAGTGAAATTTTTTATGAATTATTATGGACACAGAGAGAGAGAGAGAGAGAGAGAGAGAGAGAGAGAGAGAGAGAGAGAGAGAGAGAGAGAGAGAGAGAGAGAGAGAGAGAGAGAGAATTACAAGAAACCTTTGACCACTAATCAGCAACACTACCCCTTCTTGTCATGTTAAAGTGACATGTCTGACAACTTTTGCCTTCAAGCTTCTTACAGAAGATGAGGGAAAAGTATTTGTTTGTTTAAAATACGTATCACATACGAATTTTGTAATTACAGTTATATTATTATTGTTATTATTATTATTATTATTATTATTATTATTATTATTATTATTATTATTATTATTTAATCTTATTGATATTTGAAAATTAGTACCTATTATTAGGTAAAAACTTTATTTATCATACAAAACAAATAAACATATACATGTACCATAAAAATTCTCTCATCTCAGTAATGTTATTTAATTTACACATTAAAGCTGGAAAACTTATAAATTACATAAAGAATTAAACATAAACACTTTTGCAGGGTTTCTCAGTACAGTATTTGCAAATGTTCGCATGTCTGTGAAAAACTTGTATATGATAATTAGTTAGGTTCCAATGAAAAGTTTGTGTGTCTGTGAATTCACGAAACTCGAATTGCGCAAGTTCAGGGTATTACTGTATATACAGTATTATTGGATACAGTGAAGTAAAGCATAACAATTTAAAAGATCCATGGAAAAGATGCATATTCGTTATGTTGATGTTTGTATAATACGATATTAATATATGAATACTGTATAGAGTACAGTATAATGTAGGCTAGGCTGTCATATACTGTATGGATACGATGTACCATACCGTAGGCTAAGCTAATTCTTGTTTGTTATTCAATTTCTCTTTGTACTGAATTATCATAAGTCAATCTGCATGAACGTCCAGAATTAGCTGATATTAATAATTACTATACCGTATAGGCCAATGTATAAAGTATACTTTATAGTGTGGGCTAGGCTACCATAAAATGTATACAGTACATGGTACTGAATACCCTAGTGTAGGCTAGGCTATATTCGAGATACATTTTTTCCAACAAACTATGGGTTTTTTGGAACCTAACCCCCATCGTAAGATAATACCTGTATAAGCATTTTTAGAGTTTTTTTTTTTTTGAACTATCAAAATAGGCAGTTCTAAGTGTTTTTAGAAGGGTTTTAAGTATTCACGGATTTTAGCTATTCGTGGGGGGTTGTGGTATGCATTCCCCATGAATATGGTGGCTTTACTGTATTTGCCATTCACCTTGGCCTGAAGCACTTTGCAAAAGAAGTAGCAAACAGAACCATGGTGGTGCATTCCGACAACACCACGGCTCTGTCCTGTATCAAGAATCAGGACGGAACCCACTTGTTCTCCCTTTGTCAGAGAGCAAAGGAGCTGCTAATTTTAGCAGATCAGAATCAGGTCAGACTTATCACCAGATTCATCCACAGGAAGATGAACGTCTCACCAGATGGATTAAATCAACGGGGCTAGGTCCTTCCGACAAAGTGGACCTTGCACTCCAGTGTCTGCGACAGCCTCTGGAAGTTGTGGGGCAGGCTACCAGTGGACCTGTTCGCCACATTGAAGAATTACTGTCTTCCTCTATTTTGTTTGCCAGTCCTGGATCCTCAGGCATGGACAACAGACACAATGCTGATAGACTGGTCGAACCTGGACCTCTGCACCTCTCTGCCATTCAACATGGTGGGGGTTGGGGGTGGGGGGTTCTCAACAAATTGAGGAGTCACAGAAATGTATCGATGACCCTGATGGCGCCCTTTTGGCCTCCCAAAGAATGGTTCTCTGACCTTCTCAAGCTTCTTGTGGACTTCCCAAGGTTACTGCCTCAAAGTCCACATCTTCTCCAACAGCCTCATCTTTGGAAGTTCCATCAAGGACTATCTGCTCTAACTCTGACAGGCTTCAGACTATTCAGAGACTCGTCAGAGCGAAGGGCTTTTCAAAGCAAGCTGTGGAAGCTATTTCTAGATGTAGACGTAAGTCTACCAGCCGAGTCTACCAGGCCAAGTGGGCTATCTTTCGCAGGTGGTGCAGCAGCAATAACATCTTGTCTGCTAAAACCACTGTAAGCCAAACAGAGGACTTCCTTCTCTTTCTCAAGACTTCCAAAGGACACTCTCCATTGACTATTAAGGGCTATAGAGCTATGCTGGGATCAGTCTTCAAGCATAAAGGTGTAGACTTGGCCTCCAATACAGATAGTGCATCTGACTGGCTGGGGGTACTCTCATGTATTGATAAAGGGATCAGGGATGGCTCCCAAGAGTTGGCTTTCCATTATACAATGGGAGTTCTTAAGGAGAGGGAACTGTGGTGTTCTTACACCTCTAAGGGAGTTACTCCCTCGCAGAAGTCAGCACTTCTATTTTCCCCTCTGGACCATCACCATTTGTTCCCACAGGCCGCAGTTCTGGAGATATCATCAGATCTTCAGAAGAAGAGCACACTGGATCTTTTAACCCAGTCCTCTAGGCGACCTAAAGAGACGTCCATTCTTGCCTCCAGGACAGTCTCACCACTGAAAATTGTAGATGCGTCCCTTTCGTGGCAGCAGGCAGAGATCTCACTCTAGATCCCAATCTAGTGGCAGGTTCGTCTCAATATCCATCAAGAAACCTTCAACAAGAACTTCCTCCCACAAGTGAGAACTACATTCTCCGAATTCCAGTAGGAGCCAGACTCCTTCTCATCTGGGAGAGATGGAGAGAGAAAGGGGCAGAGCCTTGGATTGTCAGCATCCTGAGGGAGGGTTACACCATCCCTTTCAAAGAAAAGCCTCCTTTGGTCAGCATGCCAGTAGTATTGACAGCCTACTCTGAAGGCTCAAAGAGGTCTTTGGCCCTCTCAGAGGAAGTTTTGTCCCTGCTCAGGAAGGGTACGATAGAATTAGTCAAGAATGTGCATAGAATTAGTCAAGAATGTTTACTCCCCAGGATTCTACAACCTTTTGTTTGTGGTGCCCAAGGTGTCAGGCGGCTGGAGGCCCGTCCTGGATGTCAGCGCCCTGAATGTCTTTGTACAGAAGACAAAGTTCAGGATGGAGACAAACCGAACCATCCTGTCACCATTCGCCAGGGAGACTGGATGACATCCATATATATGCAGGATGCATACTTCCATGTCCCTATACATCTAGACTCAAGGAAATTTTTAAGGTTTGTATACGGGAACAGGGTGTTCCATTTCTGTGCCCTGTGCTTCGGTCTCTTGACGGCACTGCAAGTTTTTACCAGAATTCTCCCTTCTCTCACGAAATGGCTCCATCTGATGGGAATCAAGATCTCCCTCTAACTAGACAATTGGCTCCTTCAGGCCCAATCGAGGGAAAAGTGTTCAGAGGACCTTCAAAGGACCCTTCTCTTGGCCCAGGATCTGGGCTTGATGATCAACTTACAGAAATCCCAGCTGAATCCTTCTCAATGGATTCTCTATTTAGGGATGATGATAGACTCAAGGAGTTTTTGGGTTTCTCCATCCCCGAAAAGAGTAGAGTCTTGTCTGAGGACAGTGAACAAGTTTCTTCTTTTCGATCACTGCTCCGCCAACGAATGGATGAGCCTTCTGGGGATGTTATCATCCGTAGAACAGTTCATTCTCCTAGGCAGACTTTATATGAGACTGCTACAGTTTTCCTTAAGGATCAGCTGGGACAGGAAGATTCAACCAGAAACATTCGTGTTCCACGTGACCCATGAGATAAAGGAAGACCTGCTCTGGTGGAGCTTAGAAGAAAGATTGTCGGAAGGGAAGTCCCTCCTTCCTCTGAGCCCCAACCTAGACTTCTACTCAGACACGTCGGATCTAGTTTGCTAGGGAGCAAGGAAGTCTCCGGGACATGGTCCCCAGAGCAAAGGAATTGGCATGTAAATGCCAAAGAGCTGAAAGTGGTCCATCTAGGTCTGCAGTTTTTCAAGTCAGAAATGTGCAACAAGACAGTTGTAGTCCATTCGTACAGCACAACTGCCCTGTCATAAATCAAGAATCAAGGGGGAATGCACTCGTTCTCCCTTTATGAAATGGCAAGAGAACTTCTTCTTTGGGCGACCCACAATCACACCAAACTTCTGACACATTTCATTCAAGGGAAGGCCAAAGTTCTGGCGGATGAATTGAGCCGTCAGAAGCAGGTGTTACCCATGGAGTGGACCCTTAATCCTCAGGTATGCTTGGATCTATGGAAGTTGTGGGGGACACCAACCTTAGATCTGTTCGCTACTTCCAGGAACCTTTTCTTAGATCTGTTTGCTACTTCCAGGAACCTTTCGCTGTTTTGTTTGCCAGTCCCAGATCCGTTGGCATGGGCAACAGATGCCATGGGTAGTTCCTCGTTGGATGAGTCGGTAGAGTTCTTGGCTAACACTCTGCTGGGCCCGAGTTTAAGTCTCCAGCCGGCCAGCGAAGAATTAGAGGAATTTATTTCTGGTGACAGAAATTCATTTCTCGGTATAATGTGGTTCGGATCCCACAATAAGCTGTAGGTCCTGTTGCTAGGTAACCAGTTGGTTGTTAACCACGTAAAATAAGTCTAATCCTTCAGGCCAGTCCTAGGAGAGCTGTTAATCAGCTCAGTGGTCTGGTTAAACTAAGGTATACTTAACTTTTCAGGACTGGTCGGACAAGCACCTCTATGCCTTCCCACCTCTTAATATGGTGAGGCAGGTAAAAAACAAATTTCAAGTTCATCAGAATGTGTCAGTGATATTAGTAGCTCTGTTTTTGCCAACAAAGGAGGTTTCCAAACCTTCTTGACCTTCTGGCAGACTTTCCAAGACTGCTACCTCAGAAACCTCATCTACTCAAACAGTCCCACTTCTGGCAGTTTCATCAGGGGTTGTGTACTCTGGCCCTGACAGGATACAAACTATCAGGAAATTCCTTAGAAAGAAAGGGTTTTCAAGATCAGCTTCACAAGCTATTGCCAAGTTCAGATGGCAGTCCTCTGACAGAGTACATCAGGCTAAGTGGGCGATATTTCGAGCATGGTGCAGAAGGCACAAAATTTCGTCTTCTAAGACATCTGTAGTGGAAATATAGTGTATTTTCTGCCGTATCTGAAAACCGATAGGAGCCTATCTACTTCGACTATCAAGAGTTAGTGGGCTATGTTAAGCTCTGTCTTCCGACACAGGGGAGTGGATCTTTCCTCTAATCAGGACTTGTTGGATCTCATTAGATTGTGTGACACCATGAGAAAGAAGGAGGTAGCAGTAGTACCTTGGAACCTAGATGTGGTTCTTAAATGGCTGTCTGGCCCTCGATTTGAGCCCATGCACTCAATTTCGTTAAGGCACTTGACTAGAAAGACCCTTTTTCTAGTAGCCTTGGCAACAGCAAAATGGGTTAGTGAGACCCACACTGTAGATAGAAGATTGGGCTTCTCCCAAGGAAATGCTGTCTGCTCCTTTTCCTTGGGCTTTCTAGCCAAAAATGAGTCACTGTCTAAGTCTTGGCCTCGTTCTTTTATCATTAAAAGTTTGTCAGAAGTTCTAGGTCCAGGTGAAAAAGAGAGGGGTTTGTGTCCTGTGAGGGCTCTGAAGTATTACCTTCACAGAACAGAGGGAGTGCTTGGACGGTCTAGTGCCTTATGGTGCTTGGTTAAGAACCCTCACGTCCACTGTCAAAGAATGCCCTGGCATTCTTCCTCAGAGACCTCATGTTGGAAGCTCATTCCTTGATTGGAGATGATGCTGGAAGCTCATGAGATAAGAGCTTTAGCCACTTCATTGGCATTCTATATTACAAGCTACTTTTTGGAAGTGCAAGTCTGTGTTTGCATCACATTATTTAAAGGAGATTGAGACAATATATGACAATTGCAGTACATTGGGTCTGTTTTCGGTGGCTGGCGGTGTGTTGGGGGAGGAAGCGTAGGAAGCATTCCTTCCTTTTGTTTCTTTGCCTTGAAATAAGGGTGTTGAGTTTTTTAGGGGAGAGCCTGGGGATACTGTGTACCCAGAGTACCCTCCAGTTCTGTTATGGTTGGGTGGTGGTTTTAATCTTTTTGTGGTTAAGGTGACGTCTTTTTTGGTTGTATTTTCTGTATTGCACCCATGGCAGGGGCAACATTTTAATCTTTGTTAGCAATCAGAATTGTCCTTTGCTGCAAAGTACGGTATCCACTGAAATAGTAGGTGACCCACGGCTATACCGCCGCGCCACTATACGATAAGATGAGCACCAACCAGAGGCAGTGTCTTCCTGCAGTAGCTTTCTTATCAGGTAAGAAAACAACACACATTATATTAATGCTAGCAATTTTTTCTGTTCTCAAATTCATTACCATTCCTAATGTTTTGTGGTAGATATGCACATGCATCCCACCTCCTGTCATTGTGGGAATCAGCAATGTAATTACTTGGTAAGTTACATAAAAATGACATTTTTATGATAAGGTTTTTTATATACTTACCAAGTAATTACATGATTGGAGCCCGCCCTCCTCCCCTCTCATGAACGTAAGGACATAAACAAATTGAAGCTCTTTTGCTAGTTCCTCTCTTTCCCTGAAAGTGGGCGGGGTCTAGTCACCTACCCAAAACAAAATAGTGCAACCCACAAATTTCAAAAATTTTAGCTGCCGAGTGAGTGAAACTTATAGCAATGTAATTACTTGGTAAGTATATATAAAACTTTATTTTATCATAAAAATGTAATTTTTTAACTGTATAATTAAAAAATTTTGGTCACAGCAAACCCAGTTTTTCTTTGTCATCATTCTACTTTTCTTTACCTATGTTTGCAAAAGTCCAGTGTATTTTAGCAATTATGTTTGTCATATAACTTTACAACATGACTGCATAATTTGTCATACACAATTTTAAAATTTTTTATTCCAAATAGCTGCTATAGTCTGTTGTGAGTTGTTTAAATTGAGAAATTATGTGATGGGGGTAAACTTTTCATGATATTATTTGCAGATAATATTGCTGATTGACGGTACTCCTGCGGAACCACCAAGAGAACATGTGATCTGTTAAGCAGCAGCAGGGATCCCACCATTGAAGAGTTGACCAGTGTGTATGGAAACATTTAATAGGAGGTGAGACACAAGGAGTTTGAAGAGATTATTACATTTGTACAGAGAAAAATGTAATGGACAACAGTCATCAACAACTAGTGCGATTTTCACATTGTGGGGATACAGTACTTGTGAAATGGGTCCTCTGCATTGTATGTCAAATGTACTTCATGTTTGAATTTCCATCTGGTTTGGGTTTTCATGTTTATCATTTCTCCATGATCTTGGAGAGCTCTCTTGGTGGCTATTCATACTTTTACTGATATATTTAATATTTGTCTGGTTAACTGTTCTTCATACACCTCATTTCTTGTCTAGACCATCTCAGTCTTGTAGCTCTGGCTCTGATTTTTAGGCACTGAACACCACGCACATCTTTCTGCAACTTCCTCATTTTTAATATGATCTTCTCACCACACTTTAGAATGAATCTTAGCATTTTGTAGTCACACTACTTAAAAACTTTCATTTTCAAGTGTCCATGTTTCTGCTCCATTTGACTCTTCCACTTTTATTCAGGCTGCAGTGAAATTTTTTACTAGCCTCTCCGTATTTACTTCACAGCCTGGTATGTCTGTAAAGTAATAGAAATGTTCTACCTCTTCTAAGACCAGTTCTTCCATATTAACATAGTTATCCACTCACTTGTCTTGGCCACTGAAAATCCCTTATTCCACTTTATATTTTGTAGTCTGTAGCATTCCATTGGACACCATCTGTTACATTCCATACGTTCTGAGTTCACTCCTACACTTTCCCACTGCATCCACATGGTCACTTCCTGGATTGTACATTCTCCTGTTGCCTCTCTAGTCACCATAATCCAATGGCATAGCTAGAGTTACCAATTGAGGGGCTAGAGAAACCTATTTAGTACCTCAGTTTGAAGAGGGCCACTTGTTCCCTGTCAGATTTACTCATGCTAATGCAGTAATTCAAAATGCAGAATATCATTTACAAAGTTCCTACATAAATAGATGAGATTTAATGTACGGAATAGGCCTGGGGATGGTAAAAGCATGCTTTACAGTTATAACCACAAAAACATCATAAAAAGTAGCATCTGTTCTCTATAGATAATCAGGGTATTTAAAGAAATAGATTGAAATTTACTTCCTTATCAGAGAAGAAAAGGAGGAGAAAGATTCAGAGGAAGAGAGAAAGATTCAGAGGAAGAGAAGAAAGAAAAAAAGCTAAGGTGGAAGAAGAAGGTGATATGGAGATATAGGAAGGGAAGGAGAATGAAGAATAGGAGGAGACAGGTGAGAAGAATTTGTTTGGTTCTTAATACGGGTCCTCATTCAGGTACTTCCATGTGTACTACTTTTTTGACCAACTGTTTCTCAGCCCTTCTTATGACGTGTCCAGATTTCAGTATTTTTCCAGCCTCTCGGTACCACATCTCCACAAATCCATCATTTGTTTTACAGTCTTTCCACTCCTTCGGCCACGGATCTTGACAGCCTTTGGTTGCATCTGTTCAAAATCTTTTCAAAATCTTCCCCATTTTCCTTGTCAGTTCTCAGTTTCTGCTGTCTTATGTACTCTTTGTAAGTTTTTTCACTCTATTAATGGAAGATTTTTATTTCTCAGTAATAGAGCTATCTTTTTCTGTTTATGCTGCCGCTGCTTTCTTAGCCACTGTTCTCTCAAATCTGGCTCCACATTCCAGTGTGTCCCCATCTGTCACAGCAGTGTCTGCAACTCCCCACTCTCTCCCATTTGTCTTGTAATGTGTTTCACTTACTGAAAATCTTGTAATCCATATAGTTTTGCAATTCTGACCACCATTTGTTACATTTGGTACATAGTTCTGAGTTCTCCCTATATCATTCTCAAAACCATGATGTGGTTTTTTTTATTTACAGTATTGTACTTTTTACCTCTGCTTCTCTGCCAGTCTTATAAGTTTTATTTTGTGTATATTGATTTTCATTCATATCTATTCCACTTTCCCACCTTTTAAATCTCTCTGCTAACTTTTCCTCAGATTCTTCAACTAGCATTAAGCCGTCTACATAAAGCAACTTCCAGGGGATCATTATTCTGTAGCCGGTTCTGATACACTTGCCACTGCCTTCACTCTAGATCTGGTGTTGTGTTAGAGTAAGGTAACTAAAGGTAACTAGCCAGAATCTTTCTGGCACCCTCTGTCTTTGAAATGCACATTTGATTATTTAGCTTTTTACTCTATCAAATGCCATTTTAAAACACATTATTGGTAAAATATCTTTCTCTTTGTGTATTACATTCCATGTATTTGTGCCATTATAAAGACTGCTTCTGTTGTCAGCCTCTGGCATGAAACCAAACTAAGAGCTGTTGATCATAAGAATTGTTTTCAATCTTTCTCCCAGCACATTTTTCAGTCTTTACTTAGCATTCTCAAGTAGTAAAATCCTGTATGATTTCCACATTATTTACCATTATACTAAGGCTCTCTTCCCCACTCTTCTGGTCCTATTTATTCCTTTATTAGGTTTTCATTATTATATTTTAGCAAGCTCATGCTTTTATTAAGTTACTTGTTATTGCAGATAGTCCTTGGGCTTTATTTTTCATCATCCATGGGGCCGATGTAACATTATGGTCCCTCTGTTGTGCTCATATCCTCCAGTTCATGCTCATTTTCTTCATTCAGGTGTTTTAAACACTACCTCCATCATTCCAATATCTTTTTTTCTTCAGATCAAATTTCCCCATCTTCATCTTGTATGTATTTTACCCATTTTACATCTTTACCATCTGAATATTTTCTCTTCTCCTGCTGTGTTGAGATTCTGATTTCAAATGTCCCTATTCACCTGCTGTATAGCCTCCCTCTTTGTTTCCCTTGTATAGATCTGTTTATCATCTTTCCTGTAAGTCCTTCACCAGAACTGGAGGTTTTTCCTATCTTCCATTGCCCATTTTATGTCTTCATTCTACCACCATGTCTCTCCTTACAATCCTTCTCTATCACTCTGCATACTACTTTTGTTGCTTTTGTGTTCAACTTTCAGCAGTTTCTACTGACCACCTTTTGTTGATATAACTTTTTTGGTTTTTTTCATTTTCATTTTTCATGTTTTTATTCTTTTGACTGGCTCTTTTTAAACATCTGACTTACCTGGTAGTTATATATATAGCTTAAGTCCCTGACACGCGGCAGAATTTCAAAACTCGCGGCAATCGCCGATGGGTAGTCAGGTGTACCACTAGTGCGCCCTCTACCCAGGTACCTTGAACCATTCCAACTGTTCCTCAGATCTTCCCTGCCGCCATACCGGTTGCATCGTTAAGAATTTCGCTCGTTTGGCCCGTGTTTTTTCACAGAGTTTTGGTGAAGTACACTTTGGCTTTGGCTTTCGCTTGTTTTTTTGATTTGCTTTGGATTTTCTGGATTTGTTAGATATTGTTGATTTTGACCTTTGCTCGCTTTGGATTTTTCTTACGATTTTTTCTCTTTCCAAGATGTCTGACTCTGCTTCGAGTGTGAGAATGTGTGTTAGGGGGTGTAAAACCCGGCTTGCTAAAGCCGCGTTGGATCCCCACTCTGTTTGTGTAAATTGTAGAGGTAAAAATTGCGAGTTAAAGGACAGATGTGATGAATGTTTTGGTTTATCAGAGAAAGAGTGGATGGATTACTACCGATATGTTTCTAAGCTTGAAAGGGATAGGATCAGAAGAGCCGGGAGTAGTAAATCTCGCTCTTCTAGAGATAGTCAGGGAATTGAAGATTCTTCTCATATTATCAATCCTATTATTCATTCCTCAGTAGTGGTAGTCCCAGAACCCCCCACTGATACTGATAAGGAACCGACCTTGAAGGACATGATGACGGCCATTCAAACCCTTGGACAAAAGATAGAATCCCTTGCAAGAGACAGAGAGGATTTATGGTCGAATGTGAGAGATCTGAAACATTCAAGTGTTAATGAGAAAAATAAAAGTGCAAGTGTTGTGGAGGGTGCGATTGCTCGGTCCTGTCGTGCTCCTAGTCCTAGACCTCTTCCAAGCTCACCAACCCCTGTGAGAAGGAATGTCGACAGACGAAGGGAGGCGAGAGGCTTTAGTTACCGAGCAGTCGTCCCCTCGAGCGTACCTGTTGACGCTTCCCAGGACGCTCACCCTCGCCATAGGAAAGGCGAGGTTAAAGTGTTTTCGTCCTCGTCGGAAGACGCTGTTACTAGATGGGGCTGGCGTCATACATCCGTATCGAGACCCCTCAAAAGGAAACTTCCTTCGGTGGAGCGGCGTCGGGATTTGACGCTTCCTACTCCGGGATGTAGTCACTGAAGCAGTCCAGAGCGTTCCCCTCTTAGTTCGGACGATTGCTCTCCAGTGAAAAGCAGACGTATGTTGTCGCATGGGCGGCCGTCTGCTTCAGCTGATGACGAAATGAGATCGGAAGCGTCCCCGGAATGTCATTTCCAACGTCTCATCGACGAAAATGAATTAGTTGATATTGCAGCTCCCCCTGTCGATCCCAACAGCAGGTAGCTCCGCAAATCAGTCTAATTCAGGACATGCAACGGAAACTCTCTTCCCTGATGCAAGTCTTGCAGCCTGCAGAAAAGACGGATGCAGACTTTTGTCCACCTATGGCTGTACGTCGCCCTGAGGAAACTTTTGACCGATGTCGCACAGGCGGCCAGTTCTCAAGTGACTTCAAGGTGCGGCGGGACAGCGAACGTGGGAAGAATTTTTCTCCTATTCAAGAGGCCCCAATCATTTTACGTCAGCCTGAGGAAGCTTTTGACAGATGTCGCACAGGCGGCCAGTTCTCAAGCGACCTTAAGGTTGGACGGGGCAACGATCGTCAGAAGTCTGGACGCCAGGACGCCCGAGTTGCGCAAGAGGATGGACGCCAGGACGCCAGGCGTCAAGAGCTTGGTCGCCAGGACGTCAGACGTCAAGAATCTGGACGCCAGGACGCCAGGCGTCACGAAGTTGGACGCCAGGCGTCACGAAGTTGGACGCCAGGCGCCAGGCGCCAGGCGTCAAAGATCCAGGCGTCACGAAGTTGGACGCCAAGACGCCAGGCGTCAAGAATCTGGACGCCAAGACGCCAGGCGTCAGGAGGCTGGACGCCATACTTTATTACTACAAGAAGATGGACGCCAAGACACCAGACGTCAAGAGACTGGACACCAGGACGCCGAGCGTCAAGGTGATATTTTGAAAGATGTCGCTACTTTGGTTTTTGGTCAATCAGAAGAAGAGATTGATGATATCCCTCAGTCTCCTGTGGATCATATCGAAGAAGTTTCGGAAGAAGACGATAGTAAAGGCCATCAACTTTCATCAGACTTCAAAAAACTTATGAAACTTTTTGCGGAAGTTTTCCCTGAAAACTTTATTCCGACGGCTCCTCGTTCCCCACCTTCAGAATTGACTCTTGGGAAGGCGTCTAATGGGTCAACTTTTATGAAGATGGTTTTGTCCCGCTCGTCCAAGAGAGCTCTTAAAATGATGAATGAATGGATGCTTTCAAAGAAGGAACAAGGAAAGACGGCTTTTGCTTTTCCTCCAGCCAAACTAGCTTCAAGATCGAGCGTTTGGTATCAAACTGGAGAATTGTTCAGCCTTTGAATACCTGCCTCTTCCCAAGGAGACTTCTGGAATCTTGTTGACTCATCTCGCCGAGTGGCCATGGGGAGAACGAAGTTTTGTTGGTCAACATCAGAATTGGACCACCTCCTCAAAGGAATTTTTAGGGCCTTCGAGGTCTTTAATTTTCTGGACTGGACCCTGGGAGCGTTAGGAAGAAAGATGGGATTATTCAGCACGACCGACACCGAAGAACTTGTACATCTGATGTCGTGTATGGATAAAGGAATCAGAGACGGTGCCAGCGAATTAGCTGCGCTTTTCTCAGCAGGAATCCTGAAGAAAAGGGCCCATCTTTGCTCTTTCCTAGCTAATGGGGTCACATCCAGTCAAAAATCGGAACTAATTTATGCCCCTTTTTCCTCTCACCTCTTCCCTCAAGACTTGGTAAAAGAGGTCTCTACATCCTTAGCTCAGAAAACCACACAAGATCTTATATCGAAGACAGCAAGGAAAGTCCTACCAACGACTTTCATCACTAAAAAGAGTAAGGCTGAGGCTTCTGTGTTTCAGGGATCTCAGCCCTTTCGTGGTCGGCCCTCAGGTAGAGGTTCCTCGAGGGCGGGTAGAAGATCTACATCAAGAAGTGGCTCTAGACAGGGAAGAAACAGGACCTGACGTTCTTCCCCTTCAGGCAGCGGTAGGTGCCAGGCTGTTCAACTTCTGGCAGGTGTGGAAGAAAAGAGGAGCGGATCTTTAGTCCATTCAACTACTCAAGGATGGATACAAAATCCCTTTCCTAAGAAAGCCCCTGTTGGCAGACAAACCAATAGATCTATCGCCCAGATACAGAGACGAGTCCAAGGCACAGGCGATTCAACAGGAAGTTTCCTTATTATTGCAGAAGAACGCAATAGAGAAAATACAAAATCTGGATTTGCCAGGATTTTACAACCGCCTTTTCCTGGTTCCCAAGAGCTCGGGGGGGTGGAGACCAGTACTGGACGTGAGTGCCCTCAACGTCTTTGTACAAAAGACGAAGTTCACCATGGAAACAACAAAATCAGTGTTAGCAGCAGTCAGACAACACGATTGGATGGTTTCCTTGGATCTTCAGGATGCATATCTCCACATTCCTATCCACCCGGGCTCCAAGAAATACCTGAGATTCGTCTTCATGGAAGAGGCATTCCAGTTTCGGGCTCTTTGCTTCGGCCTAAGCACTGCGCCCCAAATATTCACCAGACTGATGTCGAATGTAGCGGGAATGCTGCACACGAGAGGCATCAGGGCCTCTCTGTATCTGGACGACTGGCTCCTCAGAGCTCCTTCCTTCAATCGCTGTCTGGAGGATCTTCAAACGACAATCTGTTTATCAGAGGAACTAGGACTTCTGGTAAACAGGCAGAAGTCGCATCTAATCCCATCTCAAGAGATCCTGTATCTAGGGATGAGGATTTAGTCTCGGGATTTTCGGGCTTTTCCGTCACCATCAAGGATGGAACAGGCCTTGGTAAAACTAAAAGACTTTCTGGGGAAACGGATGTGCTTGGCGAGGGAATGGACGAGCTTGCTAGGGACCCTTTCCTCGCTAGAACAGTTTATTTCCTTAGGAAGACTAAACCTTCGCCCACTCCAATTCCACCTCAATCGGTATTGGAGCAGAGAAAAGGGGCTAGAGATAGAGTGTATCCCCATTTCAGAGGCGATGAAACAATGCCTTCAGTGGTGGAACGACCCAGTCAAGCTTCAGGAGGGCCTTTCATTAAAACAGAGGAACCCAGACCTAGTGTTGTTCTCCGACGCGTCGGACTCGGGGTGGGGAGCAACATTGGGAAAGTTGGAAGTATCGGGATTCTGGACCAGAGAGCAAGAGAAGCTCCACATAAATCAAAAGGAGCTGACTGCAATATTTTTAGCCCTCAAAGAGTTACAACACTCAGTCCAAGACAAGGTAGTACAGGTCAGCTCCGACAACACGACGGCGTTGGCCTACAGCAACAAGCAAGGCGGAACCCACTCCAGGTCGCTGTACGAAACGTCGAGAGAACTCCTTCTCTGGGCCAAAGAGAAGAATGTGACATTATTGACACGTTTCATTCAGGGGGAAAGGAATGTGAGAGCAGACAGTCTGAGCAGGAAAGGTCAAGTCCTGGCAACAGAATGGACTCTTCACCAAGATGTCTGCAGAGAATTGTGGCGGATTTGGGGACGTCCATGCATAGACCTCTTCGCCACGGCTCAAACGAAGAGGATGGAGACGTACTGCTCTCCTGTGCCAGATCCCGAGGCAACGCACATAGATGCGTTCCTTTTAAATTGGTCCAACCTAGACGTTTACGCTTTTCCCCCGTTCAAGATCATAAACAAAGTCATTCAGAAGTTCGTGTCCCACGAGAGCACCAGGATGACTCTAGTGGTCCCCTTTTGGCCGACAAGAGAATGATTCACAGAGGTGCGGGAATGGATGATGGACACGCCGAGAAGTCTGCCTCTAAGACCAGATCTACTCAAACAACCCCACTTGGAAAGGTATCACCAAAACCTCCAAGGTCTACAGCTAACTGCCTTCCGACTATCGAAAAACTCGCAAGAGCTAGAGGCTTTTCGAAGGAGGCAGCTAGAGCGATCGCAAGAGCAAGGTCATCTACCATCAGGGTATACCAATCCAAGTGGGATATTTTTAGGGGTTGGTGTAAGGACAACTCCGTTTCCTCTTCCAGTACCTCTGTGACCCAGATAGCGGATTTTCTTCTTTACCTTAAGAAGAGACGTAACTTTTCATCCTCGACTATTAAGGGATACAGGAGCATGTTGGCAGCTGTCTTCAGACACAGAAACTTGGATTTGTCTGCCAATAAGGATCTCCAAGATCTTCTCAGATCATTCGAAACTACCAAGGAGAAAAGTCAGAACTCACCAGTGTGGAACCTAGACGTGGTCCTAAAGTTCCTCATGTCCGATAGGTTCGAACCTTTGCAAGAGATTTCATTTAAAGATCTCACAATGAAAAGACTATTTTTGGTTTGCTTGGCGACAGCTAAAAGAGTCAGTGAAGTACATGCCTTCAATAAAACCGTCGGTTTTAGGAACGGCAAAGCTATCTGCTCTCTACAACTGGGGTATTTAGCTAAGAATGAACGTCCTTCACAACCATGGCCCAAGGCTTTCGAGATTACGAATCTGACAGAGATCGCAGGTGAGGAGTTAGAGAGAGTCCTCTGTCCGGTAAGAGCTCTGAGAGCGTACCTGCAAAGGACGAAGAGTTTACGAGGCAAGTCAGAGGCGCTTTGGTGTTCAGTTAAGAAGCCCTCTCTACCAATGTCAAAGAATGCGTTATCCTTTTTCATAAGACAGTTGATAAGGGAAGCGCATTCAGAATGCAGTGATGCGGACCTGAACCTTCTAAAGGTTAAAACCCATGAGGTCAGAGCGGTTGCAACCTCTGTAGCCTTTAAACAGAATAGGTCCCTACAAAGTATCATGGACTCTACCTTCTGGAGAAGCAAGTCAGTGTTTGCCTCACACTACTTGAAGCAAGTACAAACGCTTTATGATGACTGCTATACACTGGGACCATTTATAGCAGCTAACTCAGTAGTGGGAGAAGGGACTACCCCTGCAATCCCATAAATCGATGCCCTTGATTCTTGCCTTTGAATAGTTGTAATGTTATGGTTGTTTGTGGAGATTGGACGCAATCTTCCGCAATCATTGATTTTAGTCAGGTAATCAGTTTGTTCCTTGGCAGCGCCCGGAACAAGGGTATTATAGGTTGTCTGTCACATAGAGGTTGGTACACCGGTTGGCAGCTCTTAGAGGTCTTCAGCCCCCTGAGTGGATCGCTGGACCTCTTAAGGAAAGCAGACATAATGAGGGGGAGTTCATTGAAGTCAGCTTCCTTAAACCAGGTAAGAACCTTAAGTTGGTTTATTAACCCTTAAGCAAAATTCCAAAGATGTTGGCTGTCTCTGACCCTCCACCAAAGGTGTCAATCAGCTATATATATAACTACCAGGTAAGTCAGATGTTTAAAAATGATATTTTCATAATAAAATAAATTTTTGAACATACTTACCTGGTAGTTATATATGATTAAATTCACACCCTCCTCCCCTCTAGAGACTAGGGGCATGGAAGATCTGAGGAACAGTTGGAATGGTTCAAGGTACCTGGGTAGAGGGCGCACTAGTGGTACACCTGGCTACCCATCGGCGATTGCCGTGAGTTTTGAAATTCTACCGCGCGTCAGGGACTTAAGCTATATATATAACTACCAGGTAAGTATGTTCAAAAATTTATTTTATTATGAAAATATCATTTTTACATACAGACTCATTACTCATGATTATCCCTTTTGTGTGGCACAGATAATCCTGGGTGCTTAAGTCCCCTGTCAAAAAAAAAAAAAGTAAAAATGATAGTCAGCTGGTACTGCAGATGTGCTGGCAGATCCCTACAGTACTGGGTGTTTTGAAATTAGAGCCCCCCCCTCCACAGAACAAATGGAAAGTTATGAAGTTTTCTGCTATAGCTTATTTCCAAGTACATTATTTTAAGTTTTTATTAAGCTATTTTTCTCTGACGGAGTTAGATACAGCCATGGCTAACGACTCTGAGGAAATCAGATGGATTGACCGAATCCAGGCTATAATCTTCAGAGAGGCCAAGGATGCTGGCGCATACTTCATTTCACGTTCCTGGATAGCTAAATACATTAAAAGAGATGAATCCTTTGTTTAAAGAGACTGGAACAAAAATCTATATGACAGTCATCGTGAGAAGAGTGATAATCTTGGAAGGCCTGAAGTCCTTTTTTAGGAGTCAAAAGACTTCATAGCTGAGGCAGTGGGTAGACCAAGAAAGTCTTTATGTAAATTGGCAAATGAACTAGAAACAAAAAGGGGAAAGAGGAGAAGTTATAGTGCTGTATGTCGTGAGTTGAAAAAATCTGGTATCAAGCCATTTTATGTTATCAGCAAGCCCAACATCACTCAGCAACAGAGAGAAGACCGTGCATGGTTTTGTGATTCATTTCTTAAAGATTGGGATAAAGCTGACTTTCGCCATGTTGCCGCATCAGATGAATTCTTCATTTACACAGTCAGGAAGCCAAATCATAAAAATGACATCATTTGGGCTGCAAAGTTTGATGATATCAACGATGACGTGTGCTATTGCCAAGTTGTGAAATTTCTTGAATGTTTTGGAATTTTTCTCTGTTTCACATCCAAACGGTTAATGTGGATCATCAAAGAAAAAGGACAGTCATGGAATGGCGAATACTTCAGAGAAACCGTGCTTACTGGTGGAGTATTTCCTTTCTTCAAAGATCCTGAAAATGTGTTATCTGTTGAAGAAGTCACATTTTTGCATGATAAGCACCATGTTTCAAGGCTCTTCTGACACAGGAGCTGCTTCGAAACAGTGGTATCGATTTCTTCTCGTCAAGTGAATTTCCATGTAGCTCCCCTGACCTTAATGTGTGTGAAAACATTGGTAGTATCTTAAAGGATCATGGTGAAGCACACACAGTGAACTGTGATGATATACCAAGCCTCGACGACCTGCGGAGAGAGGTGACCGAAATGCGCAGGGAAATGGAGTTTGAGTCTCAGCTTTTTTGTGATTTGCTGAAATCATACCCCTCAAGAATGCAGGCTGTGGCACAGGCAGATGGAGGCCACACAAAATGTTAAATACTCAGAGAGAAACTTGAATAAATACCTGTTCTGAATTACTTTTGTTTTTGTCCATATCAATTTTAGTTTATGCTGTAGAGGGGTTGTGGGCTGGGGGGCTCTAATTTCAAAACACCCTGTATATTGGTTTCTCTTCTGCCTCTACTGACACTAGGGAAGAGAAAGCCTGCAGACTCCTGTTCAAGACCCATCTGGTTTTTTCTTTGCAGGAGGACATGCAGTGCTTAATTATAGATGTTCTTC
This sequence comes from Macrobrachium rosenbergii, assembly GCF_040412425.1. Taxonomy (NCBI): domain Eukaryota; kingdom Metazoa; phylum Arthropoda; class Malacostraca; order Decapoda; family Palaemonidae; genus Macrobrachium; species Macrobrachium rosenbergii. Next base: position 42,370,335 of record NC_089743.1, read on the forward strand.
TACCTCAATTTCGTTTTTTGAGGAACAGTTAAGAGAAACCAGTACCACCTTAAGGGGAGAGGGCATCAGCCCTCACTGGATGGAACTGGCCAGGGTAATCAAATATTTCTTAGTTGTGGGTTTTCTAAGCGGCAATGTTTATAATCCCTATTTCACTCTGTTATGTTTCGGCTGTTGATGTTTGTAGCGGGAATGTTTTCGCCAATGTTATGATTCACTTTGTTGTCTGTTATTAAATTCTTGAGTGTGTACTTGTTTGTTCTTCACACTGAACTTCCTTGGATCCTATTTAGCTGTCACCAAATGTAATGAGGTCTTTTCTTTTTATTTCTTTTATAGTTGCTTTATCGTTTCTAGCTTTGTTTGTTCTTAGTTGTTAGAGTCCCAGGAGACTTAGGAAGACACAGTGCAGCTTTCTTACTTCATTAACACACTAGTAAAATATACAGTATTTCTACAAGTTAAGTGAATCGAAGTATGATCCTTTCTTTCTTCTTAACCCACAGCTGGTGAGGCTCTTGACCTCATTCCCCTAAGGCTCTCTCTCTCTCTCTCTCTCTCTCTCTCTCTCTCTCTCTCTCTCTCTCTCTCTCTCTCTCTCTCTCTCTCTCTCTCTCTCTCTCTCTCTTCAAGTTTGCCTTCTTGAAGGTTCTTCAAAGGAAATGTCCATCCCACCAGTAGTGTGTGATTAATTGACTTTAAGTCCTCCTTTCTGGGTGGGACTAATGATGTCACTGGAAGTCTTCAGGTTCCAGCGAAAGTTGAAAGGTCAGCTCACGGGTGAGACAAGTAGGCATTCTTTAATGATCGTGCTTGGATTACTCTTGCGTGAATGTTTTGGCTACGTAATCATGACACTTCCTGATTATTCTCTCTCTCTCTCTCTCTCTCTCTCTCTCTCTCTCTCTCTCTCTCTCTCTCTCTCTCTCTCTCTCTCTCTCTATGATTTATCTATTAATGGTTCTCTCTCATTTCTTTTTCTCTCTTTTATATTTATGCAATTCCTAACTAATATTCTCCTGGCTATCATTACATATATGCTTGCTGTGACGAGAACTCCTCTGGTTCTTGTGAATGAGCTCACTCTGACCATAGTTTGCCTAAATGGCTTAATTCTAAATACTGAGTACAAGAAGAATTAAGACACAAATAAAGACTCATGATAAATGTAGCCAGCAAATTTAACAAGAATTAAAAACTTCATAAACAAGGGATTTCATGCAAAACTAAACTTAAATACTTAAAAGAAAAATTAGTTAATTCATCACATGACACTAAATGAAATAATTGTAACACATTCAAAGTTCCTAAACAAAAAGTTGTAGCATTAACAAGGAGAGAAAATACTACACCAGAAGTGAAGAAGAAATCGTGAACAAAATGGCTGTTCAGATGAGAAAATGTCTCTTAAAAGTTGCCTGGGAGGACGAGGAAGGAACATGAGGACTGCATAACTGTTCCAAACCCACAACAGAATAAAGTATACAGTAATGAGTGGAGAAAAAATGACAAATTAATTGGATATGGTTACTGCCAGAGTAATAAGAATAATTAGAATTTTAAATGCACAAAACATTGATTGTTTCTGTGCCCCAAGCGGTAACCCCTTTCATTCCTTTTACTGTACTTACTTCCATAGTATCTTTCTTCCACCTTACTTTCCACCCTCTCCTGACAGTTGTTTCAAAATGCAACTGCAAAGTTTTACTCCTGTTACACCTTTAAAACCTTTTTACTCTCAAATTCCCTTTCAGTGCTGAATGACCTCATAGGTCCTAGTGCTTTGCCTTTGGCCTAAATTTCATGTTCCATTCCAAAACAGTGATAAGGTTAAAATGAGACTAGCAGTTACAAAAACTGAGAAAAGAGATTACAGGTTTGTTTTGAACACAACCAGAGGCATTGTAGGACCTGAATGTATTTCAGATAGGTGGAAAGGGGAGCTCCCTTTTTTATGGAACATCTGGAGATTGCACTGACACAAATATAGTCTCTATGAAGCATTAGGTTTGTGTTGAGGAAATTCTGAATTATGTAAGTGATGACCTTAAAAGAAGGAAACACAGGATGATTAAATATTTGTGTGAATACTTTGTTTGAATCATTTATTGTTTATATTTTTATTTTTTTAAGAGATACAATTCACATGAATGTGTCAGTACTTTTAAGGCTTTATTTTTCCAGGGTTAACACAACATGGCTGGAAGACGCCATTACTTTCGAGGTCAGATTGGCATTAATGAAACTCCGTTGACCATTGCTATAGGTAATGGCGACTACCAGTTGGCAGAAGACATCATTGAAGCTACTTCTGATGTAACTTTCTTGAATGATGGCCCTTGTGAAAATGTACCCCTCCACATGGTCCTGACAAATAACTACAACAGCTGCTTGAAGCGTAATCTGAAATTAGCGAAAATACTTGTTCAGAAAGGGGCCAACCCAAATCTTCGAATCCCGTTTATAGATTTTGACAGGATATCTCCAAGCCCATTTGAAGAGCTTGTTGTGTGTTATGAAGCTCTCAGATATTTTGTTAATGGTAGATATGATGCATTATCTGATGAAATAGCAATGTATGTAGGTGAAGATGATATTTTAATGGTTTTCGTCAATGATACAATAGATCTTGATGGCAACACTTGCATGCCCACGATGCTAGATTGTGAAAAGCTTATAAAACAAACTAGTGAACTCATTAACATTTTTCTGGAAAATGGAGGTGACCCTAATGTTATCACAACTTTTCGTCACAAAACTCTGTTCCACTGGATTGTTGAACATGATCTAGATTTAGGGAAAAGGTTCCTTAAGACGTGCCGTGTAAATATAAACCTTCGTGATGCCCATGGAAATTCACCCATAATGGATGCCATTCTGAGTAATGATGCAGAAGATGTGGTATGTCTTTACACAACTATGTGTGAAATGGTTGACTCGGTAGATATAAACAGTCTTAATTGTATTGGTGAAACTGCCCTCTTTCGGTCATGTCTTGTTGGAGCTGTAGAACTGGCTTTGAAATTATGTGACGATGGTGCGAAGATTGATAGTGCTATATATGTGAACCAGTTTCCTGTTTCATTTCCTCCAGAATGTGGGTATTGTGCCGATTTTCTCTTTTGTTTGTTATGTTGTCTTCCATCGCCATTGTTAGCTCCATTACTGATAGATTCTAGTGTTAGAATACGTTATGCTCGTGTCACCACGTATGAATCATGTGATAGTAATTCTCCGCCACATAAACACTTGACTGATAAAATTATCTTGTCTTCCATATCCCCTCTGATTGATTATTTTTACTTGAAGTGTCAATCTCCAGATTGTGACCCAACATTTGTGACTACATTGTTGGATCAGTTACTTTCACTCATGGAATATAGTAGTTTTAATCACCTAAGAAATGGTCAGATTCCATCTTTGGACCTTGTTAGCCTTATGTTTGGACAATTATCTGCTGGTTTGCGACAGTTATGTGTCAGGACAATATTTGACCATGTCCTCATGGTTTCACAGATACCAAAGAAGTCATGGCCTCAAGTGAATGTTCATGATTTTTGCCTGAAGAAATGTGAAAGAGCTTTAATGGTGTCTCATACAGCTGAACTGGTAGAAATGCTGCAACTTCCCCACTCGTTTAAGATATTTTTTGACATTGAAGCGGCAAAATATCAATTGTGTAGAATAATCATGGGCTACCAGTGTTTAGAATGCCAACAAGCTTGCTCTGAGTCTGACCTCTCGATGAATGATGAGGAGTTTTCTACTGATTCTTCCGATGTTTCATCAGATAATGGGTCATCCATTCTGATACATTCTTCTGATATACTTAGTGATGAATCCTTGGAAGAAGTGGATGACCTTTCTGATGAGTTTTCTGATAGTGAGGAGGATGATGATGACGAAGTGAGTGAGACTTCCAAGGGTGCGAGTGATGAGGTCCGTGTGCGTAGGAAAATCAGGTGTGACTATGAAAGTCTCAGCTCGAGTTCTGAAAATATCCGCGTCATAGTGGAGACTCTCTGTGAGGATGTGGCTGAAAATATGGCTCAGCAACAGCACAAGTCAGAATGCCAAGGACATTACCAAAGACTCAATGGGAAGTGCTCGAACTCCCCGACGTCTAGCAACTGCACATCCCCATCTTCGTCTAGTGAGTCAGAAGTTAAAGTGTCTGCCAAGGAATCATCAGATTCTCCATAGTCATTGTTGAGGACTTTCACCAGGGATTGCTTTTTATATATCACTGCTTGGAGTTTGTTTGTTGATATATATAATTTTTATATGTCACTGCTTGAAATTTGTTTGTTGATATATATAATATTTTTTAAAGAACTTTATCTCAGAACTGTAAGGGAGAGCTTTAGTCATGTACAGTGATATGCCTGTTACTTTTGTGTCCTTGTTGTATGCTATAACATGTATTTTTTGAAAGATGTTTGTACAGTAGTATGCATGCAAATAGATTTGGCAATAAGTATTAAATATTGATGACCATTCCTTTGTAAATGAGTTCCAGCTATAACAATAAAACAGTGAAAGTTCAAACCTCTGCCAGTGACCAAAGAATGTGATACTTGACTGTTAGGCTAATGTTCTCAAGATCAATACAAAAATTTACTAATTTTTTGGTGGAAATGTGAAAAATCTAATTTCTTTTTGGGAATGAGGAAAATTTGTATCCACGCCTGAATTCAGATCCATCTCAATATTTAAGTTCCTTGGCCCACCCCGTAGGGAGGTAGGGCCATCAGTGTACCTCACCCATTGCACTGTAGGCATTGCTTAAGGTTCTTTGCAGTGTGTCTTCGGCCCTTAGCTGCAACCCCTTTCATTCCTTATACTGTACCAATGTTCTTATTATCTTGCTTTCAACTTGCTTTGCACCCTGTCCTAACAATTGTTTTAGCACAATGACCTCATAGGTCCCAGTGCTTGACCTTTGTCATAAATTCTTTATCCCATTCCCATTCCTTGGCCCATAGCCCACCTTTTGCAGAATTCCATTTCAAATCAAGTGATAAAACCTGGATCCACATTCAGATGCACATCTGGATATGAATCTGTCAAAGTCTGAGAATTCTTTATGAGTCTAACCCATTTTCCATAAGATTTCATTAAAATTCATTCACAATGTCCTGAGATGTATTCCAGTGAACAGAGTGCTATGATATGTGCAGTACAGTGTACATGAATCTGCTTTCATACCTGTAATTATCTCTCTCTCAGCACTGGCCTATCCATGAACGTAATGTTATTGTACTGGAGAGTGAAACTGGCACTTAAGAGGGTGTTGAGTTAAAAGTAGCAACTACCTGGATGAAGTAGAAAGATTGTGGGCTATCATTTTAAGTAAATATATCTCTGCAGTAAACAAAGCAAAGAATAAGTGAGACCAGTACTTTACTCAACGGAGACATTGTCTCTGTGCAGCGTGGAAAGTTAAAGTTGAATTAAGAAAAGGTGTAATTATGATCACAAAATGCTGAGATTCATGAGAATGAGATGGTTTTTTGCCATGTGATGGCAAGGGAGAGAGAAATCTTCAGTTGGAGAAATGTCAAAAGATGGAGTAGCAGAAGGCCACCCATAAGGGGTTAGTGCCATTGGTGCACCTCATGTGGTGCATTGTAGGCATTATGTAAGGTTTTTTGCAGCATTCCTTCTGCCCCTAGCTGCAACCCTTTTACTGTACCTCCGTTCATATTCTTTTTTTTTCCATCTTACTTTCCACCCTCTACTAACAATTGTTACAAAATTAATTTCAGCACCCCATGGGCCATATGGAAATTCAGTCAGAAACACACAAAACAGGAGAGTTGGAAGATCTCATATCAGGCTTAATTCCCATATAGGAAAGCTTGACATAAATTTAATTATCATGATAAGAGTAAACAAAAAAGTTGAAGCTTACTTGTTAGGTGAGAGTCCTTAAAAGTGATTCACTTTACAACATGAATGGCACAAAACAAGACAAAGGATTTAGTGTCAGCTAGAATGTTTACTATCCTTCATCTCCCTGACAATGTTTACGTAATTGTAACCTCAGAGTTTAAATGAACATGCAATGTAGCATTACTACCCTAAAGCAATTCTCAGCATTTTATAATTAGTTACGTATTTATCTGTTTATTTATGATTTTTGTTAAATTATTTTTACTTTTCTAATAACTGATCTCTTCTTTCTGTACTTCCTATGACCTTCTGTTACTTTCAAATAAACACCATATTTGGAAGCTTGATTGTTCCGACATGATATACAAACCATCAGTCCTTTACATTAGGAAGCTGGACACAGCTGTTAAACTCTTGAACAAGGTGGTTAGGCAATAACTACCATCAGGTAGGTGGGAATACCTGCCTGCCTGGCTGTAAACATTCCAGTTTGCTTTCGGCCATCATGCGTTGCAGACGTGTGTTCGGATCTCTTTGCTTGATTGTCGTTAAGCTCTTTATTATCTTGGTGGGGTCTTTCTGTACTTTTGTGTATACAGGGGTATATTGCGTGTTTGATATTTATTAATGCAAACCCACAATTTGTGATAGCCTTGCATAAGCCATTGTTCCCCTGCATCTGGGTCTTGGGTTTGATGGCCAAGGGCATATTTAGAGGGGTGTTCCCCTGTATGTTCGGAGTATTAGATTGGGACGTAATGTCTTCGCTCCCATACATTGATCGGGACATAAGAGTTCACTCTCCTTCTTGGGCTCCTGCCCTCCATGCACAAGGGCATGACTACTTCCTTTCTGCTTGTGCTGAGTATTGTTTTTGCCTCCTGCGCTGTAGAGAGTTGCTTTGTGGGGGGGGAAGGTTGCGGGTGTTGTCAGTAAGTTTCGCTTCCACTGCGCCCTTGGTGGCCTCCCCTCCTTCCTCCTCTCTCCCTGTGGGTTCTTCCTTATTTCTCCTTCAGTAGAGATCTCTCTTCTTAGCCCTCAGAGCCGCGGGTGGTCAGGTGACCTCTTCTAAGGGGCCTCCTCTCGCTGCATAGGGCAGTTCCCCTCGGAGCGAGATGAGTCTCCCTCTACTAATCATCTTTGCTTTTTCTTTCAGGTTGGCAGTGAGCATCGCAGGAACAGTAGTAACTGGCTGGATATCTCAGTTGGGATATCTTTGCATGAAGGAGTCCCAACGTTCGTTCAGTGTTGCTTTGGGATCGACCACGGTACCTGGTTGGAATGGCATAGCTCCACGTCGGGATTGTTCTGACTCTGTTCCCGCCAATGTGGATCGATCACTGTCATTGCTGGCCTTCATGTATGCTGTGGCACTACCTCTGGCGTATCTGTGGTCCATCTGCTCCTGCTGTTTCCTCTTGACTCAACGAAGTCTCTGGGCAGCTCTTCCTGGTCTCCTGCCACAGCCGTCTTGATCGTTCCTGTCGCTGCTGGTGACTTTCATGTGACGTTCCTGGCCGTTGCTGTAGCTCCGCCTTCCGAACCACTTCCGTAGCTCCTGAATCGGCTGTCCTGTTTGTGCCTGCTGCTTCTCCTGGTGGTTTTGTCCTGGGCTGCTTCCATTGTAATCCTGCCTAGCTGCCCTGGAGGTTATGATGTTTCGTGTCCACCATCCTGTAGAAGATGTCAGAGTGAAGGTGAAGGAAGTCGCCGTGTGGAAATAGCCACCGTCTTCTTCAACTTATCTTTGATTTTGTCTTCTGCTGCCTCTTCCCTTCCTCTCCCGAGGTTCAAGGGGGTCCCAGGAACCGGATAGACCTCCGTCAGCTGAAGGAGAAGAAGGCTGCTTCTTTCCCCTTAATGCCCTTGGACGTCTAAGGACTGCCTCCTTCTGAGGGGGCAGTGGTTCTCTCGTTGGCTCTTCCCAACCTTCGGGTTAGGGAACAGATTCTCATACCCCTGGGTTTTGTGTTTCAGGAGCCGCGGGCATGCAGACCTCGGTTTGCAGTCCCGTTTCCAGTCCTAGAGGTTCCGCCTCTAAGATGGGCGCTGCTCCGGCCGCTTGTTCGCAGCCGCTTCGAGTGCTCGAGATTCTGTGGAGTATCAAGTATCCCAATCTGGTCTGGAGAGTACTCTCCCCGGCCCAGTTCGGGAGCAGTGTGAGAGAAAGGGCTGAGCACCCAGGTGTCTCAGCTCTTCCTGCCAACACTACAAGCGCTCCCCAAGTGCTTACCAGTGCTCGGTCGGGTTCCCAGCCTGGTGTCTCGATCCTATCAGCTCGAACACCAGAAGAAGCAGGAAAGAGATTCCCTTCGGGATTCCTGTGGGACTTCTAAGGGACTGACTCTCTTCTGGGAGGCAAGTTTCTCTTTTTTGGCTCTTCCTGTGAGGCCTGGTGTTTCGGGGGCCACGAGAGCGCGGCCTCGGCCGCCCTCGTTGCCAGTCTTAGAAGTCTGTGTCTAAGACTGGTTCTGTGCCTGGCTCTTTTTGATTTCTTAGGAAACCGAAAGCAGCCGCTCCCGATTTTTGGGAGTCTCGTAGGTCACTTGAATTATATGAATCACAAGCGCTCTCTTGATGAGAGGAAACGGACGAGAGAAAGTGCCGAGACGCCAGGTGTTTCAGTACTGCCTGCCAGCTGCTTCGGTTGCTTGGCTGGGTTTCATCCTTGTGTCTTGAATCTTAGGGTTCGAGCATGCAGGATAACAGACACAGAATTCCCCTTTAAACCTTCTTCTCGAGGGGCCTCGGCCTTGAAGGAGTTTAGGGTTAGGGAAACTAGCGCTAGTTCACGGCAGACGAGTTTCGCCCTTTCCAGTTTCGATTGTGTTCATGCAATCGGCTTGGCTCGCTCAGCTTGCTCACCCCACCCATCCCCTGGTCGCGTTTGCGAGACTGGCTCGGCTTGGCTCGCCACGCCCTGCCTGCCTCCCAGTTCACCGCATACCACCCTCTGGATTGCGTTCGCGTGATTGGCTTGATTTGGTGCGGCTCACCTCGGCCCCGCTCAGTTTTTCCGAATTGGGTTCTCAGCTCTGTTTGAGTGAACTTTCTGCTCTTCCCAGGAAAGCACTTTGCCACAGCACAAGTACTCTCCTCCCCTGTGTGGCAGTAATCTCCTGTTGATTATCAGTCACGGTCCACCTCTCCTGTTGGTCTTACTGGCAGGACAGGTAGGGGGTTAGGGGTACTCTTTCTCCTCATCCATTCTCTTTTCTTCTCGGTTGTTCTGAGAGGCACGAGACGGACAGAAAGAGCTCCGACGAATTTGTCTTCGGAGTTCGGCTGCCTGGCGTGCTTTGGGTCTGGGTCCTCTGATTGTCTCGTAGTACAACCACTTAGCGGAGGAGGGTTTTTTGGGATCTGTCAGGGTCTCCCTCCAAGGAGAGAGGTACAGGAGTTTTATGCTTCAGAAGCAGTGAGGGTCTTCCTCTTCAAAGTTGCGATTGCCCTCGTTTTTCGGAGAACTTCGTGCCAATTCGTAAGCGTGGGGATCACTGGGACAGGACCGTGGCTCCCCAATGAATAATCTTCATCACTCGCAACCCTTGCAGTCCCTGAGGGGTGGAGAGTTTCGGCAGCCACCGTGGTCCTTGCTTGTAAGTCAATGGCTTGGTCCATCCCTCACATTCCAGAAGTTTCTGTCGGTCTGGAAGCAAGATGTGGTCTCATAGACCACACACTTTTCTTCCTGTGGTCTTGCCCACAGGCCCTTGGAACCTTTTTTCCTTGGCCCTGTGGTGGCTGCTCAACAAGTTGTGTTTTCTTACCCAGCTCCTTCAAGACGACCAGTAGCATCTCACCTAAGGTGTTGGTTCTGGAAGTGAGAAGGATACCGAGAGTGACTGGCCTCTCTTCCTCCTCCTTCCCCGTCCTTCTACTTCACCTTTGGGATGAGAGTAGGACTCGAACCAATACTTGCTGGATCTGGCATCTGATGCGGTAAGACTACACATCGAGAGCACCCATTCTATTTTTCTTCTAGAATCGTAGAAGCAATTCCACTCCTTCCTCTAGCAAGGGGAGGGAGGAGAGACTGGCAATAAGGGAACCTTATGTCGGGTTTTCCTGACTGCCACCCATTCTAATATTCTTCCAGCCTATTTCGTATGAGTTACGTTTCCTCACTCATGCGAAAAGGTCCAGTGTCTGACATTTGATCTTGCAGTTCCTACACTCCAATCAGTATGTCAGAGGCATGGTATTCCTCCTCGCTCTTCCGACCAGGAGGAGTAGCCCAGGTGTGCAGAACTCCAGTCAGTTCAAGAGACTCACTCATATTTCTCCCTCCAACTAGTGAGTCTCCCTAATGTAAAGGACCGATGGTTTGTATATCGTGTCAGAACAAATTAAAAATTTTGAAATTAAATTGTATTTTTCCTATCTATACAAACCTGAGGTCCTTTACTTTACATTTTATGCCCGCCTCATACCACCCCTCAATCTGAACCTGTACCGAAAGGCAAAGTGGAATGTTTATATCCAGGCAGGCGGGCATTCCCGTCTACCTGACCATAGTTACTGCTTAACCAACTTGTTCAAGAGTTTAACAAATGTGTCCCGCTTCTTAATCTAAAGGACCTTAGGTTTGTATAGTTAGGAAAAATACAATTTACTTTCAAAAATTGCAGTATTTCATGTCAGTGACCCTTGTGGCCTTGTTCCATTTGAATAGGGTTCATATTCTGGATAATAACAGCAATAACAATCTCAACTTGAACATTAATTCTAGGTAATGGTGATTTAGTGATTTTTATTTTACATGTGAGAAAACAATATCTAGGTCATGTGTTGGGTATGATTTTAGCCCTATAAATCTTGGGCACCATCTCTGAAGCTCCCATAGTTTATTTCAGTGGCTGAAAGGTCAGTACACACTACATAATTTTCAAATGTTGGATCTCACATTTAGTATGTAACCATTATGTTTATTAGCAGTTTTACACCCTGCAAAATACCCATTAAATAATTGGATATGAACATTCAAAATTGTATGTCTAGGCTGGTCACACTAAGATTAATAACAGGTTGACACAACAGGTCTAGGCTGGTCACACTAAGATTAATAACAGATTGACACAACAGGATTTTGGACCTAGAGTGAGTGACAAGGAACCAAGAATCAGTTTCGTGCCAAAAAAAACATGATTGTCTAGTCAAAATAATCCTGCAACACCTTTGGACCTAGTCTTTCGACGTTGCAAGCAAATGCTCTTTTCTCATTAGAATATCATTTATAAATCAGATGTAAGAAAGCTAGAAAATAATGTATTAGGGAAAATTGAAACTTTTTAAAAAATTCACTGTGGTCGCTTGGGAGAAGTCAAAGAAGAAATATCTTTAAAAAGATATTTTATCTCGCTATTCCTTTTTATTCTCAGTGCATATTCGTTACTAATCTGTTGTATTTGCCTTTTTAAGGTTTGTAATTTTTTGTCTCAAAATTCATGTTTTTATGTATCTATTAATTCAGTTTTACCATTATTTAAAATTTTGTTTAAGTATGACCAAGTCAAGGTATTTTTTACAGTATATTCTTATGTTACCCGTGATTAATTGTATACGTTTTCTTTAAATGTTACGTTTTCTTTGATCAACCCACAGCAAAGCGTGGTCTCAAAACCTCGGTAATCAACGAGGTTTTGTTTGCAATTGCTTTTTGAAATAATACAAGTGGATGGCGGCTGAGAAACCACACCAAGAAACGTCAGCTTAATGCATGAGGTTTTCCTTTTTGTGTGTGTTCGTGTGCCGGGAAGTGATACAATTTGGTTTTGGAACAAGATATTTAAGGTAAGGAAGGCACAGTAACATATTAGTTTGTATTTGTTTTATTGGAAGTGTTACTTTCTAGGCTATAACAGGAAACTTCACCATCTGGGAATTCAAAAACGACTGATGAACTTTGGGTGGGTGATTTCAGTAGGATTGGTCAGTTCCTACTTGTAGCTCGTGCTTTAATTAGTGGTAGCCTATTAAATGATATTTTACCCACGTAGGGTATCGGGAAGACCATCACAATCCAGGCGATTTGATATTACAGTAGATAGTTTATTATGATAATAGGCCTACTGTGTGCCATACAGTTGGTAAAAATTTTTGTTAACTGTGAGAGAGCTAATCACTATAGCATACTTGCAAAAGCCTCGTCTTCCAGTTTCCAATGCTCTTCATGATAGTTTGTTGATGTCGGGAGAGTGATTTAATGTTATTCCGTTGGCGTGGATGATCAACAGAATTCAATTTTCTGAAATTACATCTGCCATTAGGCTTTTTTTTTATTTAACGGACGTTGCCTCAAAGCAAGTTTTCAATTAGACTCTTACTTGTCTCATCATTTATCCCTATTAATTTGACAATTGCGACAATCATTTTACCGTCATACTAAAGTATTAAAAGGGAGAACAGGTCTTTGATGTTGCTCCGACCTGGTATAGCCTATGGCGAGAATTACCATAATATGATTAATATGACTAGATCTCTCCTGCGCTGGATATTTCTTCATTTATAGGGTGTATATTGATTGGAAGCTAAAGTGTGATTTAGTTGTAGACACTATATGTACTGCAGTGACCCTGTCATGACGTTGTAGTTGTATTAGACCCATACGTCTAGAAGTCGACGGAAGCCACAGGAAAAGTGTAAAAAGGAAACGACAGAGTGACGAGTAACATTGGTGTCAGTAACAAGACTTCGGGGCGCAGAGTGTACGGGAGTAGGATTTAAGTCCCAAATCATCCGAATATGATCGGTTTAATAATGAATAAGGCTTTGTTAATTGCCTACGCCTGATCAAAATTTGACTAATTCTACATGTAGGCCTAGTAACCCGTCGGTCCGATAAATAATCGATTTAACGACGTCTACGAGGGATTTACGCCACAGAAATTGATAGGCTGCTTATTTGGCGTCAGACCAAGGTGGTTTCCGTAACTATAATTAAAGTTTAAGTTTAATATCGCTGACTATATATTTGTTTGACGGCGAGTTTAAGCGACCCGGTTTTAACTTCTTTATAATTCTGCGAGGAGTGTTCTCTCTCTCTCTCTCTCTCTCTCTCTCTCTCTCTCTCTCTCTCTCTCTCTCTCTCTCTCCAAATATTTCTAAACGTTCAGCAATGCCCAGGTGGTATAAAGATGAGAGAGAAACAGATGGCAGATGATTAATAATAGCTGCATGAAGGTGAGGATGAACTCCTCGCCTTCATCCAACTATTATTAATCACCTGTCATCTTTTTCTCTCCCATCTTTATACCAGCTACCTTATCCATCTTCCTGTGTTTTAATTGCACTATATATGTATATATATATATATATATATATATATATATATATATATATATATATATATATATATGTGTGTGTGTATGTATTATATATATATATATATATATATATATATATATATATATATATATATATATATATATATATATATATATATATATATATATATATATATATATATATATATATATATATATATATATATATATATATATACTCGTATATATGCGCATTTATGTAACTTACCTAAACTTACCTGAAAAAAATATGAGCTAATTTTTTTGTATTCCAGATTTTGTATCAGTCATTAATCTTTTACTCGCCCAATCAACACAGTAACTGATATGATAAAAGTGGAAAGAACAAGAGTCCATCACATGTAAAGATATGTCAGTTTAGTAGTTGATACCTGAGGGTATCAACGTCTTATCAAAAAGACGAATACCTTCTCATCACCCTCTAAGCCTTTTCTATGCTGCAGGAAGCAGTGAATCTGAAAAACTCGCCAATATTTATGTACTATTCTCTGCTAGCTTATTTTTTCTTTTTTTTATTTATTAAATACCTCTACCTGTCCCGCACCTGATTATATTAGGGATAAGTGGTGGTAAAGGGGAAAAGGCATTGTGCTGGCACGGCCTCTCACCCCCTACAGTTCACCATTATAACTAAAAATTAAATATTGTGTCGTGTTATATTTTTGTTCCTTTTCCCTTATAAATTCTCAAGGTGAAATATGCACTGCATTTGTGCATAGGCTATAATGAATGTATTTATACCAGTCTGTACTTCTGTACATACCATACTGATACGGATTTGTATACGCGTGTAGCTAACTTGCTCCTGCACTTTGAAAAGCACTAAGGCTGAACCTTGTAGGAAAACCTTCATTTATGGTTGTTTAAAAATAAATAATCTGGTCAAATTTATTGCGGGAACAATGTGGTTGTTCATGAAGAGGTGGCTGAATGGTTAAAGCGTTTGACTGCTACTGCAAACGTGTCTACCTGCCTGGGTTCTAGTAACAATCCCGTCCTTATCGTAAAAAAAAAAAAAAAAAAAAAAAAAAAAAAGGATGTTGGTCATAGCTGACGCAGTTTACAAAACAATGTATCTATATGTAAAATTCTAATAGCCACAATGCCCTCTTAACTTCTCGAATGTATAGAGACAGGATAAGGAATGACTTCATAAGAGGGACGGTGAAAGTTACAGAAATATCAAAGAAGCTGCAACAAAGACGATTACAATGGTTTGGACATGTTATGAGAAGAGAGGAGGAATCTGTATGTAAAAGAACCATGAATATGGAAGTGCCTGGAACAAGGAGGAGAGGTCGACCAAGAATGAGATGGAGAGGCACAGTTAACAGGGACATGCAGGAGAAGAACGTGAGGGAGGTAATGGTGCATGATCACAGAAGATGGAGAAGACTAATAACAAACAGCGACTCCATATAAAGATGGGAAAAGCTGAAGATAAAGAAGATATATATATATATATATATATATATATATATATATATATATATATATATATATATATATATATATATGCATGAAAGTAAAAAACGCAGCGGTGTGTTAGAGAGACTAAATATAGAGCGTTGACAATCATCCTCTAGAAAATCATTCTTACGACGAGGATGGGATTCGAACCCACGCAGGGAGACCCTATTGGATTAGCAGTCCAACGCCTTAACCACTCGGCCACCTCGTCATGGAATATCGGTGTTTCCTCGTAATAAGTTTGATCAATTTATTTTTTTTTTTTTAAGCAAACCTAAATGAAGGTTTTCCTACAAGGTATAGCCTTAATGTGCGTGCGTGTACGCGTGTGTCTGTGCACCTCAGTATGTGGAAAATATAAGGTCAGTCAGTCCAGAAAAGATGCATTATCTGGGTGGTGCTGCATTAGTAGGTCTGTGGATTGCTCCCGTATCCAACATTCACAGACACAGGCGTAAACAGATACCAGCATCTGTAGGGGTAGCAACCGCACTCCTAGGTCCAATATTTATCGATTTCTTTAAGAAAACAATTCACAAAGTTGTAATTCACCGTTATCTAAATAAATAATTTTTCAAATATGTCTTTATAATTCAGCATTTGTAAAAGTAACTGTCTGATACCAAAGAAAACTGACAAGACACAAGTGCTTGATGTAGTTAGTTCTCCCTGTGAAATACAAATAGCAATGTCAATATATATAAATATATATAATATATATACAGTAAATATATATATATATATCAGTATATAATATATATATATATATATATATATATATATATATATATATATATATATATACACATTATTTTATATATATATATATATATATATATATATATATATATATATATATATATATATATTGTCACGATGCATATCAAGTACCTGGTTATTACACAACTAATCTCAAAATTCAAAAATATACCTCACTTCAGCCAGATACCTGAACTCTCATAACATTAATTATTACAACTGAGTACTCTAAAGGTAACAGTGATCCCTTAAGAAAAAACTTATTTATCAATCACTTGAAAAATCAAACTAAGTCTATCAGAATGTGTGTGAGGTATCAAAAATTAAACTAGAAATATTGTAGAGTAGAAGTGCATCACTCCATCAAAAAACTCTGTTTCCCTGGTCTTAATTCACTTTAGCAAAACTAAAAGAACAAAACATGTTTATCAATTTGCCTTATGCACACACAATCAATCCTATTCACTGGTGATCAATAAATGAAACACTGTTTTTCTAAAAATGTTAAATACAAAAATTATTTTCATATTCAAAGTTTATAACTAGAATTCACAATCTGAAAAATTTCTTATTACTTGAAAATAACACAACACTCAATTAATTCTTGAATTAAATTATGAAACAAAACTAATTCACAAAAACTTTATCAGGAATTTAAATTAATCAAGCAAAATTTAAACTATCAAGAATTACTCAAGATTTGAAAAGAAAATCTTAAATGAATGAAATATTAAATCAAAAATGCAATGTTAAATTACGTATGCAATGTTAAATTACCAAGAAATATTTAAAATGCTATGTAAATAAATGTTACATCACAAACATAAAAAATGTGAAAATATAAAGAGATTGTAAATAGAAAAACACACAAAAATACACATAAGATTTATCAATAATGAATTCACTTGGCCAAAATTTCCTAACTTATCATACCTTGGTATTAATAAGTAAAATTCACGTTACCTTACACAAAACACACTTTTTATCAGGCGCCGTTACGAACTAAATAACTTTACTAAATTCAGATCTCAAAAGTTAATGCTAATATGTGACCACAAAACACTACGTTAAAATAATCTCTTTCTAAGAACGAGAGAGAGAGAGAGAACCAATTCGACTGGTTTCAGAAATCAGAATGAAACAAATTGTAGAATTCCAGTAACACGTGAAACAATTACATGACGTCATTAAAGCATTTTGGGTTCGAGATACAAAAGAGAAGCTTCTAGAAGGAGAATGACGTCATCTCAGCAAAACGTTTTGAATGCAATCTTACAAAACATGACGTAATTGATCAAGACACGTATTCTGTCTCTCAAAGTGGCGTACGTGACTCGAACAATGCATGTAACAACATGAAATCACTCGTCTCGAGCCTGTATGGGACGAATCGGTGTTTGTTTTCGCAACCTGTCATCACTAACCCAAAACAAAGCACTCGCTCTTATCTTAAATGATGACAATTGAAATGAAACAAGTCTCTGCTGGACACACACACGTGTTCACATACTACGCTTTTACCAAGAAAGATATTATTCGTTCTACGTTACTATTAAAATTATATTACCAATTCTAAATTACGCTATCAAGTTACTTAATCATTAGTTCTTTTGAGATCTGATGCCAAACTAAATATGACACTTTAACAATCATTATCATTATACATAACACATGAAAAAGTAAATATGTCAAAATTATAGGAGGATATATGTATTACAAGGTAATATCATGAATATATATATATATATATATATATATATATATATATATATATATATATATATATATATATATATATATATATATATATATATATATATATATATATATATATACATATACACAGTATATAGAGCCTCGATGGCTCAGTCGGTTACAGCAGCAGCTTCGGACTTAGTGAGAGGTCTGTGGCGCGGGTTCAATCCATAAGCCGGCTGATCGGAGAGGCAGACACTTTGCTATCCGTGTAGACATCCCGGGATTATATATGTAATCAACGGATAGGTTTGCTTAAAAAGCAAATGGATGTTACAGACTAAATACACACACAAAACAAAGCCACTACAACACCTTCTAAAAAAAACATAACAAACATCTCACACGTCTCGAACTCTCGCCATACCAGCGCAATAACTTCGCTGCTGGGAAGAAAGGGCGTTGGGTCTGGTATGATACATGAAACATACGTGCATTCGGGGTCTAGCGATGTCAGGCAGGGCAGCCGATCGAGACCACAGGTCTACCCCAAAGCCAAATCAAAAAGTCCTTCAAAAGAAGGCATCGTGCTTACCCCATACAAAAATGGGAATAAAAGCACGTTAAAAGAAAAAAGAAGAAAGACACACATACACAGTATATATATATGAATGTCTTTTCCTGTAATACCACAGTGTAATATAAATATAAGAAGGCCCATAAAACACTATTTAAACGTTGCAACCATATATTTCAGGCACCTGCTTCTGTGCCCCTGTTCACTGGTAGAATATGGACAGATGAAATGTTACAAGGGTATATATACAAAGCATATAGGTGTGGCATTAAGTCTCCGATGGTATGAAGATGACTGTTTCTTAAGAAGGAGGAGAATAACCAATTCCCTAGTGGTTTTTGGCCTCATTAACTCCCGTTTGGCGACGATTCTGGAGGTCGCGTTTCCTGGGACATCTTCTTCAGGAGCGGTCTGAGGATTAAAGCGTCGATGTCGTCCGATTTCCAATGCCCTCCTGACAAGTTCATATTGTTGGTTTGATTCATGATAGCAGATTCCAGCATCTTTCTTTTGTACGGACAGCTACTTTTGAAAACCAGCTCCGCCCCACTCCAGTTTATGACATGTCCTGTATTTCTGATATGTAGGAAAATCCCCGAACTCTCCCCGAACTCTCCGAAGCGTAACGTACTGATCTTTTGTGCTCTGTTATTCTTTGCAAGAGCGATCTACCTGTCTCCCCTACGTAAATGTCATTACAATTGCTACACGGTATCTTGTAAACTCCGGCTTCTTTCCCTTTGTTATTTAACGTAAGATAGGATGGACAATTTACAAGTCCATAGGATATTTCTTACAAAGCAGCAACCATGTCAGCCCTAGAGAGAAGGCCACTGATTGAGCATCACGAAGAGAATTACTTTCCCTTGTGCGAAATCATACTCAATTTCTTTGCCATTAATATCGCAAATGAACGGTATCAGTGTTTAATTTCATAATTTGCCTTTTACATTAACGAAAATCAGGCCAGTATTGTGAAGGGCCCGCAGTAAGTATGGCAGGCAGTTGCAGGATTTAAGTTTGGTGCCAAAAAATGAAAAAAAGATGAATCATAACAAATTCGTTTTCCGTCTTTATAACGTAAAGTAACTTGCATTTGTGGTATTATAAGTTAAAACTGGCATTCCCACATAAGCTTCATTTGTTTGGTAAGAGGAATTCAAGTGTTTTGTTCTTTTGCATTGTAATAACATAACAAAGAAAGGTGTGAGGTCGTGTATTCCTCCACCAGTTGGCATCCTCCCCCCACTTGCTCCCAGTAAAGTCGTGTTTTGAACCATCAGCTGTGTGTGGTCACGTGACCCATCTGCCATCTTAAGAAGGGGTTGTGTGCGAGCCAGTAGCCGCCATCTTAAGACTTTGTTGTTGTTGTTGTTTACCTGTGTGACGTCACGAATAATGTCTGCCTCATCTGCTTGACTTAGCAAACTACTTTGTCTTGCGCACTACCATACTCGCAAATCTATGGTCTGGTTAAACTATTTTAATAATAATAATAATTAGAAAAAAATATACTTCAATTAAAGGGAAAACTAGGTATAGGATTTGATGCAACAGGTAAAAGAAAGTTAATAACTTAGTCAGGGAATAATTTATTTAGGAAATGTAGCAAAAGTTCCTATACAAATATACACTTTTGCAGTGAATTATATAAAAGAAAAAAAATAGGGGGAACTCATAATTTAACCATATTTATCAGCCTAAGAATTAAGAAAACAGTGTTAATAGGGCATGCTAATATTGGCAAGACAACCCATTACCCAACATAGCCAAGGCAAGAAGTATTTAAAAAAAAAGAAACCTGCTAGAGTGCATTTACAATTTCCCTTATTTACTTAGGCAGTGCAAACTTCGCTTGCTGGATACTTTACTTTTCTCTCTCTCTCTCTCTCTCTCTCTCTCTCTCTCTCTCTCTCTCTCTTCCATTTCTTTTATCCATTTACGTAAGCTTCTAAGAGAACTCAGAAGTGTATGTGCACCGTCTTCATTGAAAGAACAGGCCGACATAGGAATAATTAATTAAAATAAAACAAATAAAAAGAAACACCTCTGTCCTGCAGATAGATGAGGATAAGTTAAGATTAACCACAGTTATTGAAAACTGTCTGCCACAAGTGGGGTCTTTTATCCAGACTTAAGCATAAAATCCTTGCTCCGCATGAAAGGAAGGAGCACAGCTGGTACTAGGAACTAGTCACCCACGAGGGCCAAAGCAACCAAAATTGATTTTTCTTTTCCACAGTGCCACTAATCTGAGGCACTATCACAAACTGAAGCGCTTACCCATTTGTTTCTTCTTACCTTCCTTTCTCTCCTACTTATTAGTCACCCTCTGCTTGAGCAGAGTACATTTTCCCTTTAGTACAATTAGTTGTACTCCAAGAGAATGTTGATTCCTAGGAATGCACTGGCACCATAGTGCCACCAAAGACAAAAAGTTCTTTGTGACTACTTAAGCTACACCTTTACCTCGAGAAGCTACACCTTTACCTAGAGATACAGAGTGCCATCAGTGTGACCTTTGCATGGCACACTCAGCCACAGTGCCGCCTTATTAAAAAGGTGCCACACCACCGAAGTGTCACCCAAATCTGAGGGACACTTCCTCAATTGCAGAGTCGTCCAGTCAACCCAAGTAGACGCCATTACCTACCAGAACCATGGTGACAGAACATTACGGAGCCTTCATGGATCTGGGGAAGGAGGCAGGTCTCATGGGACAAGAACTCGCCAAGTGGGTCAAGGAACAGATGGATGACTTGGCCAAGCAAGAGAGGGAAGAAAGAGCAGAACTGTGGAAGGAAAAAGAGGAACAGAGGAAGTATGAAGCAGAACAGAGGAAGTATGAAGCAGAACAGAGGAAGTATGCTGAAGAACAGAGGAAGTATGCTGAGGAACAGAGGAAGTATGAAGAACAGAGGTGTCTGGAGGATGCAAGAGAAGAGAGGAGAAGACAACATGAATTAGCCCTCAAAGAAAAGGAGCTGAGGCTGGAGAAGGCAAGAAAGGAAAGTGCTGAAGCTATGGTTATCCAGCAAGCCTCCAACCCCACACCTGCTGCACCAAATGCTCTGATTTCAAGCATTAGTCCCCTAGTCCCCAAGTGGACTGAGGAAGAGCCAGAAGCATGGTTGGAAGAAATAGAGTTGCTCTTTGAAAACTACAACACCACCAAGACAGAGAGGGCCTTAGTGCTTGCCAAGCACATGGAAGAAAAAGCTAAGGCAGTCCTCTGCTCACTGGAAAAGAGTCAAAGAGACGACATGGTAGAAGTTCATAGGGTCATAACGAAAGCCTATGAAAAAAACCCCAGAGAAATGGAGACATTGGTTCTGAGGTCTTGCCAAGGAAGTTGGCTGGTTCTGGACGGAATGGACCTGTCACAAGACCCAGTCCGGTATCTGCTGGTTCAACTCCCTGTTGTGCACTACATTCAAAGACCTATTCAATTGGACCATGCTGGAGGATCTTTTCCAATGTGTGCCTGGGGCCCTTGGTGTGTACCTTGATGACAAGTAGCCCACCAAACTTATGGGAGCCTGCCATATGGCCAGTTCATGGGAAACCTACAACCAGTCCCACAGCACATCTCAGCGGCTCATAGTGCCACCTAGGTACCTCTCAGGCTTGACTCGCCCGAAGAATGAACTGCCTAGCAATCCTACCTGCACCCACTGTAAGAAGGTGGGGAACACTGAATCTGATTGCCCTACAAGTTGAGCACCAATAAGCTGTCTACTGCCTATAACCAGGACTCCTTTCCCTCTACTTCCACTCAACCCTCTCCACCAACAGTCACCACAGGTCACCAAGCCCCCACAAAGGGCTCTTGCCAATCCTGTGGCGCTGCCGGCCACTATAGTGCTGGAAATCCGGCCTGCCCAAAGCATGTCCCAGCCACCAAGTTCGTCAACTTGATGAGCACCTCGTTCTCCGCGGCTGGGCCGCGGAAGATACATCACCCCGAGAGGCTGGATACCCAGTTCATCTCAATGGCACCCCTCTACCGTGGCCCTACCGGTCATGGTAGACACTGCAGCCGATGTCAGCCTGATTGCCAGGCCCTAAGTGCCAGCCAGTGCCACAGTTGATGAGAAAACTCAATGGGAGATGAAATGGGTAGAGGGCCACACCAAAACCATTTGCACAGTCATGACACCTTGGGGCACGCTACCTCACTGCCTTGGCGTGGTGAGTGGAATCAGGCCCAAAGTGGACTTCCTGTTGGGTCACCACCTCCTTTGGGAAGCCCTTCCCCAACGCCACTTCGCAGCTATGCTACCTCCTCAACAGATCACCAACTCAAAGCACAGTAACTTTGACTGGCATGCCACTGAAAGAAGAAGAACCACCTTCTGCCCAATGAAGTGGTCAGTGGAAGGCCCACATGCAAAGCAATTCCAGGCCTAGTCCTCCCTCTCCACGAAAGGACGGCCAGCAATGAGGTCCTCCCTTTCCATGAAAGGACACTTAAGGGAAGCAGTACCGCTGTTGAGCGTGCAAGGTGACAGGCCACTCCACTAATTGGGAGGGCTGTCCAAATAAGGGATGCCCAGCAGACGCCCCAAATCAAGACTCTCCAAGAGTCTCTGACCTCCAGCTGGGACAGGAATCTCTGTCTCAGCCCAACTCAAGCCATCTGCGAGGTATTGCACCTCCAGACCCCTCGTCAGGCATGCCTGACCAGCAATCTCTGCTAGTGCCACTTGCGAGCTCTTGAGTAGTGCCACGCTCCGTCCGTTTCAGACGTTGAACCACCAAAAGAATTGGACCCTATGCCAGATCCAGATCATGGGATGGATCCTCCTCCGGGAGATCCAGGACCTGTCACAGCACTAATCTTAGCAACCTGTGAGCCTCCAGCACCCGGCACTTCTTCCTCGCCAAATCCATCCCCAGAGGATGAACCCCTGGTGGACCAAACCGCTACACCTTCTCTGAGAGACCAGGAACTGGCCTCCCTGGATTCAGAGGTTGAGACCACTCTTGCTCTGGTTGTCGCAGCAGCTGAAGTAAGGAGCCCTCTTGTAGCCTCTGAGGTTACCCCTGGCTTCACGCCTGCTAGCCCTTAGTTTATATTGTTGTTTACTGTGATTGCAAATTCTAGTGTAAGAAATTGTATGCTTGTTAGAAAAGAGTAAAGTAATCGAGGCAAACAGCTTACTTAGTAAAGACCTTCACGCCCGAAAGGGAGTGAAGGCCTTTGTAAGGGGGGGGAGCTATTATAAATATTTGTAATCGCCATTCGACCTCCCTTCCTTGATTTAATCAAAATATAAAAAACGTTCTCTTTGTTGAAGTGAGAGGGCATACTAGGTAGGGAAGCAAGCGAGCATGACTTGTGCACAAAGCCCAACCGTCGAAAGGGGTAGGAATTTTAGTATAAAAGGCATATCAAGAGAGGATAGGTTTTGCTAGGACCACCCTTAGCTAGATTGTACCTTAAGCTCACTTTTCTATGACCTTTGCACTGGCGAGTTTTTGTCATTCTACAGACGATAACTGCACTCACCAAGTTGGCTTGTGAGAGGAGCCGAGACCAGTGGTGACCCAAGCATCCCCAAGCTTCAAAGAGCAGACGCAGCATAGCTCTCGACCCAAACAGAAGCGTTTCGGGCAGCCCACTTGACCTTTGTCTCAGTTTCGAATTCGGGAGAAGAATTGCTATCCCAACGGACCAAGGACTTCTGATGCAATTGATCATTGCATTATCTATTCCAGCGGTAAGTCTGAAGGCAATAGTTACTCCCAGTTCTCTTTCCTTTCATCTTAAACTCTCATTTTCATGTTCAAGTTTCCCTCTCTTAACCAGTCACTGACTAAGCAAATTCTAGCAAACTCCCATTTATGAAGTAAAAAATATATGAAGTACAATTATTGTTGTCTAGTGTAATTACATAGCTTATCCTCCATGGTGTTAA
>NC_089743.1:42398976-42418976 GCF_040412425.1 Macrobrachium rosenbergii
TAACATTTAAAAGGCTGACGCTTCTGGCTGAAGAGCTGATCCAAGTTTCTGTTATACGTGGATTACATTTTTCGTTACTTAAAAAAGAGAAAATTTGATTATCCGTTATTTAACAGTCTATTAATATAAAGATTTGGGTCACACAATTGTTTAATTTGCTTTATTTCTCCAAGATTTTATTTAGGAACAGATTTCAGATGAGTTCATTTTAATACAAACATACATTTATAATATATATTATTCAGTAATCCATCCATTTGGACATTATTCTTCATGAGCCATATTTATCGAATTCCTTTTTTTACTTCCTCTATGTTTAGATAGCAAATTTCAAATAACATTTTAATGCCCGCCAGAATGTCACGAACCAATGACGGCAGAACCACCGAAGTACCGTACCACGGAAGATGGTTGTGACTATTATACTCCATCGTGATCAGTGTCAGTGACTGACTTCTCTTATGCTCTCTAAGTTCAAACTCTCTTGTGAAGTACAGCAGCTGCTTCCTAAGATGAAAAGTAAGTTTTCATAAGTGTAATACCACGATACGTCAATTTATTGGGAAATACGTGGACCATATGCTATATTTTCCTAGACTACTGTTCACTTCAGACTGTTAGGGCTAGACCTAGTGTAGATGTAGTAATTCTACAGGACAAGTCCGCACAAAGAGATATGTATTTAAATCTAAAACCCATTATTTAAACATTGATTTATATATTAGTGTGTCAGAAAATATGACGAAATCCCAGAAAACCATTGAAATAAGGCTCTTAAGTTCAGTATAGGCCTAACCTTTTATTCTACAACTATGCATGACCAGTGGAAAACTGGTGGTATTATTTTACAATAGTTCCAACTCATTCTACAATAATTATAGTATTATAGATGCATTTTGCATAAAAAATAATTAAACTTTGTCTCTGAACACTTTTTGGGGAAATTCACCATATCCGAGATGTGAATGTTTATATAATCCCGATCCTCGAAAAATTTCAAAGTGTTTTGTTTACTTTAACATGGACAGTTTGTGCTCTGATGCGAGTTTGTTTTTGTTTAGAACTGCATTGTGGTTCTGATGCGAATTTTTCCCCTCTTAAAATTGCATTGTGGGTAGTTACATGCTGTCTGGGAGTCACGTGACCTAGTGAAAATCTTACAGGTGTCAGACATTTTCCCATGTCATTTGGTTCAAGTCTGTCATAGAGTGAGGTTATGTCCAGTCTGTGTTCGTCTTGTATCTTTGATTATTTTCGCTTAATTCACCGTTTCTTTGAAAGTGAAACATGATGCATTGATCTTTAAAGACATAGAGTGTTACCTGCAGCAGTACAGTTCAGTTTTACACCAATTTTTACTTGAAGCTGCTAAATTATATCCACCTTTAAGTGACACTAAGCCACCATCACCACCTAGGGAATTATTTTCTGATGAGGACGACGACGACACTGTAGATGAGCCACAACCATCTTGTTCTGGATATAAACCATCAAAATGTTTGTGTCCATCCAATTAAGGTAAATTTATAATTGTTTTTAAAATATTGTAACATGATTTACCTTCTGTAACCCCTGTGGCTAGTGCGCGCAGCGCAACATTACCTCTTGCCAGTATATAGGAGCCTGCCAAGAATCTTTATAAATGCGGATATGGTGCGAAGCGCTGTTCCGCCACCCCCTTGCGGTTAAGGGATGTTAGGCTACATTACACTAACCTACGTTGCCTGACTATGGCTTGCTAGGTATGCTATGATTTACCTCATTTTGTTCATTAATTCAAATGCTGTTTTGTGTCGATGGTGATTTACCCCACCCAAAACCCTCCCATTCCCAAAGGGTCCCCAACCTTGTTGGATGTAGTAGGGGTGTATAGGCTAGTAACTCAAAAAACAACTCATTTCCCCAATGTATTACTATCATAACCATTCAGAACACATTAAAACACACATGAAAATACATAATTACTTTAGAAAAATGGAGTTGGAACTGTTGCAAAAATTTACCAAACTGGGTTTTTGGTTGAGGAAGAATAAAAAAAAAATGCAGTTCGCAAAATATCGCCCAAAAGCATGAAAATATACCAAAGACAGTTGGAAGGATGCACCACACCCTAACATTCTCGAATTTAACGTTTAACCAAACCTAACTTTGGCTGACAGAATACAGGTACATGGATGCATCCAGCCTAACCTAAACTAATGTACCCTACCCTAACATAGGATACCGATTCATTATGGTCATTACGTGACTGAGAGGGCCTCCCTCGAGACCCCCTAACCTGACCAAGGTCAAGATAAATTATAAACAACATGAGCTTGCTTTTATACCTTAATTATTTGTTGACCTTTTTGAGGGCCTCTTAACCTACCCTTACCCTAAAATTAGCTTATAGTTTCTCTGTTGCCAAGTGACTTATAGAGGAGGTGTTGTAATAGGTGAACCATCTCCCACAAAAATGCTAGTCAAATCTGACGAGATCATATAAGAATATGTCAGAAAACCCAATTACACACTTGAAATAAGTCACCTCTTAAGTAATTGTTATTTAATTCAGAACCTAAACTTATTTAAATGCACTTATCTCTGAACTTAAGTTGGTTGGTCGTTTATAGTGCCTGCATATATCCTGAATGAGTAGAAGTGTTATTTTTGACAAAATAACACAAGAAGGTCTAATTTTCCATTATACAAAAAGGTAATGATCACACTTCTGCTTTAGTATGTACATTTGTTGCATTACTGTTAAGCAAGAAAGTTCTCAACCTTGACATTTCCATGCAGAGCCGTTATGTATAATTACTGTTTGTTCAAACATACCACTTGCTTTTTAGTTACTCCAGCCCTCCAAATATTGCAGTTATTCAAGAACCTTAGATGGAATCTCTGTTTTTGGGGTGGGAAAAACCAAAGCGGAGGCAGGAATAGTTTAAAATTCATAAACCACAAGATAAACAGTCGGAAAAATAAATAGTTTATGTCTATAACTGGTGCTGATCACGAAGCGCATGATGAACAAAGCTGTCTCCAAGCCAATTACAAGGATGCAACCTAACCTTAATTCCTAAGCTCACCTAATTTATTGCAATGGGTCCTGCCTGGCTGCCACTTTAAATCCTAGTCAACCCCAGGGTTGAGAGTAGAAGTTGTTGAATGAGGGCCATTTTATTGGTTTTTCAATGGGGAATGTACTTATAATAAATTAGATGTTTACCAACCAAGATTGTAAGGGTTGCATCATTTTATAAGTCACTCCAAGTTCTTGGACACTGAGAGGTGGTAGGTACATGTACCGCATGTTCTGTTCACAAGTGCTTAAGGGAGTTCTTATTTTTTTTTATTTTTCTGTTATGAAATAATTTTCAACTTTTTTAAACCAATTGAAACTTCATAAATTTTTATACTAAGGTACCCAGATGTTTTCTGACTTCTCCCAGCTTTCCTGGGATTTCTCTCAGTTTCATAATGGCTGGTTTGTGTGCCAGAAGTGTTGAGGGAAAGCTTAAGATATATTTTATATTACAGAAGATAAGTACCTCTCAATAAAACAAACCTTGGCTGAAAGAATTAGTCACTGGGATTAGGAATGAGATGAGGAAATGTGCTCCTTTTAGTGTGTACCCACTACCCCAGGGTAAGCAATATGTTGTGCCTAGTGGTTAGGGGAAGACACAGGGTACCCACCTTCCTAGTTAGGACCAGATATGCAAGGTTAAGTTGAGATGAGTGTCTCTATTTCACTTTGTGTCTTGGTGCGTTTGGTAAGGTAAGGTAGGGTCAGCCCTTCCACCTACCTTCAGCAGGTATTTTTCTACATGACAGTTTTCTTTATATTTTCAACTTTTGTTTGTCTCGCTGTGTTTTACAATAAAGCACATAGTAGTTCTGTGAAGGCACTTTGGTGTGTGATCTATTAATATTTTATTAGAGGGGGTTGATTTTGATTTTAATGTGTTCATTAGTAGACCTGACGAATTATTTAAGTTTGCTCTACAGTTACAATATACCTATTGGTGCGTTATAGTTTTTTTTTGCAATACAGTGCACAGAGAATGATATATATATATGACTGTGAAATATTTTGTTAAAACAGAATTCCATCAAATATAAGGGAACCCATACAAATGCCAAAATGTGGAAAATAAAGGCTATATTTCAGAGACCGAACTGTCTCTCTCCTCAGGCAAATAGCAAATGAGAAAAAGTTACAGAAAAGCAGTATTTTTACCGGAAGAGCCATAGGTCTGCTGTTGAGTCACTCCAGTTGATAATTTCTCTTTAATCTTCTTGATTGCTGGATGGAGGAAGATTTTATCTATAATATGTGAATCCCACACACCTCTTGAAGGATTTATTGTGTTTCTTTGTTTAATCAAAGCTGATTCCACCACCTGGTTTTTGAACCGACAATTCGTGCTATAAATTATACGAGACATATTCCAGTTTATATTGTGGTTATGGTTATTTATGCGGTTAAAAATAGCTGAGCTCTGTCATCCATACCTAGGTGAATGTTTATGCTGTATTAATCTTTGGAGGAGTGATTTGCCTGTGAAATCGATATAAGATTGGTCACAGTTGAGGCAAGGGATTTCGTAAACTCTGTGTCTTTGGGGACTGGTTTTTGTTGGATGTTAATCAGGGATTTGGCTAAGGTATTTGGGTAGATAAAAGCAAAAGGGTTAGAGTTTCCAAGTGTCTGTGTTAACGTCTTAATCCTGTCCAGGTGTGGGATTTTTTATTTTATTGTTGTGGGTCTCTCTGGTCTTGTCATGGGGGAATGGTAGAAAATAGTGTTTGCTTTGTGGTTCGATTTCTCAATTAAATGATCAGGGTACTTTAAAGATGACGGCTGCTTATGGATTAGTTGGGTTTCCTTTTCCAGGAGATCCGGGGAGCAAATCCGTAAGTCTCTTAAGAATAAATTGCTGCCTATGCCAATCTTGGTAGTGATGTCATGATTGCTATAAAAATGGATGTATGACAGAGAGAAAGTTGGTTTTCTGTATATAGTAAATTTGTATTCTGTCGTGTCTCTAATGATTAAAAGGTCAAGAAAAGGAATTTTGTCGTCTGTTTCCCATTCAACTTTAAATTTGATGCTAGGCAGTAATGCATTTAGTTTTGGAAGAAATTCATTGAAATTGCTCCATTTACTATGGAAGGATGGGATTGAGTGACATACTGGCTGGGTGTTGACTGGCTTATTGGTGGTTCCTTTGAATGAATGTACAGGATCTTCGAAGTTGTTATTGGCTGGTGCGAGCCGCAAATTAGCATCTACACACAGACAGGGCAAAACAGAGGTAATGTTTATTTTTTTATCTGTGTTTGTTTATTTATTTTTAGACAAACAGATGGCGATTTGAGAGACATAATAAATGTACAGTGATAAAACATATATCAATGGAAAGGCCAGGAAATTCCACATATGGCCGATTGCATGAGATTCGAGACAGATTAATGAATATGTAAGAGCCTGACGCTTTCTCTTCCAAACACGTGTGTGTGCGTGTGTTCGTCGTCCATCGGAGTGGACAAGACAACAAGAGCATCTCGTTTTCTTTCTCTAAAGGAACGCGATTTCAACCATACAATATTTCCGTCTGTTTCTCCCTAACCATTGTTGTCTTGATGTATGTACACTCGGCAAGAAAAGTGAAGATACAGTTTTCATTAGATTTCGTTCATCGAATTTCAATTTTTTTCTTACAGAAAACACATAATCTCTGTAAATTTACTCTAGAATATGAAAATACAATGCAAATTATATCATATATGTTAAATCTGCAAAACAAAAACGTTCAGATACTTAAAAACACCATGCATGTACCCTAAGTAATCAGAATTTCTCAGATGACTTCGTTCATAGAGATCTAAAAGATAGTATGTGGATATCTCGGTGTAGTACTATTCATCAGAACGGCAATATTTACTCGTTTTCCGTTATGAACAGGCTTATTATTGCATCATCGTACGAGGTAATGATAATTTCTTTAATTTTTACACATTCATGTTTGTATTCCACGGTGTTAAAAGTCAGCTGGAATTAATGGCAGTAAATGTTGTGACACCTAGGGTAGGTTGACCAAATCTATTTAAATCCGCAAGGGCGTTCTCTATGATGTGAAGGGCAGGCAGGAGCTTCGGGAAAAACACAAGTAACTGGATGTTTCTTGACGTTGCCATAGTTTCTCTGCTCTCTCTCTCTCTCTCTCTCTCTCTCTCTCTCTCTCTCTCTCTCTCTCTCTCTTCTCTCTCTCTCTCCATTACTAAAACATACTATACCAATATAGTGTAGCTCAATCTCTAAAAGAAAAAAACAATGAAATGAGTAGCTCTACCGATAGGCCTAGGCTTACACAACAGTAACACTCTCTCTCTCTCTCTCTCTCTCTCTCTCTCTCTCTCTCTCATCATAACAATGCATTCGTTCCTTTTTAGTTTGGACATTGCTCAAATTTAACTCTTGATTTCATTATGGAAGATCACGTTTCCGATTATGCAAGCATTCCGTTCAATGTGGTGTAATAAATTCATTTGTGTAAGGTTGCTTGGTAAGTTACGTCGAAAAATGTTTATTTTGCTCAGAACTGTCGTTGCAAATTACAACTTGAACGAATACTGTGAAACTTACTACTGCATTTAAGTATCAATGATTTCATTATCGTAGACTATGATTGAAAGTTATAAGAGGTCAAGCAAAAAACAAACACAATAAGACGGAAGCTCCTCCCCTTTCTAAAGTTGCCAGATGTCACATTATTGAGCAACATATGTCCGAAGATTTAAAAAAACTGTATCCTCACTTTCCTTGCCGAGTGTACAATCACCACTACTTGCATTGCCATGCAAGCATTCTAATCATGTACTCATAATGTTCCAACGAATCTTCTGTATCAAACTGTATGTATGTTTCTGTTTGTGAAGACGACAAACGTCTCGCCATTTCACATATATTATGCTACTGCATTGTATTCACTAATCTGTCTTGAATCTCATGCAATTGGCCATATGTAGAATTTCCTGGCCTTTCCATTGATATATGTTTCATCACTGTATGTTAATCATGTCTCTCAATATCGCCATCTGTTTGTCTGCTGACAAAAGCAGATGCCCAAGTCTGTACCTCTGTTTTTACCTGTCTGTGTGTAGACACTACCTTACTGCTCGCACGCGTCAATAACATCTTCGAAGATTCTGTACATTAATCTCAGTAAGGAACTACCAATAAACCAGTTAACACCCAGCCAGTATGTCACTCAATACCCAGTCCTTACACAGGTGACCCGGAGTGACCGAAGGACCTGGCAGTGACCCAAGATGATACCAATGGACAGACTTTCAGCCGCCTTGCTGCTTCCCCGCCATTCCATGAGTTCTCAGTAGAAGTCCGACTATCCGAGATGACCCACCTGTAAGAGCCTGGATGCCTCCTCCAGGAAACCTGAAGCCGCCCCCGCACTCGTACTGGACGAGCTAACCAACGAAGGACCAGCCAACGTCATCCTTCAGCCTTCTGCCGCCCCTCTCGAGCTGGCCACCATACATCAGCCGCCGTCATCTTTCAGTCCTCTCCATTGTTGGCCACCGAAGGGTCATCTGACATCACCCCTTCAACCCGCTCCTGTCCTCCTCGAGATCCTGCCAGCCGGCACCGCCCTTCAGCCTTTTTCTACCGCCCCACAGCCCAAGCCCTTCGAGCCAACTACAATTGTCGGCAAGACAATTTCAAATCGGTGCCTCGCTTATGGGGAAATTGTAAAAACAAAAACGTTGCAGATACTTAAAAACTCTTCCAAACACAACCGCAATCGCACCCTCTGCCTGAGCAGTCGTCTCTCAGCCGGGCCAATTAAAAGACATTACCCATATCTTGGGGAGAGTATTTTCATAAGAGCCTGACGCCGTCTTTACTCCAAACGTTATGAACGTGTTTGTCGTCCATCGGATTGGACAAGACAACAAGATAATCTCGTTTTCTTTCTCTAAAGGAACGTTTGTTTCAACCATACAATATTTCCGTCTGTTTCTCCCTAACCATTGTTGTCTTGATGTATGTACAATCACCACTACTTGCATTGCCATGCAAGCATTCTAATCATGTACTCATAATGTTCAACGAGATCTTCTGTATCAAACTGTATGTATGTTTCTGTTTGTGAAGACGACAAACGTCTCGCCATTTCACATATATTATGCTACTGCATTGTATTCACTGATATGCCTTGAATCTCATGCAATTGGCCAATGAGAATTTCCTGGCCTTTCCATTGATATGTGTTTCATCACTGTATGTTAATCATGTCTCTCAATATCACCATCTGTTTGTCTGCCGACAAACACAGATGCCTGAGTCTGTGCCTCTGTTTTTACCTTGTCAGACGCTAACTCTTGATTTCATTATGGAAGATCACAATAACATCTTCGAAGATTCTGTACATTAATCTCAGTAAGTAACTACCAATAAACCAGTTAACACCCAGCCAGTATGTCACTCAATGTTTAGTCCTTACAAATACATTGCAGTAGCATAATATATGTGAAATGGATGCAGTAGCATAATATATATGAAATGGCGAGACGTTTGAGCGTCTTCACAAACAGAAACATACATACAGTTTGATACAGAAGATTCGTGGAACATTATGTACATGATTAAAAAACTGCATGGCAATGTACTTTCCTGGGGATTGTACGTAAATCGAGACAACAATGGTTAGCATTGAAACAGACGGAAATATTGTATGGTAATTATGTTCCTTGAAGAGAGAAAACGGGATGCTCTTGTTATTCTCTCTGTCCCCTCCGATGGATCACGTTTCTGTTGTGCTCGAAAGAGAAACGTCCGCCATCGGTGTGATGGGTCTCTTACAATTTCCCCCCCCCCAAGCAAATCGTCGATCTTGAAAAATCGTCTTGCTGACAATTGGAATGGGCGCGAATTTCCTGGGCTTTCCATTAGGAGGCTGATATGTTTCATCAGCCAGCAGGAACTCGAGGATCGGTAGCGGGTTGAAGGATGACGCAGATGACGTTGGCTGGTCCTTTGTTGGTCAGGTCGTCCGGTAGACACTACCTTTGAGGGCCGGCAGGAACTCTTCGAGGACTGTAGCGGGTTGAAGGATGACGTCGGCTGGTCCTTTGTCGGTCAGGTCGTCCGGTATGAGTTCGGGGGCGGCTGCAGGCTGCCTGGAGGAGGCGTTCAGGGTTCCTGTTGTGGGGTGGGTCATCTTGGAGGGTCGGACATCTACTGAGAGCTCGGGAACGGCGGGAATTTGGGAGGCGGCGAAGGGTCTGTTGGCACGTGGGTCGTCATCTTGGGTCAGCTGTCTGCCATCCATTGGCTCCTTTGGGTCACTTCGGGGTCACCAGTATAAGGACGGGATTGGTACAATACATGCCAACATATTCGTTACCAGGGTCTAAGCGATGTCAGGCAGGGCAACCGATCGAGGCTATGGCCTACCCCACCGCCAAATCAAAGTCCTTCAAAAGAAGGCATCATGCTTACCCCATATAAACATCGGAAAAAAGCATGTTAAAAAACGAAGAATTGAGTGACATACTGGCTGGGTGTTGACTGGTTTATTGGTGGTTCCGTACTGAATAAATGTACAGAATCTTTGAAGTTATTGGCTGGTGCGAGCCGCAAAGTAGCATCTACACACAGACAGGGCAAAACAGAGGTAATGTTTCGGATATTCGTGTTTGTCGGCAGATAAACAGATGGCGATTGTGAGAGACATAATAAACGCACAGTAATAAAACATATATCAGTGGAAAGGCCAGGAAATTCCACATATGGCCGATTGCATGAGATTCGAGACAGATTAATTAATACAATGCGGTAGCATAATATATGTGAAATGGCGAGACATTTGGCGTCTTCACAAACAAAAACATACATACAGTTTGATACAGAAGATTCGGTGGAACATAGTGAGTACATGATTAGAATGCTTGCATGGCAATGCACGTAGTGGTGATTGTACATAAATCGAGACAACAATGGTTAGGGAGAAACAGACGGAAATATTGTATGGTAGAAGTTGCGTTCCTAGAGAGAGAGAAATCGGGATGATCTTGTTTTTCTCTCTGTCCCCTTCGATAGATGACGAACACACACGTGTGCTCGAAAGAGACCGCCATCAGTGCGATGGGTCTCTTACAATTATCCCTAAGTGTTAAAATATCATCTACATATCTCATCTATAGCATGTCTTTAGGTTTTATTGCGTTTATTATTACAGTTTTAAAATATTCCATGTATAGATTGGCTAAAACAGGACTTAAAGGGCTGCCCATGCTGCACCCGAATTTTTGTTTATAGAATGACTCCCCGAATGAAAAGATGTTATTTGATACACATAATTCAACTAACTACATTATTTTATCAAGGGCTAGTGGGAAATGATCTGAATAGGGGGCTAATTTTTCCCACAAAAACTGTAGGAGTTTACGAAATCCCTTGCCTCGACTGTGACCAATCTTATATCTGTTTCACATGCAAATCACTCCCCAAAAGATTAATACAGCATAAACGTTCAGTTAGGTACGGACAGCAGAGCCCAGCTATTTTTAACCACACAAATAACCATAACCACAGAATAAATTGGAATATGTCTCGTATAATTTATAGCAGCAATTGTCGGTTCAAAAGCCAGATGTTGGAATCAGCTTTGATTAAACGAAGAAATCATGAATCTTTCAAGAGGTGCGTGGGATTCAGATATTATAGATAAAATCTTCCTCCAACCAGCGATCAAGAAGATTAAAGAGAAATTGTCAACAGGAGTGACTTAACGGCAGACCTTTGGATCTGGTACAAATACAGGCAGTCCCCGGTTTATGACGGGTCCGGCTTAAGACGTTCCGAGGTTACGACGCTTTTTAGATATATTCATCAGAAATTATTTCCCGGTTTACGACGCATGTTCCAGGGTTACAACGCGTCGACGCCGATCCAACAGAAGAAATATGGCTCCAGAACGGCAGAATAATAAAAATTTGGAGGGTTTTTTATGAAAAACTCAAGAAAAATGCAGTTTACATCGTTTTCAATACACCCAGAGCATTAAAAGTCAGGTTTTCTTAGGATTTTTGACGATTTTCGACGATTTTTCGGTTTACGACGATTTTCGGCTTACGACGCGCCGTAAGAATGGAACCCCCGTCGTAAACCAGGGACTGCCTGTACTGCTTTTCTGTAACTTTTTCTCATTCACTATTTGCCTGAGGAGAGAGACAGTTCGGTCTCTGAAAAATAGCCTTTATTATCCACATTTTGGCGTTTTTATGGGCTCCCTTATATTTTATATATATATATCTAGATATATTTTTATGATTTTGCAATACACTCCCTGAACACCTGAATTCGCCTTTAATCCCACTAACCCGAACAACTCTCAATTTCCCATCCCACTAGTGGGAATTTTAACAGCCAGCGTTACCAACGCTGCAGGTAAAATCTTGTCACTTGAGCTACCATAACAAACTGTTGGCAATGCTGACACAGGTACCATAACAAACTGTTGGCAACACTGACACAGGTACCATAACAAACTGTTGGCAATGCTGACACAGGTGTGTGCCGGCACGCCCCATTTTCGTCAATTGCTTTTTGTTTGCGCTGCTGGAAGGTTGTTTCCTTCCACTATGTGAGGTTTTAATCCTATTGCCTGAGTTCTCTTTGTATTTTGGACCTCTGGTGAAGGCCTGGATTGTATTTGACAGTTTTTCTCCTGGATTTTCTGGATATCTTTGATGTGGAAAGTCTTTTGGATTTGGACTCGATGGTTCCTGGTCTCGATTGTTCATCATGGACTTTTTCACCTTCTATTACTGCGCGATCAGCTTCGATGTCAACCTCAACTGCCCCTACGACGGTGGACGCTGGTGCTCATTGCTTCTTCTTGCTGCAAGAGACAGATGAGTACCTTGAGACATGATAGACATTCTGTCAGGTATGCAGGAAGGTTAAGTGTGATGTGCAGACTCATTGCGATGAATGTTCTGATTGGAAGGCACAAGAGATTGAGGATTACATTCGTCATCGCAAGTCTTTGGCTAGTAAGGGTGGCAAACGTCGGTCAGATTCTTTGTTGCCTCAAGTATCTCTTCTGCTACAGATCAGTTGATGGATTTAGCAAGTTCAGAGGTAGTCAAACAGATAGAGGATAGGATTGCAAATATTATGGAAAATTTAATATCTAGTCTTTTCAACATTTCTCAGATAAGGATAGTAGTAGTGTTAGGATGTCTAATCCTTCTTCCTTTTCAGCTCTCCTGCCTGTTCCAGAACCAGCCCTAACAGGTGCTGAGGGTATGGAGAACTGCAAAACCTCCAAGTGGGTAAGTTCTCTGGCCCCGGCCAAGCAGGCAGTGAAGGATCCCCCAACCCCTTGTAGTACTGATAAATTTAATGTTGATAATGTTAGTCAGGATCAGGATCTAAGGGTGATAAAGGAGGATAGGTCTGGGTTAGGTAGTGAGGAAAAGGTAGTAAAGGTGCAGAGTTGCTCTCCTGGACGGGTTCCGGTTTCGGGTTTGAGTGTTTTTTTGGTGTTTTGGCAAAAGTTTCCCCTTCATCGCTTCTTCTCAGTCTGGCTCAAAGTCTTAAGTCAATGTTATAGTTCTGGTGGTGCAGAATCCTTTTGCTTTAACTCCTAATTCACTTCCGCCCGTTTCTGAATCTTCTACTGTAGTTTCCCCCTTCTCTTTGTTTTTCTACTTCTCCATATAGTAAAGGCAGATTTTGGTGTGTACTTTTGGCTTCTGAAAGTAGTTTGTGGGACCTGCAATTGGATGTGGCGGAGTATAAGGCGGATTTGCTGGGTCTTCCAAACGGGTACAGACCTGTGGTGAGAGGTTATTTTTTTTTTAATGGTTTCTCTAACATTAGAGAGTATGTGACACTAGTGTCCAGAATTCATGTCGGATATGTTTCAGGATTATCGAGGTGGGGGGGGAATTTGGTGTACCTTCTGTCCCTTCATTCTAAGTTTTGTTCTGGGTTACCTGTCGCTTCATCTCCTGCTCCCACATTCTCTGTAGGCTCCTTTTTCAGTCTCCTCTTTGGTCTCTTCTTCTTCTGCTCCGCTCTTTCCTGCAGCTACCGCATCTTCCGTTTTCCCTCCTTCTTCGACTTTTGGCTTTCGTCTTCTCAGGTAACCTTTTTTTTATGCGTCTGCTATTCCACTCTCCCGCCTTTCCTTTCTTAATACAGTCTTCTCCGGTAGGAGGAGCTTCCGGACTGGTGAAAACGCAGTTTCGGCAGAATTTGGCCGCAGGCGTTTCATGTTCCATCCCTTCGGGTATGCACAACCCCTTGCTTCCACTTCAAGCAGCTGTTCTGGTAGTATCAGGTATTTCACAGGGTTTGGCTGTCTCTTCCAGTTCAGGTTTGCGCTTCACGGTTTTGGCAGGGCTTGTGGTACCTTCAAGTGGTCCGCAGCTTTCATCACTTGCATTTTCCGCGGCAGTAACTATGAGGGTAGCTTCTACCTCTTTCATTCTCCCTCCTTCGTCTTCATCTTCTTCCATCCCTGCACAGGTGGTTTCGTTTGTGCATCCTCCCCCATGGTTTAGTAATGTGGGTTTGGCTACTCTCACTCGTCTTCCCCTTGGTAATAATGGGGAATCAGCTTTGGTTTTCTCGGTTCAGCCTTGTCTTCTTCCCAGCGGGTTCAACCATGCGGATTCAGCTCCGGGTACCTGACTAGGTGTGGGTGCTCAGCATTCTGGTTAGGGTGTTCCACTTACGGACTCTTCATCGTTGTCCGGGCTTCATTCAGTTCCTCCTCCTTCATAGGTCTTAGACTGTTCGGACATTGCGGAACAGGATTCTTATCCGGAGGTGCAGGATATTCCGGCGGACTTAGAATGCCCTCTTGCCAGCAGTAATGATTACAGACTCATGCTTGAGTATGTTATTTCTTTGTACCCCCATTCAAGAGCTCTGGACCTCCCAATTTCATCAATTCAGTCATTTTTTT
Source organism: Macrobrachium rosenbergii (assembly GCF_040412425.1). Classification (NCBI taxonomy): domain Eukaryota; kingdom Metazoa; phylum Arthropoda; class Malacostraca; order Decapoda; family Palaemonidae; genus Macrobrachium; species Macrobrachium rosenbergii. The sequence continues at coordinate 42,412,971 of NC_089743.1, forward strand.
TAAGCCTTTTATGCCACTAAGCCAGCTCCTGCTTCTTTTTTTTGTTGGCTGGTTTGGTTCGATCTGGCTAGACAGGCTTTGGAGGAGGCGGGTGGTCATTTAGTGTTGGTAGTGGCTTCTAATAGACAGGACTCTTCTCTTCTCTCTCCGCGGAAGATGATTTATGCAGTTCGAAATAACCCTTCGGCAAGTATCAGATTGCCATTCAACAAATCGGTTGACGCATTCCTGTCTAGGTCTCTGGCGTGGTCTTGGCTCATAGGTACTTCGCTTAGGGAAGCAGGTGCTTTGGAGGATGTGTTGTGCAATCAGACTGAGGCTCTTGGATGCTGTCACGTTTACTGTAATGGGGTTCTAAAAGAGGGACAGCTATGTCCCTTCGCCTGGCTCACCAGGCAAATGCTTTGGCTTCGTCTATGACGTTTGGAGCAGAAAAGTCGAAATTTCTATCTTGGTCATCTTCCCCCCCAGTATCCGGACGTTCATAAGAGGGATTGCTTAGAACACCTTAGCTTAGCTAATTCTTTGTTCAAGGAAGATGACGTAGCCAGCACGACGAACGTTGTTGCTTTTAACTCATGTCTCTGGTGTCGGCAATTATGCATCATCGAGGGTACAGAGTGTTGAGGTTCTAGATGATTGGTTGATCCTTGCCTCCTCTCTAGAGGAGATAGTAAGAGTGAGGGAATTCTTATTGAATCTTTAACCTATTCAGGTGTGAGGATTCTCTCTCTTCCTTTGAGGGTTTTCTCCACCCTGGAGAGGATCCAGTCGGTCCTTCAGCAGGTAGAAGGATTCCTGTTCAACAGGGAATGGCCGGTACCAGCTTGGAGAAGCCTCTTAGGGAGAATGTCTCTCTCTTTTAATTCCAGGGTCTTGTCTCTGGATGCGCTCTCTTCAGGTATATGTCAGGAATTGCTGGGACTTCTGCAACGAGAACGCAGTTATAGTTGGGAGTGATTCTTGCCTGCTGGATCATCTGTGGTGGTCAGAAGAAGTGCATCTGACACCGGGAAGGTCTATCGACTCCCCACTTCCCAACGTTCATCTGTACACAGATGCTCAGATCAAGGTTGGGGAACAGCCTTGGAGGAAACCCAGGCCTTGGGCCCCTGGGGAGGTTCGGGAACGAGAGGAGTCAATAAATCTTCGGGAATCAAGGCTGTAAAGGAAGTCCTCAGTTGTTTTCACTCCTAGTGCGTGACAGAGTAGTGGCTTTTAGCGACAGTGTAACTGCCCTGTTGTATCTGAAGAACTCGGGGGAGAACAGGATCAACAGAACTCAATACTATAGCACAGGGAGTCCTGAGAGGGTGCGAAGAATGAAAAGTGTTTCTTCTTCCCCAATTTATACCGGGGAGTCTCAGCGTACTGGCTGATTTGCTAAGCCGCTCCCGTCAGTTATTGCGGGGGGAGAGTGGACTTTGGCTGACAAAGTAATATGTCAGGTTCTCCGGAAGTGGCCAGCAACTGTGGACTTATTCACGATGTGATTAAACCATTGTCTTCCGGTTTATTTCTCACCAGTGGTGGTCCCCGTGTTGATAGGCACTGATGTGACGTTACAAATTGGAACCACATGCAGGTGAATGCTTTTCCTCAATCCTGTCTCATTCATCAGGTAATAAGGAAATTGTGGAAGTGTGTTAAGATATCATATGACTCTAATAGCTCCCTGCTGGCCCTAACTAGCATGGTTTCCGGAACTCCTAGAGCTCCTTACAGAAGTTCTGATGTCCCTACCCATGCGAAAGTTCTTCTCAGATGACCTCATTCTCACCATTATGATCCAAACCCTTGCGTGCTGTACCTAGTTGCAGGGCGATGACTGTAGAGAGAGCAGCTAGACAGTCCGGACTCCCTAAAGCTGTGGCTAGACAGCTTTCTTTCAGCTTGAGAGTCAGCCCATAAGCCTTACCAGGTTCAGCTAGACAAGGTATAGAAGTTAGTGTCGTAAGGAATGCCATTCCACCTCTAGACCTTCCATAGCCAAATAGCAGATTTTCTTTTATTCCTTCGGAAAGTCAAGGGTCTTTCGTATTCGGTGATTGCTGACTAACGCTCGACACTTAGTGGTACAATTAGTTTCCACTTTCCTAAAGTCTCTAGTAGTAAGATGATTGATGATTTATTATGTTCTTTTAAGATTGAACGTCCTGTCTTGTCGACTCGGGCTCCTTTGTGGGACTTGTTGGAAGTATTTCAATATTTTTCTTCTATTCCCCTGCATTTGAACCCATTGAAGCTATAATGTTAAGACACTGACTAAGAAGTTGCTTTTTCTTCTGGCTTTAGCTTCAGCTAGAGGGTTGAGCGAGCTTCGGGCAGTTTCTAGGTTGGGCTCCTATGCGAGTAATGATAAGTATTTGTCTTTCTTCCTGAATTTGTGGCGAAGACAGTACCAGAGGTTAAAACTCTGCCTCGTTCGTTTAAAGTTCTTTATCTGCAAGTGTTCGTTACCAGTGATCCAGCGATGTCTTTTGTTTGGTGGGAGCATTAAAGTCTATTTATCAAAGGTTGAGAAACTCCATCCGCTTCCGCGTACACTTCTTGTCTCTCTGTGGAATCCTTCCCATCCGCTGTCAAAGAATGTGATTAGTTACTTTCGGAGGGAGGTGATTTCCCAGGCTTCTCAGGGTTCTTCTTCGTCGTCTTCAGCTCTGTATTTTCCCGACTGCAAAGTATTTGGAAATGCCCACTTCATATTCCTTTCTAAGGAATTATTCAGTGCCTTCTATTCTGGAGGCAGCTACTTGGAAGTCCGTCTCAGTGTTTACTTCCTTTAAGTAAGAGACTTTCGATTCGCCTCATCGCGTATAGAGGCAAAGTCTACTATCTAGGGTGTGTTCAATTAGCTGAGGTGGTATTTACTTAGTGTGGAGGTTTGGAGGGTTATTCTCTTAGTCCATGTGTAGTGGCGAAGTCTATTACCTAGGGTGCGTTCATTTAGCTAAGGTGGTATTCACTTAGTGCGGAGATTCTTAGGTTAACCAGATAGAGGAATTCCTTTTAGTCTTTAGAATTCTTAGGCAAAAGTGATAGTATAATCACATAAACCTAAGTTTAGTACATATTAAGTATCTTAGTCTTTGATAGTTTTCCTATGAGAGTGGGGTGCTCTAGTAGGCTAGGCTCTTTCGTTGGCACAGAGGTACTTGTTCGCTTGTCGGTTGTCAGGCCATATCCGCAACCTACATGGCTCGGCACACTGCTCCATTTCCCTCCATACATGAGAGGCTCTGAATAGCCACATGGGAGGTTCATCGTACTCCTCCATACACGAGAGGTTCTGAAGAACCACATGGGAGGTCGACGGACTGAGACAGTATGGACCTGATGGATGATGAAAGTACTTGTCACCAAAAGTATTGATTGATAAGGTGAGTGTATAACTAAATAGACATCCTATGCAGAGCAGATCGGTGAGCTGCCATCTCTGCGGTTGCAAAAAGGGGCCGTGCTGCAAACTTAGATGGTTCTCCCAGAGGGCCAGCGGCTCTGCACTCTGCCTCATTCTCCTCCATACATGAGAGGTTCTGAAGAGCCACATGGGAGGTCGACGGACTGAGAGTACTGACCTGACTGTCAATCAAAGTACTCTCCTACATGTCTCTTCACTGAAAGCATTGATTGATATAGTGAGTGCATGACTAAACGGATATCCTATGCAGAGCAGATTGGTGAGCTACCATCTCTGCGGTTGTCAAAGGGGCGTGCAATAAAATTGATCCCTCCTCCTCTAAATGTTGTTAATCGGGCGAATTCAGGTGTTCAGGGAGTGTATTGCAATATGAAGTTTTCTTAATAAAACTAATATTGTAATACTTATCTGAACACCTGAATGATTCCTACCGTCCTTTCCCCACATCAATATTGACCTTGAATAAAGCAATTGATGAAAATGGGGCGTGTTGGCGCACACCTGTGTCATTGTTGTCAACCTTTTGCTATGGTAGCTCAAGTGACAAGATTTTACCTGCAGTGTTGGTAATGCTGGCTGTTAAAATTCTCACTAGTGGGATGGGAAGTTGAGAGTTGTTCGGGCTAGTGGGTTTAAGGGCGAATTCAGGTGTTCAGGTGAGTATTACAATATTAGTTTTACTATGAAAACTTCATTTTACCTGGGGAAATGGTTACTATGAGCCAGGTATCAACACTTACCGTTACCTTAGCCTTGTTATCTAAACTTCGTGGGTCCAGGTAATCATAAAACAAGAAAAAGGGGGATTTTCATATGAGCTTAGGGCTCTGCTCACAAGGAATGTGTATGTAAACACGTTAGAGTTAAATTAAAATTACGTAGATTTACAAAAAAGAATATCAGAAGATGAAAGAATGTTGCATTCAGGCTTGCGGGGGCCTGAGGGGATATTTCTACTTGATGAACTCGAACTTGGAATCCGTTAGTGGGGTTTTTACGCAAGGCACAATCCAAGGATATTCCTCTGCAAATTGGTCTCTGAAATGAGAGGTTCAGGTAATACAAGCCAGTAAATGGAGGTAGGAAAATACTCAGGAATTTGAGGCTGCACTGAGGGTGCCACAAGGCCTCGAATGAGCAAAGATAGGCATTCACTTAAAACACAGGCATTTGAATAACACTGGTATCACGAGGCAAAGGAAAATTGGAATTTACTGGCCCTTAAAAGAAACACTTGAAGGGCAATTCGTGACTGATAGGGACTCTTTAACAAGCACTTTACCGTGTAGAGGAAGGAGTCTCCAGTGAAGAATGGCAAAGAATGGGTCGTGGTTCACTAGACAAAATATGACTGAGGTGTGTTCCTGTGACGAAGATGGGGCATCAATCACTCCTCCAGCATAGTGGTCCCGCGCGCGTCTTATCGCAATCTGCCCCACGACTTCATGATGTCCCTCGAGTGTCTGACTCGCGCCTCCTTCGTCCGTCCCTATTTAAGGCATCAGCCGAGGGACGGGGTGGCGGACCCTGGACAATGCAGTAGTCCCCTTCCATGAGTCAACTCATCCAGGTGTGCCGAACAATTGTCCACTTCTCAGTGGGGTGCGTGCAAAGAATCCCACACAGATTACTTTGCCCCAAAAGAGAAAGTTGTAAAGTAGCTTAAGGATGCTAAGCTTCTTTAGGGAGGGGTCTTAATCCCTCTTTTCCCTACCTTCGACCCATGCTAAGCAAATGCTAGGTCAAGGATGAAACAGTAAAACAGAGTGTTTTTATGGTGGCTTCTTGTGAGATATATATATATATATATATATATATATATATATATATATATATATATATATATATATAAATATATATATTTAAATATATTATATATATTATATATATATATATATATATAAAAGTTTAAATGTTTAGATTGCTCTCTCTCTCTCTCTCTCTCTCTCTCTCTCTCTCTCTCTCTCTCTCTCTCTCTCTCTCTCTCTCAATATGTATAACAGAATCTCATATTACTCGAAAATATGGAACGTGATGAATATATAAATAAAGGTAATGCCACGAAGGAAAGTGAAAAGACAGTGGTTCTAGGCCTTTCAACTTCCTGTCCTTCACTTAGCAGACTAAAGTAAAGGACAGTAAGTCGAAAGGTCTAGCACCACTTCGTCATTCACTTTCCTTTGTGTTTATATATTGTATATATATATATATATATATATATATATATATATATATATATATATATATATGTATGTATGTATGTGTGTATGTATGTTGCCCAACAGATAGTAAATCCCATTGCTTACCTTTGCTATCAGTCAAGAAGTCCCCTCTGTTGGTAGCTTGATAGTGACCGCACCCAAGCGGCTACTGGCTTCGTACATTCGTACATAAATACACACATTCTCTCTCTCTCTCTCTCTCTCTCTCTCTCTCTCTCTCTCTCTCTCTCTCTCTCTCTCTCTCTCTCTCTCTCAGGTCTACAGCAAAACAAGCATTACTCAAAATGATTTATTTGACAAAAATCTGACATAACTGGATTGCAAGAAACAAGAGCTGAAATAAAATGGAATACTAATGTTCGC
>NC_089743.1:42423976-42511476 GCF_040412425.1 Macrobrachium rosenbergii
TTAAGGGTTTTACGCATTTGTAGCCAGCAGTTCATTGATGCTGAGATCAAAACTATTTATGATATTGCTTTGGAACTTAAATACCCAAGGACCTTTGTAGATGTAGCATGGAAAAGATCCAGGAAAACATTTTTATTTAACTAATAAAAACACTCGAATTCGGCAAGCATAATATTCTCAAATTATCGTATGATGAAAGGTTTTTACAAATTCCTAGAATTTTAAAGTTTTTCAGCATAAATGTTGTTTTCAGTAATTTTAATGCTAAGAGTTTAGTAGTAAAAAACTCTCTTAGAGATGTTTCTGGCTGCATTTATGAAATTCCTTGTAAAAATGTGATAAAACATATTATGGACAAACTGGAAAAATTACTTTCTCAACGAATCAAACAACACCAATATTCTGTGAGAACTGGCCAAATATCGAATGCATTATTCGTACATATGAGAGATTTAGATCACCCTATTAACTGGAGTGAAGAAAGATCTTTAGTCCCGTGCAACGACACAGTTAAAAGGAATATTATTAAATCTTGTTTCACCAAGTCAAGTAATGAAATTTGTTCTAAATTTAAGCCTTGATGCCTTCATAATTTAAGCCTTGATGCCTTCATAATTTAACATGTTTTTGCAAGTTGTTGATAAATGTAAACCAAAATTTTATTATTCAGTTTTATCTCTTGTAGTTACATGTTTTTAGTTTGTGACTAGTGTGATTATCCTTGATTTTCTCTGGATTTACCCTCTTCTGTCTTGTTACCCCCTAACCTGTCTCATTTGCGCCCAACGATGCGTTGATAAACGTGAAAGCGCTAAACTTCTGCCTACCAACGAATATATACTATCTGGTATTCAATTTTATTCATGTTATTGGCATTTTGTATGGCTAAACTTTTTGCAAATGCATCTCTTGTAGTTAGGTCTATGTTTTTCTGAGTTTGTGACTAGGCTAAGTTGATTAATAATCAAGGGGATTATCCTTGATTATCTCTCTGTTTATTACCCTTTTAAAATTGACCATCTGGATATATAGATATTCTTGTTCTTTTGTTTACTTTATATTATAACCTTCTTTCATCTGTCTCATTTGCACCCAAGCCCAGAACGATACCAGCGTTGATAAACGACAACATTTCATTCGAATTATCCCTTCTGGAGTGAATAAGATAGAAATCATCAACACACAATCACGTGTGGAACAGAAATAAATTTCTGACTGTCGGGATCGAACCCAGGTCTCTCACTGAACTGCACCTTTACCTGCCCCAACTGTCATTTTCCGGTGGGAAATTCAACTTATGTACTGAAGTCAGGTGGAAAGCAAGGGCGTTATCCACTGGGCCATGTCTATCTACTGTGATCTTTTAAGGTAAGCAGTTGCTCTCAGGTTCCGATATATATATATATATATATATATATATATATATATATATATATGAATGTGTGTGTGTAAGTATATATGTAGGAGGAGTAATACCGATAGAGGAAAATACTAAAATTGCCCCGCAGATATACTGTAGGAACTTTAGAACTCCCAACTTGATTATAAAGAATAACTCTCAAAACAAGAAACTTAATCTTGATATGTGTAACGTAGTGTACAAGTATACATGTCAGATTGCGAACTGCAAGTCGCGAAATATTACATATATTGGAAATACTACAACTTCACTATCAAGAAGACTTACTGTGCATTTGCAAAATGGTAGTGTTAAAAATCACACGAGAGAGAGAGACACGATGCGGCTGTAACCAGTGAAATGCTTGAGGCCAACACCGAAATTATTGACAATGTTTCTGACGCTAAAAGGCTAAAATACATTGAGGCAATATACATAAATATTCATAAACCTCCCCTAAACCTACAAGGAAAGGAATCAACGCAATAATTCTACCTGCCGATCGTGAAAGGAGAAGAAATACAGCACACTAAAAATGTGTCGCCGATGTTGGATTTATGAAAATATTTTAGTTATCTTTATTTTTCTTATGTTTTATGTTATTCTATCCTGATATTGATAACTTTGTATTTACCTTTAATTATACTTTTTATGTGTGTAAAAACTATATTAATTTTACATATACTACTTGAATGTCTCTTTGATGGTTCTTTGTTGACCATCTATTTTCAGCTATTTATTTTTCGTCTGGTTGTTTCCAAATATGTAAATACCTAAAAAGCAATTGTTGGTAATTGTTAACAGGCCAGTTGTAAACAAGTTTAGTAACAAATCTGTATGCTTTAACTGTTAATTTCAAAACGCCAACTGCTGAATATATACATATATATGTATATACATGTATATACATATATGTACATATATGCATATACATGTATATATGTAGGTGTATATATGCATATATATGTACATATGTATATATATAATTTATATATATATATATATATATATATAAATATATATATATATATATATATATATATATATATATATATATATATATATATATATATATATATATATATATATATATATATATATAATATATCTTTTCCTGTAATACTACAGTGTAATATGAATATAAGAAGGCCCATAAAAAAACTATTTAAACGTTGAAACCATATATTTCAGGCACTTGCTTCTGTGCCCCTGTTCACTGGTAGAATATGGACAGATGAAATGTTACAAGGGTAATATAGGGTATATAGGCTATACAAAACATAAAGGTGGGCCTTAAGTCCGATGGTATGAAGTGGAGGTCGCCAAACGGGAGCTAATGAGGCCAAAAACCACTAGGGAATTGGTCATTCTCCTCCTTCTTAGGAAACGGTCACCTTCATACCATCGGAGACTTACACCTTTATGTTCAGCAAGTGCAAATATATGGTTTCAACGTTTAAATAGTGTTTTATGGGCCTGTTTCAATAATATTCAATATGCCCGAAATATATGGTTTCAACGTTTAAATAGTGTTTTATGGGCACAATTGTTCTGTGCATTAATAGAGTTACTAAAAGGACCTCATTCAAACTGGATGGTATCTAATGGAGTTTTTATTAAAAAAGTTACAAGCTTTCTTGGACACAGTCCACATTATCAAGTATCCGGATACTTGATAATGTGGACTGTCTGTCCAAGAAAGCTTGTAACTTTTATATATATATATATATATATATATATATATATATATATATATATATATATATATATATATATTATAATGTATATATATATTTATATTATATTATTTATATTGGTATTGTATATAAAATATATATATATATATGTGTGTGTGTGTGTGTGTGTGTGTGTGTATCTTAAAGCAGAAGGTACATTTTAGGGGTTGTGAATCCCCCTTGGGGAGGAAATGCCATAGATGGCAAATTAGCCTCTCCCTCTTTGGGCCAGGAGCAGCCACGATGTTAGGACAGTTTCTTTACTGCATTGCTATTCAGTGGAAATAACTGGTTTGGCCTAGAAAGTGCTGAAGGTTTGGGTTTCAGTTATACCCTAAGGCTGAGAAATACTTAGCAATGAGTTGTGGACCCCTTGGTAGGAGGAAACGTCTTCTAATGGCAGAAAAGCCTCTTCACATTAGCCAGAGCCTCTTCACATTAGCCAGTGGTAATTGCATTCACTCTTGTAGGATGCTGGCAAATTATAGCTTTCTTGCTGCATTAAATGGTGTAACAGTCGCCCAATGGTCAGCAACATTAAGGTTGCAGCCCTATGCCCTGCATTTGTTTGCAAGTGACCAGAAATGTAGAGATGATGCATCTTGGATTTTTTAATGTTCTTGGATGTGATACAGATAGGAAGAAATACATGGTAGCTGTATTTTTAATAACCATATAGCTTATTAACGTCTCGAATTCTTCACACTTTCAGGATACATTTGTCACCATGAGGCCAAAAATCCAAATGAAGAAACAAAAGAAATTCTGATTCCTGTGGCAATATTCAAACCTGCATCACTTCACCAGTTTGTTTAAGGCGAGGAAGTTAAATGTTTGGGTCTTGAGTGGGCCAAAGATTAAAGAGCATTGTGCACAGGAATGGGATGGACAAATGATGATTTCGTTTGGGGGATCTGAACCCGTAAGCTACGGATGGTGTAGCACTTGTGTCAGGGACACTCTGGGAATAGTTGAAAGAGTACAGATATGTTATTCCGAGAATTGTATGGGTAAGGTTGTTTGTGCCAAGAGAAAAAGGTTTGGTATTGAGTGTGCATAGACCAGGGTTGAATGAGAATGAAATTCAAAGAGACTGTTCTTGGATAGCATGAAAGGGTGGTTGTGCTATGTGATTTAAATGCTAAGGTAGGTGACAGAGGAAGAGATGATATTATTGGCAGGTATGGAGTACCTGGAGTAGATGAGAACAGAGAGGGTTATGTGGAAATGTGTTTCGAAAGGGGCTTGACTGTTGGAAATTTTAGGTTCCAAACAAAAGCATTTTTACAGGTAGATTTGGGAAAGAGAAAATGGTTAGAGAAAAAAGTGTTTTTGATTATGTATTTGTTCAGAGTAGACAGAAGAGCAAGTTGATTGCTGTAATGGTGAGAAGTAGAGTGGCAGGAAGTATATCTGATCATTATTTGGTTGAAGCAAAAGATAAGATAGAAGAATGTTCAAGTAGGAGAGGAAGGTGTGAACATGTAGCCATCAAGACAAGTGAGTTCCAGAAGGAGGAAGTAAGGTGCATCTGATCTTTTATTCGTCTGAATGACGTTTCAGTAGTTGAATGTCAATTCAACAGGAAGTTTTCCAATTTCAATGCTGATATTTTCTTCTCTGTTTCTATTTTTTTTTTTACAACATATAATGAGAAAATGGATGAAAATGGGTCACGGTTAAAGACAGAATTTGAAGAGCCTGTAAAATTCCAGGATGGCGTTGTAAAGTCAGCAGGCATATTGGTTTGTTCAGGAAAGTGGGGAGAGGGAGTATAAGTAGTGGGTGATTGGGAGAGGAAATGAGGTGAAGGGGGGAGAAGAAGGCAAGCAATAATAAGGAGGAAAACGTTATTAAAAGCTTCAGAGAGAACAAGAAGTTCTACAAGGAAGTTAAATGTAGAGAGAAACGTAAATGACTGAGTGGCTAGTAGAATAAGCAATGCAGGTGGGGAGATACTGTGGAAGAGATATCTCGGGAGATAAAAAGAATGAAATAAATGGTATACATTTGATAAATTTTTCAATACTGTAGGTCCAGGGTAGGACATATTTGATAAAATCTTTATCAATGTTATCAGTCAAATTCTTCCTTCTATGGACAAGAACACTTTAGAAAACGAGCAAAAAAAAAAAAAAAAAAGTGCACGAAGTACCTACTTTGTTATTCCATGAATACCAATGACCGTCTCGCTTAAATTGTTTACCCAATTCAATTTCACTGCACTCCTGCCCCTATCGATGGTAGTTAGGTGTTGAAAGTCTCTTTGACAGGTTCTTTGTTTGACTTTAATATTGGTTTGTTTACGTATGAAGTCATGATTTTAATTCGAGGAACGTTAAACATGAGAATTTTGGTTATTTTTAGTGGTCTAGGAAAGAATACCCAGTCATTGACATAATGTTATATGCATTTTTATCAAGGGAGAAACAGTCATTGTTGTTACTCAGGAAATGTTTAAATTAGCCTAGGAAACAAAATGATATTAAACGTACTAAACAGTCCAACAGGAAAATGAATTATGCTATAAGAACTTGACATTACTAATATATGAGTAGAACCAAAGAACTTTTTTTTGAAAGATCAGTGTCTTACCCAAAAATCTTGGGTTTGATCCATGGAAGACATTAGTGAATAAATGTTGAGGTTTGTGTGTAAGTAAAGTAGCCGTCAGACAGTTCTAATAGACATATATTCATAAATCCATGTTTTTAGAAGTAGCAAGCAATTCTTGAGTATCACTATTACCGGTAAATTTATATTTCCAAAAATCTTTCTTGCCTTGTCACCAAAAAGTTTCATTTCAGTCACTTATATGTGGAATGAAAATTTTAGAGACTACACTTCTGCACTTTCGTTCGCAGTATTGAACGACCTCAAACTGGCTCCAGCCCCTTACTTCCTTTAATTTACATATTGCAGAGAATAGCTATCAAAGGGAACTGTAGTGACCACGAGAATGTAATGTTTGGTGTGCCTCAGGGTACGGTGCTGGGTTTGATTAAGAAAACAAGATGGTTTCTTGAGCAGATGATACCATCAGATTGTAGACTTATGGTTTCAGATTCTTTTTACATAGAGTTCTCAACAGTTAGGGCAGGGTGACAATGAATGAGAGTGAAACTGAACTCAAGGCATGTTTCTTAGTAGGTGTAGGACATCGGCTCACCTTCCACCCAGATCTTTTCATTGACAGCATTTCGTAATCTACCTGCAACTTATTTTAAACTGCAAGTGTTAGTTTTGACTGCAGATTCATTCTTGAGAAACATATTCACTCCATCTCTTCTTCAGTTTTGTAAAAAGTGACAAGCTGAGGAAGTCTTTTCAAGATTTGAGAGACCTGTTTGTTTTGAAGTGTTTTTATTCTTTTAATGTTCCCAGTTTCAGTTTTGTTATCCGCTTTGGCCTTCAGCAACTGAATCGTATCCTAAATTGTTGGATTAATACTAAATTTCGTATTTTAGATCTTGGTATTAGTCTCAGGCAAATTGATGCCCAGATGGGATTTTCCTTTGACATACACAAATTTTCAGTTTACTCTTGAATGCATTATTGAACTTGAAAACTTTAAATAATGTTTCAGTGATATCACTGTGTTTAGCTAATAGGGCATACGTATAATTTTATGCTCACATGGCAGACCTACGGTTGATAGGTTTGATTAGATGCACAAGGTAGACCTTCAGTTTATAGTTTTAATTACACACATCGTTTTGTGTTTGATTTCTAATGCGAAAATGTCATTTCAGGATCCGATGGCAAACTTACGATTTCATTCAAGATTTAACCCAGGGTCAACCAAACTACATTGACTCTGGACTGATGATGTTCGCCTAGTGCCATGGAACAAGGACTGGGCTACTTCAAGGATTACCGAAAAGCTAAAGTCAGTAACGTGAGTATCTGACTCCCTCCTTAATAACAAGTTCTTTTGAACGTAGTCTTAAGAGTTATGGTACTTTCCGAAGGTTAATATTTTTTTATCGGCAGTCATTAAAGATGTTTAGTAATGTTTACTGTCATATGTGATACAGGTCGTAGGAAGCAGTTGAACTAGAAAATTGACAAATTAGTTTAATTGTGGTTAAAGAAACAGTAGCTCTTATGATCCATTTAATTGATATACACACACAATTAAATACATGACATAATTCCACAAACAAAAAAATGACTGAAAAAAGTGGTTGTTGTCAAAGAGAGAGAGAGAGAGAGAGAGAGAGAGAGAGAGAGAGAGAGAGAGAGAGAGAGAGAGAGCTTCAGCATCTTAACTACAAGCACATCAATATAAAAATCTTATTTAAATCTTAGCTGCTGCATGGTCAGAAGGGGGAAAACATATTTCCTTTTTACAAACTTGTTAGCTGATGGTGGATGTCATCTTTCTATTTATATAAAATATATACTGACCTGAATGTTGCGCCATTTAAAAGGCGAAATGGCGGATTTATCCCAACAATAAACGAATCTATAATTACAATATTTTGCCCATGGTTAGTCCCGACTTAAACCTGAGTTCTAATACCAATGATAGATTGACTATTCTTCTTGACTTTGGCACATCAATCCGGCCCTCTCTCTTATAAAACTGAGAACTTCTCTGTTCTTTCCATTTTGGCTTCTGTTCGAGGTTGGTCCCCTAGCGATTAGAAAGAAAGTTGAATGAAAATGAAACCAACTTTTGGCAAGAAAGGAGCTGAGCATTTAGATGTTTCAATAAGCCAACATATAGTATCCTTTAGGACGTGTAGGAATGATATTGCTAAGTCAGCCTTGCTAAGGGGCACCAGGTTTTGATGGCAGCCCTAACTGCGTTGCATGCTGCCTTTTACATATCAGCTTTAGATGACTGAGGGGTCAGGTTGAAATACCTCGGAATAATAATATAATAATAATAATAACACAATGCCAGACAATGTTTACAGTTACGTACGACAGGCCAGGTAACCTTATGATTGTAACGTGCTCCAAATGAAATTACCTTGTCACCCCAGATGGAATAAAAACCACAGTACCCGTTTTTAGTTTCATGGGCATTGCAGTTATTGAATTAATATTATAGTTACTGAATATAAAAGTGAAAGCAGTTCATTTGTAGGAAGACAGAACCTGGTTCCATGAGAAATACATGGCGCCATTAGAATCCCCTTGAAGCAGTTGTTCTAGTTTTGCATTGTTTAGTTTGTAATGGAAATTCAAACGTGGAAGAAAAAAAAGATACAACAGAAATTATAAGGAAGTTGTGTCCTCATATTAACTGTCACGTTAACCTGACAAGGTTAGAACGGATAAGTAAGACCAGGATGTAAAAAAACAATATTTTTTAATGAACTCATAACACAGGGTAAAATGAAGGACATTCCACCTTCTTAACGCCCTTTTGAATCAATACAAATGTTAGCCCCGTGTAAACTGAAAACCTTAGATCTGTTTTCCTCCTCCAAAAATTACGGATAACCTTCAAAAACGTGCTTTTGAGTATCTAAGAATAGAATCACTTTCATAATATGAAGCAAGCGTAAAGCCATTGAGAAGTACATTGGAAATTGCTGACATTGCATGCTAAAAATTCCCACCGAAGGCTGTTGTTAGTTACTTGATATTAGTGTATGGGGCTAATGTAAATCAGTCCCATTGAAATAGGAGCAGCATACATTAGGCAGCTATTGTGTACTTCGCAGTCACTTCCCAGTAGCAGACTATATATAAAAAAAGTTGTCAATTAAGAAAATCACTAGACTTGATATTTTATAGAAATATGTATAAGGAACGAACTTCAAGAACAGAATTCAATTAGTAAGAACCCTTTACGATTAACACTTTCACAAAATAGTAACTCACAGTACAGTCACAATTATATATTCCATGAATAACTGGACGTAAGCAGCATAACGTTAATTTTAAAATTCAAGTGTGCTCCTGGTCCTAATAAGGTTGGCAGTCCAGTTCTTAAAAATGCAAGAAAATGTGGAAATATACAGAAAAACCAATAAAACAATGACAGAACGAAACAGGTAAAGACAGACCAAAATTAACAAGCAAAATAATAGTTTCAAAATTATTTTTTTTTTTCCTAACCCTGGGGACCGGTACCTTGTCCAGAGCCTTTTCTGCGGAAGAGTTTGTAGACCAAAAATTTTTTTCTTTATCACAACAAACTACAACAGCTGTCAACCTCACTCCCCCCAAAAAGGACTTAACATTATTATGGCAAGAATGCAACTCATGATTGCAATACATAATCTGAGGATCATTATTAAGCTTACACATCAACGTACAAAAGAACATTGAAATTTTGAAATCCATGCCTTGACTACACTCATCTATACTACATAAAACATCTGGTAGGTTCTCACTTGGCCTATTTAGTTCAGTATTACTCCCTGTCAGTAGAATATGCGAATACAGTGTTTATATTACAGTGTTTATATATATATATATATATATATATATATATATATATATATATATATATATATATATATATATATATATATATATATATATATATATATATATATATATATATATATATATATATATATATATATATATATAATATTATATGCATATTATATATTATTTGTAAAATTTTAATATATTTATATATATATATTTATATATATATCATAAAATTTTAATATATAAAGCACTGTATTCTTCTGTAATTGTATTATCACACAGATTACACTTAACAGCTATAGACATATATGTGTATACAGTATATGAATACACGAAGGTATACATACATATATATACACAGACTACAGATGAAGTGAATTATATATATAAACAATTAACCTCTACGTAATACTGCAGTGTAAAGATCTTCATAAAGGGAAGGGGACTGAAATAATGTAATATTTATTATTACAAATATTTGGGCGATATTCCTTGCGCTTTCTTTATTACATATTTCATTGCAGAGTACAAAAAATTGGTATAAACTATATCCCCTGACTGAGGACTTTAAAAAAAAAAAAAAAAACTAGTTTAAGTAGGGTCTGGTTTTATCCATTCAGAATGACCAGATATATATAAATATATACCTCATGATTTCTTGAAGAAATTTCAGTACACCTGCATTGCTAAATCATCAGATATTGGTAAAATGAAATATAAAAAGGAAAGATGATCAGAAGGCGGCAGCAACTGCATTGCAAAAAATATTGCTGCTAAATTTTAAAGAGTTTCTTAACAACATATGATCATGGTCACCCCAAGTTTAAAAAAAAATTACCCCAAGATGCCCAGTATTGAAGACTGGCCAACTTAATCAAAATTGAGTATAATCTATCTTACAATCTTAATACTTAGAATTTTTCTTATATTCTATATTTACATATACAAAAATATTTATAAATACTGCTATTTCACACTCTCCTTCAAGCACTCTTTAATATAGAAGTGTCCTTAGATATTTCTATAGACATATGTTTATAGTATAATGTATATATTTATTTTTTTACCAATATTCAAAAGGTTAATATAGAGCTTTGGTGTACAAAAATATTTTCTTCTCGTAGGGTACATAATTTCTTTTTCTATTCTAAATTGGAACCAACTTTACATCAGTCACAAAAAGAAGATTATGCAAAAAAATTTCTCATGTGATATAAATATACATCTTGTATAAATATATCATTTCAAAAGATGATTTTGTTTTTCCAGTCATAAAAAAATTGTATACGATTTTTAGAATACTTATACACGTGAAACAAAAAAAATGAAAGTGACTGTTTACTCCAGAAAAATACAGGGTATTCTTAAACTATAGTCTATGACACTAAAGTAACAGTCAGTCACTCAATCAATCCCCAGTCACACTGTCCATCGTCTCCACACGTTGTATAGACAGTGTAAAGAAGGGATTGGGTTTGTCAGCCTATGTGACCATCCCTAGAGAAGCCACTGCCAAACTGGCTTTTTAATGTGCTGCGGAAAAATTATTAATAATCAGAGTAACTTATATCATGAGCTACTGAACACTTACTACGACGTGTACTATAACTTACGAACTCCTACTTAACACAGTTCCCCCTGTGATGATGAAACTATTCTTCTCCTACTCTGCAACTTGACATTCTAAACTGACAGGAAACTGTGGAAAGAGTAGTGACAAACTAGTCGTCGAGTGTAAAAACTGACGCGATGGAAAAATAATATAATCTCTTAACTCACAGGAGTGAAAGGTGAGATTTCGTCACCATTTCGTCTCCATGTGAAGTCAGGCATTTAATTTGAAAAAATTGAAACGAGTTGCTTTCAATGGATCCACAGCTAAATTAGTTCATATTAATGACTAAATATTGAGTACGTCGTATGCGGCGTATAATCGAACGGTATATGTTTCCAAATGTGTTTTATTTGAGATAAGTCGACCGACTGATGATGGTATCTGTATTTCCCATTAATAACTTCTAGAGTTCTGTGGCAACGCACTGTTTCCTAATCCAGGTGTTGCATTTTTGAAGCCATTACCATCACAGACATTTCAAGGGAATCAGAACTGGCATAGTTTAGATGTATTTAAAAAAATAACATGAGCCTACTAGTATTTTTACTCACCATCATCAGGGCAATTACTTAATGGCACGAAGTTTATTTTGCCCTTGTCTTTACGTATCTTGACAGGTTTCTGGTTAATTTGGAAGTAATAAAAGCTATTTAGTGAAGGATGCATAATCAGATTCATCATGACTTATCAGTTAATAATGTCTTCAGGAGAATACAGTATACTGCGTCAGTTGCTCCTTTAAGATCTGCCCATCAAGTTTTAAGATTACTCATTTATTTTGCCTTATACTTTTAAAAATTAACTTGGCCTGCGTATCACAGACTTAGTAGGCAACTCGTCAAAAACTAATTTATACTTGACTCCACACTGACTTCAGTTTATGCAGAAGCTCATAAAAATATATGAGTATTTGCTGTAGGAAATTTCTCCAAATCAGTCATTTATTTGACATTCCAAAAACAAAGGTTCGTACTTGGAAAATATTGTAGCAACTTGAGGTTTAGCAATGTAATACACAAAAAATATTGCACATGTAAGAGATGGGCTGTCTTAGAGAAATTTAGGTTTCCGTTAGATAAAAGGTTCTATTAATCTTCAGCAGAACTAGATTTAAAAAATATCACAAATTTTTAAAGTAATTTGTATTTTCCCCAGGCATACAACTGGCGTTTATCATATAAGAGTATTCCTCAGCGTGAGCTGGAAGCAGTTGTTGAAACTTTATAAACAAGGTAGTTCACTGTTGGTAGGTGGGTGAGTAGGGGGAAATCCCCCACTAATCTGCTGTCATCACCCACTTTTTCCTTCAGCATCAGTGATTAAGGGGGACGTCCAAGGTGAGATCATGATAAAAGACTCTGGTTTGTAATGCCTAATTGAAAAAAAACATGTAGTATTTGTGATTTGTTTCTTCAGGAATACAAACCTTCACATTTTATGCAGGAGGCTCACTACTGAGGTGGGAGGATGGTCTTAACTGATTGGCAAGTTGAATCTCCTTTCAGAAATGCCATGCTCTTGGTTACAATCATGAGGAGAGGAGCAATTATATTGACAACACATATTGTCAATATTTTATGTTTTGATGTTGGAGATTACCATACATTCAAGACACTCACTAGGCTCACAGAGGCTAACAATTGGTAACGTTTATTTTGGGCTAGGCTAGTAAAACATGAGATTATGGGTTGGTTTCATATTTAGATGGCACTTGATGCATTACCTGAGGGACTAAGTCTGTCGGCATGCCCTTCCGAATATAGGCCAATTTCGGTTACCCTTGTTTTATCTAAGATTTTTGAGAGGCTATTCCCTAAGCAGTTTGGGTATTGTAAAGGCCTTGGTACTTGCGATGCGCTCTTGTCAATATCTGCTGTCTTGCAGTGTGCTTTTGATGAGAGTACAGAGGCATGCACAGTGGATGTAGATTTTTATGTAGCCTTTCACTGTGTGAATCATAAGCACTTACAAGCTAAGATTATTGGGAATTGGTGGAACTTCTGTTAATACAGTATTTATAATGAGTTTTAAATAGGCAGAACCCAAAGGGTCTGTGTTGATCACCAGTATAGTTGCTATAGTAGTATCATTTCAGGTGTTCTTCACAGTAGTGATTTTGGGGCTTTGCTATTTTTTACCTATACTAGCGATATGTGGCAAGGTTGGGAGAACAAATTGCATACACCAGTGATGCTACTGTTCTAGCTGTTGGTCCTTCTCTGCACCTTAGGTCTGTGGTTGCAGAACCCTTGACTAGAAAATGGGATGTGTTTATGAGTGAAGTAGACTTTGGGACATGAGGCTTAACACTTTTAATACTCAAAGTATGATAGCTTGTCGATCTTTGACCTTTTCATCCTAATTTACATTTAAATGGTACATTTTTAAATGTCACTGACTACTTAAGGTGTAACTTTTGATAAGAAATTTACTTTTGAGAAGCATATATGTAATACGGCTTCCTGTGTTTCTCAAAAAGTTGGTATGTTATGGAAATGTTTTATAATGTTTCCGGATGAAGCTATTCCTTTTTTGTTCTTCCCTGTTTGAAGTACTGTTCTCTAGTATGGTCTTCTAGTACTGACTGTCATCTCCAACTTGAGTTGTGTCATCAGTAAAGTTTATTTTGCCAACTCTTAATGTTGACTTATGGCATAGACACAAAGTGAGTCCATCATGTTTGTTACATAAAATAGAATACAATGACAAACATCATCTGCACTCTTTTTTACTAGACCTAGTTGGCTTTGCTTGCAACACTTGGCAGGCTGCTGCTGCAAACAGTTTGTGTAGTGCAGTTATGGGATCTTCTGATCTCCAAATATTTAAGCATGGAGTAAAATTCCTTCCTGCTCTTATGCTGATGTCTCCTGAATTTCAGGTGTATCGGTTTTATTTCCTATCCCCTCATATTTATTTATATATATCTCACCTTTTCCTATAACTTATGTTTCTCTGCTGGCTGATTTCCTTTGGGCACCCTCTTGGATTAATAGTCTGTTACTCCTGTGCATAAGGGTTTTCAGTCGATGATTTAAGGAAAGAAAGCTAGTATCTGGTTAAATCATCAACTGATGGGTTCAGACTGACAGAAGGAAAGATAAAGATATCCAAATGTCTTGGGTGCTGCTGGAAGGCATTATCCAAGGTAGCCTTGGGTCTAAAATGGAAGAGCAGGACACCAGGAGCTTCCTGCAACTGTGTGGCAAACAGGTATATTACTAGAGTTCACCAACGCTTGAAAAGCCTTTCCCTAGCAAGAAAATTGGGTCAAGTCTGTCCCAAATGTGTGCCTATTAGTGCACGATGTACCTGGCTAACATGTCAGTGGTATGGCAAACTGCCCACTTGCACATCTGCTTCACCAACTGACTGAGGCAAAGATAAACTGTAACCATGTTTGTTGATGTATGCAATTGTAGGGATGCACACTGCTTGCATTTCCATGATGTTGTGCAGATGAGGCTAGTCCTTTGTCCACATTCCTAAACCAGATGGCCCATTGAGGGTGCACCCCATCTATTTGATGTAGAACAGAATTTTCAAAGGAGGAAGTTCAAGGAAATGTTCATGAGAAGGTTCCAGTCATCCAGCCACCAAGCAAAGTCCTCTCACACTCCTGCTCAAGGGCATGAGCTGGAGGGAAGGTTGCTTTAGATTGACCAGTGTAGCTGCCGTTGTCACTAAAGTAAGCACAAGTGGAGGCATCTGTGCAGAACGAGCTTCTCCTAATATGACAGGTGACTGAGGACTATCTGCCAAAGCTAAGTTGGCTGTTGCTGTTGCAACAGGACCTGTGCTGAAACCCCCGTGAGCTGGATTATGCAAGAGTTTGACAGAAAGAATCACTACTGCAGTATCTATCAGCATGCCCAGGTACTTTGCTTGTGACTTGGGCTTGAACTCCTCAGCACCCCCTTCTCTCATTCTTTCCTTTAACCTCTTCCTGGAGGGGAGGCTGAAAGGGCTGGGAAGATTCCTGGCCCATTCTATAGGAAGATGTCTTTGGTCCGTGGTGTAGTTTTGTGGAAGTGAGGCCCCTCTTGACACAGCAGGCATGGCTGCGGTTCCTTTTATTGCTCCACAGCACTTAAAATTGTTTGACTATCAAAGCACCTTTTCTTCACTGCTGTCTGTTTTTCAGGAAGTATTAAAGAGGAACCCAAGGCTGATCCGTTCCACGACTACTCTCAGCTGAACTCGTCAGAAGAGCAAAGAAATAGTCAAAGCTACTCGTGGAATGACAGCAGTGGGAAAGGATCTTACTCAATCTACTGGGCAGCAAGTTATCTTTTAATCTGCAGATCAGACTGCTAACCGATTCAAGACACCACAAGCGAGCAGCAACCACAGCAGTTGGAATGACTGCTTTTCTGTACTGAGTGCACCCTAGTGTATGCTCTATTGATGAGGTGGGCTTTACAAAGTAGTAGTGATTGCTCACGACAAACCAAATGATCTCTCTGTCCTTACACTACCTGAAGGGGTTCTGAAGAAGAAGAATCCACAGACCATAATAGATTTCCAAAATGAGTTTGATTCTCTCCAAAAAGGCTGACACCAGTTTGCCCTGGTTAAGTGTGCTCTTACTGTAGGCATAAACTGTCAGACCTAGTGATACAGATCACTGAAGAACAATTTGAGGTTGACTTGTAACCAGTTGAAATGATTTACATTCTTGTGGACTTTCATATGACTGGTTGAAACCAAACTATTATGCTGTCGTGCATGTGCACATCTTAAGCCATGGACGAACCAGGATCACCCCAAGTGTGTGCATGATCACATGTGCATGGCTAGCCACATTCTGCATGTGAACCCTCTTTTACATGTGCATGATCCAGGGATGGTGTACATATACATTTGGAGTTCTGGAGAAACCGGACACCATCTGACGGCTCACAAAAATCAAGTTTCATATAGGCTGACACATTGTTTTTGTAGAGCAGCATGAGCCAGTGATCATACATGCACCTAACAAGTAAGAGTGAAATGTTCTATGCATACCTTGGTAGAGGTAAGACCAGGGAAAGCCTGAGACAGCCCACATATTTCAGATGAAAACAGGAGACTTGGCTCATGAGCACACTCAACTGCACCCTTCCTCAACTGTACCCATGGAGTGATGTCACCTTCATGTGAGTGAATGTTGTCGCCAACCACTGAAGAAGGAAGGCACTTACTCGATGTCTGATGGAACTACTTGTGAGGGGGGCTTTTGAGACCACTAGATGTCTGATGGAACTACTTGTGAGGGGCCTTTTGAGACCACATTTTTCTTCTTCCCATAGAAGGAAAAACAGGCAGAAGGCGACAAGGAAGAACAACTCAACAATGAGGAGGAAGAGGAAAAAGAAGATATGCTCTGGCATTTCTTCATCACACTCCATCCACTGATCTCACTCCCTTCAGGAAGCAATATCAAAAGAGCATAGCTTGTACTTGATACTGTGAGGGTATCCCCACTGGTAAGACAGTTGCCACAGGTGTTGGGGTTCCTAAGCAGAAACAGCAGCAGGAATAGTAACAAAAGATGGATTGCTCATCTCACCTAGGGAGAGCTTGGCATGCCCAGCTGGGTAATAACTGTTGGGGAATGAGAGCTGGTCACCTGCCATTGTGAGTATAACCCCTCTTAGGAGCTGAAATAATTTAGCAGTAAAATAGGCAGATTAAGCCGTATTGAAGACACTGGTGAATATCTTTTGGCCTTCCTCTGCTGCTGCCAAAGGAGACAATGGTAGTTGACGGCAGGTCAAAGGGGGTTTTGTCCCCATTTACTCATCTCTGACCAGATAATTACCTCAAGTTTCAGTGATAGATTCCGACTTGAGCTGAGGAATACTTCCGTATGATTTGTGATAGTTTGTATTCCCATAGGAATATACTTAGACTTGGTAATAATAATCTTGTTCATCTAATTTAGTACATCTACATCTAAGATTACCAGTATCATCGTTATCTACCATATGCTAAAGAGGTATTGCAGAACAACACACACCAAACACCGCAACACCACCTAGTGTTGCTGCAAGAAAGCTCTCTTCTTTTATCTTGTTATAAAACTTCAAAGCATGTAGTCCAGTATTTATAAACAGCATCTGACACCTGGAGGCAGGACCCTGATTAGCTTGACAGAACCCTCAATGTCTGTAAAAGTCTTGAGTTATTATAGAAGGAAAACTACTTACGACAGTAAAAACTCTTTTTTTCCCACGGCAACATGATTTTCAGAAATAATTTTGATTGGATTTTATCTTATTTTCAGTATTTTGCCCACACATGAATTTTTCGTCAACACACACACACACACACAACATCTATGTTTATGAAGTGGAAGCGTCTTTTTTAACATCTAGGTTTCATTTCTTTCAGACTCTGAGGACAGTCACACCTACTTCCTTTCCAAAGCAAGCTTGCGAGAGAAATGCTATGTTATGTGGCAAACTTATCATCTAAGAGTATGTGCAAAGCCTCATAATGCTCGCTGATAAAAAGCTGAATTATGTTAAACTCAATGCAGTATGATCTACACACATTTGATTTTTTATGCATTTCTGAAGCACTTCTTTACTCAGACTATGTAGATGTCATGCTTAATGTGCTTCCCTACGTCAGTTCAGAAATAGTCACT
Organism: Macrobrachium rosenbergii; assembly: GCF_040412425.1. NCBI lineage: Eukaryota > Metazoa > Arthropoda > Malacostraca > Decapoda > Palaemonidae > Macrobrachium > Macrobrachium rosenbergii. The sequence continues at coordinate 42,441,763 of NC_089743.1, forward strand.
CTGAAAAAGCATTAAAACACCACAAATATGATTTGATTGAACTATTTTTTTTAGCTTGGTTTACCAGGCCCACGTAAAGAGTTCTAAATGGCGTTAAGCAGTATGTCAGTCAACACTCAAAATATCGACAGTTCGACAAAATCATCATTGCTATGGCACTGTTTGTGGCTCAATTGTTCATACAGCATCCACAGTCCTTCGGAATCGGATGAGCAAGACGTTGAAGGAGCAGCTTAGACATCATCACCCTCGATGGTAGTTCCGTAATTTGTCACCGTGGTATTTCCATCCGCCATGCTGGACTTCATGTACTGAAAGAATCAACAGACATTGTCATCAGCTGGCGTTTGTGGTAATGTGCCTAAACCGTCAAATAATAATAAAAACCTAAGTTAAAATGATGATAGTAACACTTACAAATAGATGGAAAAGGACTGATTTGATAAAATATTATGACCTTGAATTACAAAAATCTAGGCTTGTTAGTAAGAATGCAAAATGAAAGTAGTGACTTGAACGGTAATTAAAAGGCTTCTTTATACTCTCGGTGCCTACCTTTGGTTTCAGTGGGAACGTTCATTATAAGGGTTTGCAAAAGGAACTGCGGGGTTACAATGCAGGTGGTGAAATGTACAAGTGCTAAGACATGCAGGAGCGTTCAGCACAAGAGAACAAGACCTGACTTGAGGGACAAACAGCGAGATGCAACTGCGCATAACGCATTCCAAAGTGTGTTTTATTTGGTTCTTTCTCAGTAAGATGAAACTAACTGTCATGAACGGATAGTTGGTTGTGAAAGTAATAAAATTTACTCACTGTCTACCAAGCGACTTTGACACAATCGTGTTTATACTCGCTAGCACGCGCGCGCACACATACGCACACGTGCATAAGTGACAAAAGTCCATACCCACACACAAATAATTCATTTGATATATACTTTGATTTAAGGTGATAATACATAATCCACCGACATATTAAAATTTAATTTATAAATCTACGGTAATTATGGTGAATTTTAAATTACATAGGTTACTTACTGTACCATATTTGTGGAATAGTTCTCCACTATTTCAAGACCATAAGCAAAATATTGTCCACCAATGGTCATCTGTTAAGCTGGGTGGAAAATAGCCAGTTTTATCTGAACTAGAGAATTTTGTGACTGAGAAACATTACACTAAAATCTGTAATGTTTTGTAACACAAGCAACAAGCAAATGTAACAAGTGTCTCATAATAAAATTAATGAGTTAAATTTGTTAGTAGGTTTCTTTGTCAAGTAGTTAACTGAATCTTTCTCAGGTCAGCAGTCTTAACTGTTGCAAACTTGGCCAGAAGGTAAAGATATTTTTCCAGACATATATTTATAGTGATTAACTTTAGTAATCACGTTTGGGCATTCCCGCCATTCTTAAAATCAAACACTGTGTCTGAATACCACGAACAAGTCACAGACTAGTCATCGACTGACTGTGAATCTTGTGCATAAATACAGAATGAACACAAATTCCATATGGCCCTCATCAAACATAATATTACAAACATAAAACTTAGCCTGACATTCAAAGTTCGTTGTTAGTTGATGTGTAACACACCTGAAACAAACTTTGAAGTTTTTGTTTTAAGGAAACACTGAGAAACTTATGTTTCTTTCAACCTCACTTACAATCAAATCATAGTTCTATACATTACCTACATGCACATAAAATATGAAAATTTGACATATGCGACAATCAGTGACATATGAAGCATGACTCAGATGCGACAATCATTGACATGAGTCGTGATTTAGATGCTACAGTCAAATAGGCAGTTTTGCAATATTCCTGATGACGACCAGTACAAGCGAAATACAGGCATGTGATACCTGTGAAAACCTTTATCAGTGCAAAAATGCAATTAATTTTACTTGCAGCTGATAAATACCAACACTGACTACAAGTAACCTGCCGACATTATCAGTTCAATAAGAATCCACACAGTTTTCTGAGGTCTTCAGGTTCGATCCAACTCAAAATACGGAACACAGAGTACGTAGGTTCCCATAATTCTTAGCTCTTCAGGTTCGATCCAACTCAAAATACGGAACACAGAGTACGTAGGTTCCCATAATTCTTAGCTCTTCAGGTTCGATCCAACTCAAAATACGGAACACAGAGTACGTAGGTTCCCATAATTCTTAGCTCTTCAGGTTCGATCCAACTCAAAATACGGAACACAGAGTACGTAGGTTCCCATAAGAATTACTTATCGGGTAAAGTAAAAATCATACTCACAAATAACAAGACTGACCTACTAGACATTGCCTATGGAAAGCAACAGACAATTTTAGAAATAACACACATTGTACGATGCTGAGTGATTGCCAAGACATTCCTAAAACCAAGACAAGACAATTTTCTAAGCAACTTAATATTGAACATTCGAGCTATTACAGTTATGTGGTCCCTAAGAACTAGTGGTTAAAGAACAGAAGAATTCCTTAGGAGTCCAAGAATATAATTTTCAGAAACTTTCAGACAAAAGCGCTTCTGATAAACTGACCCTTTATGTAGCAGAAAGGCTTTGAAGAAACAGAAGTAAGGATATACAAATTCAGGCCGCATCAACACACGTCACATGGAATAGAACTTTTTAGTGGAAAAGCCAATAAAAACATCTTTTGAGTACTGGCACAGTCTTGGTGGATAAGCCCAGCTAATAAATAAGTAGCCTACATTCACATCACAATTGTGACTGTCTCGTTCGCTGGCCAACTTCAATACCCAACAATTTTGTACCCACTCACTTTCAAAATAAGTTGAGGCTTGGGGTGTTAATGATTGTGAAGTATAGTCGAACACAGTAGTCAAACAAACAATTGAGTAGTTGCTGATGTGAGATGGAAGTTTATCAACAAAATATTATCAAGTAGGGAGCTCAGTTGTGGCAATAAACGGAGACACAGTGATTTCATCCATTACCTCAAAATTCAACCTTCCTAGCAACTCTATGTCAAGTGAGCGTATTTAAAACACATGAAACTTTTATTTACATTCAGACTTACTGAGGGGATAAACATTGGGGGCGGGGGGAAGGAGGGAGGAGGAATTCAACACCTAATGTGCCAATTTATCGGGCTTGTTCTCTCTGTGCTTGCAATTCATTCTCCAGACATGACAAGCTGCAAGTCTACATCGTACGTTCAAGCTCAAAGCGTGTTGGCATCTCAAGGGTGTGTAATGTAAAGTCTGATTGGTAAAGGGGGATGTTACTCGCACTCTGCGCCCCGAATATGCGTTAATTATACGCAAGTTCCTGACACTTAGTCACTTATTTAACATTTTTCTATGGCTTCAACAGATCAACCACAATACTTGGCACACTTCTTAAAAATCATCAGAGTCACTGTCAGTTAGCACTTAGGACCTATTCTACCCACCGGAATTGAATTTCTCTAAAATATCTACAGTACGATTAATTTCTTTTTAAAGCATCCGTGATGTACCATCTTTTACAGTCAGTATTGGGGCATTTCAGGCTGGTCACCCCCATATAAGGCCGTATTTAAAATCATGAAACCGACATACTTGTACTGTTTCATAGAGAAACTCAGAAACCCATGAAATTGCACCTCATTTATAATCCCCCTCGTACTCATTAAATGAGAAGATACAGCTGGGATGTACAATATCTATAACATTTAGTCAACTTGTCTTTAGTAAGGGAACAGCACATTAAAACATATTCTGTTTGTTACATGTATTATTTAATTCATGCACTAAGGGGATGACATTAAGCTTACTGTGTCTTCTGTTACTGTTTTTTGGGGATTAAAAGTGTAAATCAAATTATTAAAATATTTTAATCAGAATTACTGTCATTGATGCAGTCAAATTGAGACACTAATTCCTCAAGATGACTTTTTAACACCATAAGGAATTAATGCATGCAGTTTAAGTTTAGCAATTAATTAGTTTTCGTTAAAGGTGACATCCTTTCACAGTGATGCATGTTGTAAATAAAAAAATACAATTTAAAGTTTACTGTTGGTAACTTTTCTTTTGCAAACCAGTAATTAAATTCCACCTGTTCTTATCAGTGACGATCAGTCACACGTGATCTTTCACAATGAATAGCTTCTGGACCTTCAGAGACACAATCACACATGAGGTACATGACATGGGGTCCATCCATTGTCAGGTCTTACTGATCACTGAATGTAACACCAACACCTAAAGGGAATGTGATTTGTTTTACCCATGCAAATGAGGATACAAAGACAGATCGATTTTCTTGTGTGTAAGTCTTGGTGTGTTGTTAGAAAATACACCTGGAATCCTTTAGCATTGCAGGGGAATGCTGTCTTCATCGTTAGAGGGAATGGCACTAGATTGAATTTTTGTAGGGACATATTATATTATATTTATATTCCAGGAGGGAGTCACAACGGTCAGGCATTTGGCGTCCCGTCAGTCCGAGGAATAAACCTGGACTATTTTAAACTACCCTGACAAAAGTGGAGAGATTAATTATTATTATTAAAGAACAAGGCTGGCGTTTATCTTACAGTATCTAACGCATTAAAACACTTGTTTTCAGCTCCCGTTAGAACTGAGCTAACCAGGACCATCTTCAGAACCCCAGAATACTTTATATTATTGCTCCCGTATTTTCAAAGTGTTTTAAATGTATTTTATCAACATACCAAATTGACACACAAGAAAATGGTCTTACTTTATCCTCATCTATAAAGAACGTGACTGTTCTTCACAGTGTTCACCCATGCAAATGTTATGATAGCACGCCTGTTCACTGGCTGTGCATTCATGTGCCGACAGCTGTGCAATAATCCAATTTTTCTTTCGCCCAAAGATAAAATCAAGAGATACAAACAAGAAGGCACAGAGTGAATCAACTCCACGATTTCATCATCAGCTCTAATACCAGTGGAACATCAGTCAAAGTGGAATGTACTTTATATCTTTTCGCCACACACACACACACACACACAAAACGTTTGCTAAAAGAACTTCCACTTTTATATTTGCCAGTCTAGGACCTGCTCCGGGACTGGTTACCAGTCCCATGCTTTGTGACTGCTGTAGTCCATGCTAATGGACTATGGGGAATATATATATTTTGGGATGAAATTCAGAATGAATGGTTGCGCAGACATCCTCCTGATCTTAGCTTGGGCTATAACGTGACATGCCTGAGTAAATTCTACCATCCTACCTTAGTTATGTGAAGCAGACGGACATAAAGTAGGATGCCCATTAAACGTGTCCATCTAGAATGTGGCATGCAGTAGAAAACAAGGGCAGGTTGAGCAGAGGAGAAAAAAATGAGGAGAAAAGAGGAGGTCGAGTAAATGGGAACGGCTGTAAAACTGTAAATAATGTGAGGGGCGAGTAGGCGGAAGGGAAGAGGAATAATGTAAGGGAAGAGGAGACAGCAAGGGGAGAGAATAATGTATTGGGAGAACGGACTGGGAGGGAATAAAATGAAGGAAAGGGAAATAACTAACAGGCAACTACAACGAGGAAAATAAAATCGAACCAGAGAGAGAGAGAGAGAGAGAGAGAGAGAGAGAGAGAGAGAGAGAGAGAGAGAGAGAGAAACCAGACAGCTGTGGAACTATGACTGAAGATCACAGAATCAAAGGGTGTGTCCACACTACAATAAAACATGTTGTTAACATGTTGACGACTTATTGCATACATATTACTAACAGATTTAAAACCAAAGACAGTAAGTGAAGAACAAATCTTTGGCAAATGCTGGATAACAGTGAGTAGCACCAGTTAGGATTACTAAGGGGTCATCAACTTGTGTCTAACCTGTTCGTGATGTGTGTGATAAGTTCTCAATGTGTATTAGTGACAGGTTGAAAACAAGTCGACGACCATAAGTGGAGAACAAATCTTTGGCCAAAGCTGGATAATCGTATGAAGCATTGGTTAGGACTACTAGTGAGTTGTCAACTTGTATTCAACTTGTTTGTGATGTGTGCAGTAGGTTTCCAATATGTTTATGACACGTTTTACAGTGGTGTGGACTCATCCTAACAAAACACTAAACTAACGAAGCAGGAGGTACAAAGGAAAGAAATGAGCAAGCAAGAGAACAGAAATTTTAAAAAACCATAAGAGGGGTTAAAACTGTCTTTCAGCACCCCCCCCTAAAAAGATAAAAAAAAAATGGGTCAGGTTAATGTGTACACTATTTAAGCCTGAATAACACCTTTAAAGAAAATATCGCCAAGTGGAGAGTGGTTGGAGGTTGGAATAGGACAAGGTGAGAAATGAAAAAAAAAAAGTCATAGCAAAGAAAACTACAGATTTCGTTTTGTATTTGTGTTCTGAGAGAGCAAGACCACAGTCTATTAATAGGAGCTCTCTCGCGCATAACCTTCGTACTTCCAAGCGGAACTACCTACGTTAAAACTACACACAATCTACTGCAAAAAAGAAGGCGTGACTATTACTAATAAAAGCATGAAGTACAATTACGCAGCAGGAACAGTTATGGACGAATGGAAAGGACAAGCAGCTAAGTACGATGCGTCAAAAAACGAACTACCAATACAGCATACGCAAGAGAAGATGAACCACTGCATTTTAATGATCCTGGTAATGAAAAAAAAATAATAATAAAAATAAGAAGTTGGACCCCATTAGAGAAAAGTTACTCAGAACCTCTGACAACTTTATCAAGATTTCTGGGAAGTACTGCAGTGCCAATCACAGGGTACAGACCACCAGCTTTACTGTAGAGCCGACAGTCTTGCCAAAGAAACAGAACAAAAACGACTACTTCGCATACGGCAAAACACAAAGCGAACGAAAGGAAGTTGGTATGGAGAAGTGAAGAGGAAGAAAGTTTCTTTTTTATTAAAGAGTTACCCAGCAAGAAGGGATGGTTTGAACAGCGTGTAACGGGTTGTGAGGATTCAGAAGAAAACGGGAGTGGGGCGAGCACCATAGAACCAAGTCTGGCTGAGCAAGAGACAGCTGGAAGAAATTCACATTAGATGTAGACTGAAGGGGAAGGGGAAAGGCAAAGGCAAAGGGTAAGGGAAGGGGGGGGTGGAATAAAGGGGTGGATAGGAAGAGGAGGAATGAAGGAGAGACTGGAAGGTGGGATAATAATGGTACAAAAGCAAATTTTGTTTAGAATACAATAAATGGAAAGAGAGAAGGAGAGATCATACAACCTTATGGTTAATTTCCTAATCCTTTTCAGTCACTAATGATGCTTTTGGTTTTACTTTATTCAAACTCAAATATATATATATATATATATATATATATATATATATATATATATATATATATATATATATATATATATATAATATATATATATAAACCTACATAAAACTTACATACTAAAAAAAGTTTTTCCAATTCATATAAATGAAACCAACATAATTTCTCCAAATCTCTCCCTTTCTCCCTTCGCGACAGACAACTAAACGAATATAAAATACTATGAAATATGTAATTTATTGCCGACACTTAACTATAAGTAGGAAAAGTAAGGAAAGAAAAAGGTTTTGCAAGACCAAAAAATACAGCGAGATGAAAAAATGTACACCTTAGAATGGCAAAAACAGAGAAGTGGTAGTAAAAAAAAAACATTCAGAGAACAATTCCATTTACAAATAAGTAAAAAATGGTTGAAATCCCACACATACATTAAAAATATTCCATCTTCATGGAGGGATTAAAGGTCTATGGCTACAGACTATCGACAATAAAAACAACAAGAGTAAACTATGATTAAATATCTAAAAAAACACATTTCAAGTTTCATATAATTTTTGTTCTATCAACCAGTCTGAATAAGGATTAAAACACAATCTCAGAAATTCAACTCTACCAATTATTCTGGGAGATAACATGAACACGCCTATACTGTGGCGTTTGTGTATCTCAAATTTTATTATTTGTGGCATTTTAAATATTTTACATTTTAATGAGATCTTGTTAACTATTCAGCATCGTGTTTGCCTGAAAACGGCTGAATATGGATGGTATAAAAATGTTAAACAGCAGTGAAATGTTGTATACATGTTAGTCTAAATAAACACAATGATTTCTTAGGGGTCCCAGGCAGACAAAACAAGAAAAAAAAGATGAAATTTCAAGAAATTAAAAAGATAAAAACCATTATTCCGCACAAAAACATAAAATTCACAATCAAAACGAAAATATTAAGACGAAAATCCTATGACTAACAGAACAGAGCGGTCGCTGTCGAGGTAAAATACCGCTTCCGCAAAGTGGGAGTTGGTCTGAAAAGATAGTACGGATGGCTCGAATGAACTCTTCACCCTTTTCGCGTTAATTTGAAACGGGAGTTAAGAAATTTAAGGGAATAATTCTGTTCCTCTTATCGCGTCTGTTTAGTGGTATCCATGAAAGATTTTGTGGTTATCTGAGTACAAGTATTATGTAATCCATACAACACAAGTTACTTGAAACCTGAACACATCAAAATCAGCATCCTGATTTAACTATGCGGTGACAACCACTTCAAGGTTCTTTAAAGAAAAAGTAAAGATTTACGCTTATATAAGAAAACAACAATGTTTGAGTTATGGTAAAAAGAAAAATGCATTTAAGGAAGTGCAAATCTAGTGATTTTGCTACTTAGGCTACTTTTTACTCTCCCTACCATTACTTTCGGGTTCTCTGTGCAGGAATTACGAGTGCTATTTATGGGAAGTATGGAACGTATGAAAACTAAGATGCCAATTAAAATGCCACTGTTTTAACAATACAACTCCATAAGATGGTTTGCTGTTCATGCATTTTCACAATCTATTTCAACATTTCAGCTCTACAATTAAAAATAACGATATTTATCTGCAGAGGGGCGAGTCTCTAAAACATTTTAAAACTACACAGAAAAAACTAGGAAAAATGCTAATTGTTAAATAAATTACATTCGTCAATTTTATCCCTCAAAAAGAGATTTCTCCCTCGTCACCCGTTTTATACAATCAGAACAAACAGCTTCAGTCTTAAGGTCTCACAGACCGACGGGTCTGTTAATCGAGGACAAACATCTTGCACAACCCGTGACTTTCCAACTCCTCTAATATAGTATGGCTATTATCACTATCACTGTCCAGTGTCTAAGAAAAAAAAATCTCACTATCATCACCATCACTGTCCAGTAAAATGAGCGAGTCTGTTCGTCATCATCATCACCATCACTGTATAGTGTCTCTACAAACATCACCATCAATGTCTAGTGTCTCTAAAAACATTACCATCACTGCCTAGTGTCTCTACAAACATCACCATCACTGTAGAGTGCCTCTACAAACATCACCATCACTGTCTACAGTAGTGTCTCTAAAAACATCATCACCATCACTGTCTAGTGTGTCTAAAAAAAATCATCATCATTGTCTAGTGTCTTTAAAAACATCACCACACTGTATAGTGTCTCTAAAAACATCACCATCACTGTCTAGTGTCTCTTGAAATATCATCACTGTCTAGTGTAGTGTCTTTAAAAACATCATCACCATCACTGTCTAGTATGTCTAAAATCATCATCACCATCACTGTCTAGTGTCTCTAAAAACATCATCATCATCATTGTCTAGTGTCTCTTAAAAACATCACCATCACTGTATAGTGTCTCTAGAAGCATCACCATCACCGTCTAGTGTCTCTAGAAATATCACCATCAGTGGCCAGTGTCTCTAAAAACATCATCACTGTCTAGTGTCTCTACAAACATCACCATCACTGTCTAGTGTCTCTAAAAACATCACCATCACTGTCTGGTGTATCTAAAAACATCACGAACACTGTCTAGTGTCTCTAAAAAAAAAAAAAAAATTCTCGTCATCATCATCACCATTACTGTCCAGTATGTAAACCTGTCTGTTATCATTATCATGACAATCACTGTCCAGTGTCTCAGAAAAGTCCTATCACCATTATAATCATCTCTGTCCAGTAAGTCTGTGTCCCTGCCTGTGAGTGTGGCTAAGTGGGAGGGGAGGAGGGAAGGGTAGGGGGAGAAGTCAGAACAGCCCGTGGGGGGTCACATGTCAAAACGAGGTCACAAAACACAACTCATCAGAATGTCGCCTCTTACCGAGAAAGTCGTTGCAGCGTAGGACTGGGGTCCCCTCATCAGTTTGTGTTGGCTCCACTTCTTCTTGAAGATGCCAAGGACCTGCAATGAGGACAAAGACAGCTAGCTGCAGGATTTAGAAAAAAAAATATGAGCTAGCTGACGTCAGCGTTAAATCCTGTCGAGGATGAAATGGTATTACAGTATACTGTAGCGATCACTAAGGGTATGTCATTATGTTTGCGTAGATATTTGCGGGAATACCTTGTATACGCAAAGCATGATGTTAATATACATACAAAACATATACAGCACATGACCACAAAGTGAAAAAGTCACACAATTTTTATATATATTATATATATATATATATATATATATATATATATATATATATATATATATTATATATATATATATATATATATATATATATATATATATATATATATATATATATATATATATATATATATATATATATATATATATCTATACACATACACATAAACGAATCTAAATCAATGCCTCAATATCTAAGGTAAGTATCATTCACTCGTTACGTTTGCCAATATGTTTGACACACAGTAACATATAAATATTGCAGCAGGAAAGCAATTTTGACTTGTGCATATGTCAACGGCTTTGGACTTGAGGGTAACGCATTCTTGTACGCTGATAACCAAATGGAATATATCAATTTCCATGAATTGTTCATAAGCCTAGCAAAAAACAGCGAAGAATGAATACAGAGTGAATAATGTTTGAGTATGTTAATATCAAGAAGAACGCAAAGGACTATATTCTTGAGATGAAATTTCAAGGTATTTTCTTCTGCTTCCATACGGAGTTAAACTTCCAGGTTCGTTATTTTTTTTTATTTTAAAAAATTTGCCTTTTCACGGATCATCAGGGGTAATAGAGTATTTATACGCATATACGCACATACAAAAACACACATATATACATAATCGTATTCATAAACACACATAGGATATATATATATATATATATATATATATATATATATATATATATATATATATATATATATATATATATATATATATATTATATATTAAATTGTACTCCACATACGAAAATGAAAAATGTAAATGGTTAAAACTGCTCAACAGTTTCGTCCGCCAATGGACCTACAAGAGATCGGAGAGTTCTTTGTTTAAGTAGAGACTAAAAATGATTAGGTTGAAAGAAATCACAACTCTCTCTCTCTCTCTCTCTCTCTCTCTCTTCTCTCTCTCTCTCTCTCTCTCTCTCTCTCTCTCTCTCTCTGACACCGATATGGTCATGTATTCTGTTTATACATAAATATATACACATATCAATGTGTAGGCACGCTCGTGCGTGCGTATGAAACATAACACATGCGCAGCTGAAAGACTTAACAGATGGTAAATCCAGTGACCAACTGCTAAACGTGAACAGACGTAAAACCAAAATGCAAGACATGAGGAAGCATGCCTGAGATCAGTATCACTCGTGTCATTAACAGATCAAGCAATTAAAAATCTCAAGAGAATCGTCCAAACCAATCTTAGTAGCAGCAAACATGCGTGTGTGTCACAGAACCAAGCTGAAATTACTCCCACTACGTTCATTTTTAGAACGGAAATATAAACAAACAATTATCTTGTAAATCAAAACTTGCACTCTTAAAAACACTAAGTACGGAGGTTGCTGATGGTCATTTGAAATATGTGTGTGAGAGAGAGAGAGAGAGAGAGAGAGAGAGAGAGAGAGAGAGAGAGAGAGAGAGAGAGAGAGAGAGCCCTGCAAGATCATAATTTCATTGTATTTGGAGAAAATATTGATCCAAATTAGTCATGTAAACTAAATTTCACTTGTACATCACGAACACACGAGAAGACATTACTTGGAAGCTAATGAGACTGATATTTGCCAGGAGTTTAACCATTACAGGGTAACAAAAATATACCCACTCTAAAATATTACATGCCCAATGCAGGCAAAATACCTCTCAACGAAGAGAGGGCGCTTTATGTAACAAACATCAAAGTATATCGTCAGGCATCTAGTAAGGGTCGATGAAATGCTATTTACTAAGAAACTACAGTGCAAATGAATGAATTTCGTACAATACGAATTTGAAGATTTTGCACAATGAAAACAGTTTTCGTGGACCAGGTTACGAACAGATTCTTAAATAACACACGTTCTCAATTATCTTGTTTACACCTTACCAACAAAAGTACAAAAGTATTATCATACGTTGAGCGCGCACCTGACAAGATTCACCATTACAGTAACTATTTCGTTTTCAACTGATGACTGATAACGTACTAATGATTAGGATCAACACTTCAAAAACAAAAGCTAAAGGACAAGTTATGCTTGTATGTTGTTACAAGTTATACTGCTGGAAGAGTAACACCATTATGATTAATACTATAAAAGATTCAAGAATGATACAGCACAACAAAAGTATACTTCTGAGATTCATGATCTTGACTTGAAAATTGCACATCCGAGAGACAAGAAAATAACTATCATGAAAGTTAAAATTCAGTATTTTCAAAAAATACCTTCAAAACCCCAAGAGGTCTTCCTTATGACGCAACCCAAGGAAATATGCTCAGGGAACCGTGGGTAGTGTCATTATGGACAAAATTTGAAGCGAGAGGAACTCTGTCACTGGGGTTCTATCTGAACCTCTGCTGGAATGCAAAATCTAATGCAGTACTGGCCCCAGTATAGAAGGACTGATGGAATATATCTTCCCCATATACAATGCCCTAGCTGTTCCTCTCGGCTGAATCTAAGGAAACTGCCAGGTACTCAGGGAGAACCCTAGGCAAACGAAGGAATCTAAGGAAACATTACCAGGTACTCTGGCAGAATCCTAAGCAAAGCGAAAGCACACACAAATTAGGATGGGACAGAAATGTAAGGGTACTATGCACTGACTCTAAGAGGCTGGAACTTGGTCGTGATGGGTTAAAACTGAAGAGGGTAGAACGTCCCTACACTTGACCCATATGGAAAAGGAGAGCAAAGGAAAGCCCCTTATCATAAGCAGCTCCAATATAGAGTGTCTGACTTGTCACTTAAATGGGAACAAACATGGCAATGCCCATCTCTTCAATGTACTAACTACTTTGACTATTGCCAGGTATGGCAAGATCTTATATGTGGAATCACGAAGTCTCCTGTCAGATGTTGGTAGGCTGACAGGGACAAAAGATTCTTAGCATAAGTACTTTTGGGTTTGAACATTTTCCTTGTCACTTTTTCTTTCCTCAGTTATGACAACCTCAATGTTCAGGAGGCAGACTGCATCCGGACAATGATTCAGCTGTCCTCTCTATAAAAAAAATATATTAAAAGCAAACATGAAATATTTCTGCTCCAATTCGTACACGATTCACATGAGTTTGTGGACACATTCAGGCAAAAATTATCCGGAATAATTTGTTCCCCAGTAAAGCCTGAAGCAGAATATGGGAAAGATTTAAAAAAAAAAAGTACTCCAAGTTCTCCGGAATAGGTTAATGGAAAGTGGTAGAAACAACAAAATGTCAAAACAATAGTTTGAAGCTGAAGAATCATGAATATTCAACATGAAATGGATGAATAAAGGCTTTTACGAATCAAGGAAAGTAAAAGAAATACCTCTTTAAACATCCAATATACGTGACAGTCGTTTTTTTTACACAATCATGCGATAAACAAGGTATAATAATGAAATTCATTTCCTCAATTTCGTGTCAAGTCCTCTACAACCAAAACTCAAGTCTTTATGATGATGCAACAACGACCTAATTCCTATCTTGAGAATGTTTCAAGTCGCATGTACCAGAAACTCAGATGTTCTTCAGAATTCAAAATGTACACTAACCATAGAGGTCTATGTGTTTATCTTTACGGAATCAAGTTCAAACGTCATACAAGGAATAACAGGACTTGCAGTAACTTCAAGTTGTCTCCACACCTTGTATCTATCAAAACGTATGAATATAGTTTGTTTAATAAGCACATTATGAGTCAAAACTGCATTAGGGTATGGTGAAGGTGTGTCTACACTGCAACCAAACTTTTCAAACACGTCGGCAACTTATTACAGACACATCACAAACATGTTGAATACAAGTCAATGACTTAATGGTACTCCAAACCAGTGCTTTCTCCACTAACTGTTGCGGACACGTTTTCAACCCGTCTGAATTGAATTGACCTGAATATAAAATTTCGGCCTAAGGCCAAGCACTGGGACCGATGAGGTTATTCAGCGCTGAAACGGAAATTGACACTAAAAGGTTTGAAAGGTGTAACAGGAGGAAAACCTCGCAGTTACACTATGAATCAATTGTTAGGAGAGGGTAGAAAGTAAGATAGAAGAAAGATAATATGAAAGGAGGTACAGCAAAAGGAATGAAAGGGGTTGCAGCTAGGGGACGAAGGCACGCTGCAAAGAACCTTAAGCAATGCCTACATTAGGTGCACTGACGACACTAACCCCTACGGGGTTCAACCTGTTTGTAATGTGTATGCAGTAAGTTGCCGACATGTATATGACATGTTTCACCTTTGTGAAATAATCAGAACTTCATTCCCATCTTGGCAAATGGTGAACAGATTGTATGGTGATGAAGCAGATAAGGGAAAAAGAATAATCATTTATGCTTTGCTACCTATGAAGTCAAAGTGAGTGTTTGCACACAAAAGGATTTGGATTACTTTATTGTTTTTGGCAGAACAGTAAGTCACGGCCTAACATTTACCATTCTGATACTGAATTTGTTCAGCGCAAAGGTTGTGAAACATTAAGTTCTATCTATAAAAATAATGTACTTATAAATAATAACCGTCTGAAACAAACTGCACATTACACACACACACATATATATATATATATATATATATATATATATATATATATATATATATATATATATATTATATATATATATTACAGTATATACACAAATATATACACAAACATACTGTATATATATATATATATATATATATATATATATATATATATATATATATATATATATATATATATATATATATATATATTATATATATTACATGAACTGGAACACATTCTTATTTCTCCTGAAAGAAATTAAAAGATAGAAAAAGATAAATACAAAAGCATCCAGTTACATAAAATCATCAATCCTCGTATAATTAAACTCCTTACTGTAAACAAAAACACCATATTATATTATATATATATATTAATATATGTATATATATATATATATATATATATATATATATATATATTAATATATATATATATACATATATTAATATATATATATATATGTATATATATATATATATATATATATATATATATATATTTATATATATATGTATATATATATATATGTATTATATATATAAAACACTGACTCAAGAAATATATGCAAAAGCTGCGTCCTTTCAAAGGACGCCCACATAAACAAAACAGCAAGAGTTACTTGTTAGTGACAACCACTGATGTCAATAATCATCAAATGCCACGGGAAAAAAACAAAAAAAGAACGTCCTGTGGTCATTTTTCTTTTCCCCAAATCACGTCACATTCCATCAGCGAACCTGCTCCAGGGTGATTAGATAAGACATATATATATATATATATATATATATATATATATATATATATATATATATATATATATATATATATATATTATATATATATATATATATATATATATATATATATATATATATATATATATATATATATATATATATATATATATACCACTAACTACTCGTCATTCTGACAACTACGTGATGGGCGTAAGTTAGCCTAAGTTACAAAAAATAAACATTGGCAGCTGAGAGGTTAAATACGGAAGCTCAGCAAATAAATAAAATAAGTGTAAAACTTAGACAACAAGAGCTATATAGAGGAAAGGAAAACGCGTTATGAGGAAGAAGGTAAACACAGGTAGGAAATGCTATCAATTATCTCCTAAGGAAAACCAAGGAAGATTTTTAATTCTGGAATGAAAGGGGAGTTTTTAAACAAATAAAATAAGGACGTACATGGAATGTGTATGTGAAGAGGAGGCACTTGAGAGGAAATAACTATAAAATCTCCAACACTTCTCAAAGGAGTGTAATGGTCATAACAGCACCTGACTGTAATTTTGCTACCACCTGTAAAGAAAACGGGATTGCACATAAAGAAAACGGGATTCTACACAAAGAAAACGGGATTATACCTGTATCAATCACTTTTGCTACGAGTCATTTTTGTAATTGTATTATTTAGGCTTTTACTTAATGATGCGGAGGCCGTGTAACCTGGTCTTTCTGAAGTATTACACTTATGTCATGCTTTCTACATAATTACACCACTGCTGCTATATGCTAACACTTGCGTTTGATCTGGTTTCTGAATGTTTGCAATGTTTGGTCTAATGACCTGGCATTACAACCGTTAGGTTATTCAGTACCTTGCATCTGTGTTACACAGGGTTTCGAAACAATAAAAGCTATAACATTTCAGGGTTCCTAAATTATTATTGTACATAATCAAGGTTTCTAATAATTCTGCACCGGAGTCACTCTTGTCTGTCTACACAATTGTGTGTGTTTAATCCGGCTTTCTAATGTTGCTGTTTGTACATCACTCAGATTGGCTGAAATATGCAGGACGCGTCACATATGTATCTTTGGCTTCTGTTGCCCAAATTTTCTAAAATGCCACTTTATCACAAAGACCTTACATTTAGCAAGCCATCCATAGACTCTAATGCAATTAACTTTCCTTAATTTAAGGCTGAGTCAAAATTGCACCTATTTTCCTAACAATGATTTGGTTATGGTATGTTTTTCAAATGAGAAAGAAAAGTTGAATTAGCTCATAAAAACGATTTGGTTGTGGTATTCATTTACAGAAGGATTAGTTATTCGGTAAAATGGATTTAAGACGATTATACACACACACGCACATATATATATATATATATGTATATATATATATATAATATATATATATATATATATATATATATATATATATATATATATATATATATATATATATATATATATATATATATATATATATATATATACCAATTATAACTAAAACTACTCAAATAAATCACTGAAAAAATACTAAATATTTTGCTGATTACAAATGTACAAAGTATAACATGTAAGAAACTGATTCCAAAGAAAAAATTGAAAGATTATATATCGAGGAAAAGTAGGGGAATAACACAGCTTTGTTCATGTAAAGTAACTTAAAAAAAATATGTGAATGGAATAACAGCTCTCCTAGGGCAGGCCCAAAGGATTAGATTTATTTTACGTGGCTAAGAACCAATTGGCCACCTAGCAACGGGACCTACAGCTTATTGTGGAATCCGAACCACATTATAGCAAGAAATGAATTTCTATCACCAGGAATAAATTCCTCTTATTCTTCACTGGCCGGTTGGAGATTCGAACTCATGGCCAACAGAGTGGTAGCTTAGAACGGAACCCGCTCGCCCAACGAGGAACTAAAGGTTTATCAGAGTGGTTATAGAGTAAAGGGTGCTTATTTAATAAGCTATTATCTATCACATTGCACATGGCAGATCCTTGAGGGAATTAGCAGAATTTTAATTTCTGACACAGGGAACTAATTCTGATACAAAAGGAAAAAAATAATATATATATATATATATATATATATATATATATATATATATATATATATATATAATATATATTTTAAAGTATATATATATATATATATTAACTATATGTTTTAAAGTATCTGATAGGAATATATATATATATATATATATATATATATATATATATATATATATATATATATATATTATATTCTTACAGATTGGGTCTCGTTGGAGGGATGAAAGGGGTTTTTATTTAGTTACTGCCTCAAGGGGCCAACAAAGAATACCAACCTGTAGCAAAATGAAGGGGAACAGGACAACTTACCTTGATATTAGCATTAGTTAAGTCATGATTGGAAGGTCGCCATGGGAAATGATTAGCAAGTTACGTTAAAATGAGTTTATTTATAGAAAAAACAACCAAGAAGGTAATCTGAAAGGCTGATGATACAGCAAGTAAACTCAATAATGAAAAAATGCAAATTGGCAGTGCACAGTAAATCTCTGCATCTGACGAGTTAATGTTGTCTTGAATGATTAGGCTCTCTTGTATGCAACGCAAAGGGGGAACAGGTTACTGCTCTGGACTGCAGACCAGGGATGTCTTGCGTTTACTGAAAATGGCAGTACTTCTAAGATGATTTGAGGCACAAGGCTGGGTTGACTGAGCAGATAGTAGCGAGGACCCTTCCTGTTCTGCATGAGCTCTTTACAAGATGAAATCTGGTAGCTGGTAATTATGCCTGCACCTGCATAGAGAAAAGGGAGGGAGCCGCTTCACATGTGCGCTCTGAACCAAGTTTTCTTTTTGTCTCTCGGCTGTGGCGTCTCCCAGCATTGGTCTCCAATGTCTCGGGATGTTTGTGAGTTTGTACAAAGGCAGGTCACATCTGAAAGCAAATCCCACAGCCAGTAATAGGTTCACATAGAAAGAGGCCTTATAACTAAGTCCCTAAAGGTCAAAACAGTGGCGCCCGTTTTGAAAGGCTTCCGCCTATTATACCTAATGACTTTCATAGCCCTCCAAAATCACACTATGGGGGGGGGGTTGTTGAAGGAGTGGTATTGTCCTCACCTACCGCTCACTTGACGCAAGGGGGAGGCTTTCTCTAGGGTCAACTGTGAAATGGCGGCTTGCTTCCCGCCAAAATTACACCTACAATTTAACTGAGAAGCTAATTTCATCTTAATTTCAATTGCCTATCTAGCAGGCTACGAGGGACGAATGAAAATATGTGAAAGGTCCCCCCTCTGAAAAGGTATTCACACCCTTTCGGGCGTGGAGGCCTTGGCTAAGTAAGCTATTCGTCCTGACTAGACAGCTAGCGTCCCTACATGAACTATCCTTTTGGGCTGCAATATCTAAATGGACCTACCTAACTGCTAAGATAGGTACTTGTGGTGCTAACTTACTTACTACAGCAGAGCCTAACCTACACAATGGGATATACAATTTCTACTGGTTGTTTCTGATGACAGGGAACTCTACTCCTAGGCAACAGGCACATAGTAAATCTCTGACATAGCCTACTACCCTATGGCTCTGGTACTAACCAATGACACGGACCTAACTAAATGCAATTAATTACAGATTACGCAATGCTTTATGAATATACACGCAATAACTGTGAACATGAGTAACCTGAAGGGTTTATTATAGAAAGGGACCAGGGGGTATACCAGCTTGAGTACTGGATAGTTTTGAATGATGCTAGACGCAAGTTTAGTATTAAAAATGCCTAGGGTGTTAGGGGTTAGTCTACTGGGACAGAGATCACGCAGGCAACCTTCTCTGGGTAGGTGCCAAGATCACTCTGAGGTGGAAGCAGCACTGTGCCAATGGGACATGAGTGCCAAGGAGAGCTTGTGGCTCTGGTTAGTTAACTGGATCTCTTCCGCCCCTTCCTCTTCTTCGAGGGCCCCCAAGGTCTGGCTATGCCATTCCTAGAAGGTGACGAGGGCACTGACTCTGGGGAGAAGCCAGAAATGCTGTCAGGAGCAGGATCAGTGGTAGCCCTAGTAGCTAAGGGCTGGTTCACTACTTCGGCTGCTGCGACAACCGTTGTAAGGGTACAGCCAGCGTCTACATCCTGGCAGGACAGTTCCTGGTCAACCAGAGAAGGTGTAACATCCAGGTTTGCCAGACAGTCATCCTCAGCAGTGGAAAGAGATTGGGAAGAAGAGACATCAGGGGTCGGAGGCTCACAATGGGCAATGACTAAGTCAGTGAGGTTTGGAGGCTCTCCTGTAGGAGGATCTGTGTTAGGGTTTAGATCCGGAACTGGCACTAACTCAGGGCCAGGCATGGGGGTTAAGGTTAGTATAGGGATTCCACTGCTCTCAAGTGGCACTGGCAGAGGATTGGAGTCGGGCATGGCTGACGAGGGACCCGGGAGTGCAAGACCCCTCAGTGTACCTGAAGTAGTAGGGGACAGAGACTCCTGTCTTGGGTGGAGGGCAGAGCCTCTTGGAATGGTTGTGGCAGTGGTATCCACTGCAGCTAGCTTGCTGGGGCACCTTGCCCAGTTTTCGGAGTGCCCTCTTACGTTGCAGGGCCTGCAGCAGTACCGGGTGAGATCCCTTTGTGGTGAGGGAGGAGATTTCTGGTGACCATCCTTTTGTGAGGATTTAGGACTGGGCCTGGAGTGGTTTGTAGGATGCTCTTTCCGTTGCACACCTTGGTGCACGGAAGATTGAGCTAACGGTGGCATGGCTGTCACAGTGGATGTGTCCCGGTCAGGTTGGTTTGGAGTGGCCTCCCTGGTGGAGGTAGATAGGCAACAGAGTGTAACGGGGGATGGACATCCCCAGAGAATGTCTCGTCCTAGCAGGAACTCCACTCCATGCTGGATGTTTTTCACCACATGAAGGCAGTGAGGTTGAGTTCCCCAAGGGGTGGTTACCCTGAGTTCAACTGTTGGAATGGTCTTGGAGTGATCTTCTACCCAGGTCATCGTCCACCTGGTCTTTTCATCTACGGTGGCACTGGCTGGCACTTGGGCCCGATCACTCAGGATAATGTCTGAGCCAGTGTCTACTGTGGTTGGCAGGTTCACTGGTAGGCTAGAGCCATCCAGAGGTGCCACTGAGACGGCTGTGTCCAGACCCGCTCACGGTGAGACATCTCTGGTGGCACAGCCCTGAAGGATGTGGCACTAATCAGGTTGATGTGCCTGGGATAAGGACACATGTTTCCGGCAGGCAGGGTATCCGGCAGAATGGTGCCCTGGAGTTCCATAGTCTCGGCAGATTCCCTTGAGATGGGCTGATCTTCCGGCGGTGACATTCAGTGGAGAAAGTTGTGCAGAGGTAGGAGAGGAGGTTTGTTGGTTGTTGGTAGGCTGCCTATTGTTGATCAATTTGAAGAGGCAATCAGCTTTGGCATGATGACCAAACTTTTTGCAGTTGGTGCAAGTGGGCTTGGGCGAGTTGAACCTGAGAGGTACCCGGGTGGCACTATGCGGCGTTGTGAAGTACTGTGGCATTGGTTAAAAGTTTCTCAGGTGTCGGCCAAGCGGCAGGCTTCCACAAGTGTGGTGGGCTGCTTATTGCTGAGATATACAGCAAGGGGCCCAGGCACACGTTGGAAAAGATCTTCCAGCATGGTCCTATTGAATAGGTCCTCGAAGGTCGTGCCTGAGAGAGAGTCGAACCAGTGAGTACCAGACTGGGTCTTGTGACAGGCCCACTCTGTCCAGGACCAGCCAATTCCTTGGCAAGACCTCGGAACCGTTGTTTCCATTTCTCCGGGGTAATCTCGTAGGCCTTGGCGATGACCCTACGGACTTTGGTCATGTCGCCTCTTTTACTCTGCTCCAGCGATTGGAAGGCTGCCTTTACTTTTCCTTCCATGTGTTTGGTAAGCACTAAGGCCCTCTCGGCCTCAGTGGCGTTGAGATTGTCGAAGAGTGCCTCAGTCTCTTCTAGCCATGCTTCCGGCTCTTCCTCAGTCCACTTGGGAACTAGACAGTTAAGGCTTAAGAGCGGAGCATTTGGTGCTGCAGGTGTGGGGTTGGAGGCTCGTTGGACCGCTATAGCTTCAGCGCTTTCCTTCCTTGCTCTCTCCAGCTCGAGCTCCTTGTCTTTGAGAGCCAGCTCTCTTTCTTTGAGGGCTAATTCTCTTGCTGTCTTGGCCTCTTCATACCTCCTCTGATCTTCTCGTTCCACCTGGAGTATTTCATCCAGCTGCTCTTTCATCCACTGGGTGAGTTCCTGTCTGGTGAACCCTGCCTCCTTGCCCATGTTCATGAGGACTTGGTGCTGCTCTAGAGACATGGTCTTGGTTTATGAGGAGGACTAGGGGAAATGGTCTGTGACGATGTGGAAGTGTCCCATAATGTGGTGGCACTTCAGTGGGGTGGCACTGTGGTTGAGTGTGCTGTGCGAAGGTCACACTGATGGAGCGATCCTGAAGGATGTCTGATCCTTATGGGCGGATATGCTGGTAGGTATGGAAGTGATCCTGAAGGTATAATATTCCTTATGGGCGAAAATGCTTAGGAAATGGGAATGATCCTGAAGGCACTACGGTCCTTATGGGCAGATAAACTGTTGGTGGCACTCTGTATCTCAGGTACAGGTGCAGTGGCTTATATGTGACTGGTTTGTCTTGGTGGCACCTTGATGCCGGGGTGCTCTGGGGAGCAACACTAAAAGGTCAGTGTAACCAAGCAACATTGAAAGAAATGGCACTCTGCCTGAGGCAGAAGGTAAGTAAGGAGTAAGAAGGAAAGGAAAAAGGGTAAGTGCTTCAGTAGTTTAATTGGTTGGCAGTGCCTCAGATTAGTCGTACGATGGAAACAGAAACCCTCGGGTGTGCACTCTTGGGTGGCTAGTCCTAAGAACTAGCAGATGCTTCCTGACATGAGGAAAGGAAGCCTTGTCCCTGACATGAGGAAAGGGAAGTTATGGGGTTTGCATGCAATATGTGATTTGGTGCTTGAGGCATACGCAAATCTTGAATAATGGATCCCCACTCATGTACGGCAGTTGATGTTATTAAATGGTGGGTCGTGCACTCTATGAAATGCACCAGAGTTCACTTCGCGGCTGAAACACTTAATGGAAAAGAAGAGGAGATGGGAGATAATTCAATGAACACTGGCGCGTACATAAATTCGCGCACTATGTGCGAATGAGTAAAGAAACAATGAAATTGGATCTTCAAAGATCAATGGATGGACTAAAATTAAAAGAAAATTAATTCTTATTGTACTTGGCTTTTATAAATTTGTGGGTTTATTTCCCAATACTCATTGATTAATTGTTGATAAGCCCTTTGTTATGATGAAAAGAAAAATCTCTCTCTCTCTCTCTCTCTCTGAGAGCGTACGGTAATAGAACGTATTCGTTATGCTTGAAGAAGAATTACGTTTGCAAAAATTACACAAAGTTACTCTCTTTCTAAAATGAACTTTTGGTATTTACATAATTTTTACTGTCTTGCTCCCGTCATAACAAGTGATATGGTGGGTAAAGGGTTGCAAATTATTTTACGTTAGGGTGAAAAGTGATGAAATTTCGTTCAGCGTGAAC
This sequence comes from Macrobrachium rosenbergii, assembly GCF_040412425.1. Lineage (NCBI taxonomy): Eukaryota > Metazoa > Arthropoda > Malacostraca > Decapoda > Palaemonidae > Macrobrachium > Macrobrachium rosenbergii. The sequence goes on from NC_089743.1 coordinate 42,465,032, forward strand.
GAAAGGTGTGGAACTGAGTCGCGTGAGTGGAACAGCTGATCTCACTCGCTCGCTTGCTTTGTCGCGCGAGAGAGGAGGATGCGGGAGAGGAATTGGAGGGAAAAGAAAAAAAAAACACTCTACTTTTTTGGCTGAAGGAAGGTTTTGAATGCAAAATCAAATTATTCAGTTTTAAACATCAGCAGTGCCTTTATGTTACTGAATATCGAATGACTAAGCTTGGAGTGTTTTTTATTGTTGGGGACAGTGGAATGATTCGCGCCTGCGCAAACTGAACAAGTGCCTGCACTCGCTCGGCGTTGGGATGCCAAAGATCACTACACGTGGTTTAACTATTCATAACTGTTCTTGAATAAAACTCCTAGCTAACTGTTCACGGCTAACACATGATGATTCCCTAGCAAACACTTCCTAACTCCTACTACTCATTCATCTGGCAACACAACACAACTGTTCCCTACAACTGGAAAGTTCGTGGTGGTGAAAGTTCGTGGCTGCTGCTCTATCTCGCTAACTTAAAACCTATGCGCTTCCACCTGTTATGAAGAAATTCTAACAAAAGAGACTTGTTGCGTTTTTACTCTTTCTCTTAAAAATATATCATTTTCCTATTTATTCCTACGTATCCTTAATGTTACAATACTTAATGATAACAACCTTTACCTGGGTACTCTTGCTAAAGTCGCCTTTATGCCTTTGTGAAATAAAGTTAAATGAATGATTTATTCCTGGTTCATTTGTTCCTAGTTTTAGCAGATAGCGACGCTAGTTATTGCTAGTCTATAGGAATCCTGGTCATTGGTCGTCACTCTTATAGATTGGGTCTCGTTGGAGGGATGAAAGGGTTTTTTTATTTAGTTACTGCCTCAAGGGGCCAACAAAGAATACCAACCTGTAACAAAATGAAGGGGAAAAGGATAATTTACCTTGATATTACCATTAATTAAGTCGTGATTGGAAGGTCGCCATGGGAAATGATTAGCAAGTTGTGTTAAATTGAGTTTATTTACAGAAAAAAAACCAAGGAGGTAATCTGAAAGGCTGATGATACAGCAAGTAAACTCAATAATGAAAAAATGCAAATTGGCAGTGCACAATAAATCTCTGCATCTGACGAGTTAATGTCGTCTTGAATGATTAGGCTCTCTTGTATGCAATGCAAAGGGGGAACAGGTTATTGTTCTGGACTGCAGACCAGGGATGTCTTGCGTTTACTGAAAATGGCAGTACTTTTAAGATGATTTGAGGCACAAGGCTGTGTTGACTGAGCAGATAGTAGCGAGGACCCTTCCTGTTCTGCATGAGGTCTTTGCAAAATGAAATCTGGTAGCTGGTGATTACGCCTGCACCTGCATAGAGAAAAGGGAGGGAGTGGCTTCAGACGTGCGCTCTGGGCCAAGTTTTCTTTTTGTCTCTCGGCTGTGGCGTCTCCCAGCATTGGTCTCCAATGTCTCGGGATGTTTGTGAGTTTGTACGAAGGCAGGTCACATCTGAAAGCAAATCCCACAGCCAGTAATAGGTTCACACAGAAAGAGGCCTTATAACTAAGTCCCTAAAGGTCAAAACAGTAGGCCCCTTTTGAAAGGCTTCCGCCTGTTATACCTAATGACTTTCCTGGCCCCCCAAAATCATCCTATGGTGGGGGGCCAAGGAGTGGTATTGTTCTCACCCCCTGCTCAGATGATGCGAGGGGGAGGCCTTCTTTAAGGTCAACTGTGTAATGGCGGCTTGCTTCCCGCCAAAATTACGCCTAGAATTTAACTGAGAAGCTAGTTTCATCTTAATTGCAATCGCCTATTTAGCAGGCTACGAGGGACGAATGAAAATACGTGAAAATATATATATATATTTCAAAGTTTTATCCTGAAAGTTAGATGTTAATTGCGATGTGAGTTAATTTACATCCCATCCTAGGTGACTTTAAATTGTTATGATAACTTAATTTCACGTTAACTGAATTCACGTAGCTTAAAAATAAAGATCGAACTTCAGAGTTCGATCAATCTGAGAAATTCAGTAATTCCCTGGCAGCTGTATTAATAAGCACTGTCTTGCTTTGGATATATAAGTTTAAAAAGAGTTTTCTATCAATTTTCTCTTCCTGTAAAGAAAGCAACCGCCACAGATATTTAAAAATTCAAGAGACGATCTTGTTTTCGTCTGTCAGCTGAAATACGTCTTCCGGGAAACTGTTCAGCAAGTACTTGGAATTTAAAAGGATGTTATATCCTTAGACCAGTGGTTCTCAAGCGTTTTTTGGCCCCAGCACCCTTTCACCCTATGTCAGAATGCCGTTCCCGCCCCCTTTCCAAAATTGTCTGCCTCAAAGGGTGCATTCCAAATAATATGTATATATTTCTAAAAATCATTGGTCACATTCCCCCCCCCCGAAAGTCTGAGACTCCCCCCTAAGGGAGAATTCCTCCCTTGTTGAGAACCTGCCTTAGACTAATAATTACATTCGATATCACGAGATTTATTAGCAGTGGAGATTGAATGTCAACTTTTACCGAGAGTATTTTATCTTAACCTGTACGACGCATAAAATACAAGAAGTACAGTACATGCTGAATGGTTTTCAGTCTTGAAACTCGTGAAATTATTAAAAAGAAGAAGAGTCACTTATAGTCAACGAGAGGAAACGAGGTCATTTATTCCACAAAACGAATCATATATCATTTCTTGCTTTGAAGGGTCATGGGCGTAATTAACGAGACTGATAAAAAGGCGATTTGTACGAGGTCGTCTTTGCATAACAAGTCATAAGTAAGGATTCTGGTATAAGTATCGAATAATTACAACTATAATCTTCTTCACAAAATAAATTGTGGTATATCAGGATAAAAATGCGTAATAACGCAAATGATGAACAAATAAAATTTTGCAGACTGGGAAAGTTTTGTACTTGGCTTCGTATTCTGACAAAGATGGAATCATTTCAGATCCACAGATCAGGACTTAGCTTTTTAAAAATTCAGAGAGAGAGAGAGAGAGAGAGAGAGAGAGAGAGAGAGAGAGAGAGAGAGAGAGAGAGAGAGAGAGAGAGAGAGAGAGAGAGGAAATCTATTTTAATCTGCTTGTCTTAATACAGTAAAAATATAATACCTTTTCAGAGAGAGAGAGAGAGAGAGAGAGAGAGAGAGAGAGGAAATCTATTTTAATCTACTAGTCTTAATACAACAAAAAGGTAATACCTTTTCAAAGAGAGAGAGAGAGAGAGAGAGAGAGAGAGAGAGAGAGAGAGAGAACCATACTATTCTATGAATATATAACGCGCAACATCCAGAGAGATATAAAATAATTCACTGTTCACCAGAACTCTGATAAATTGTTCACAATTACAACGGAATTTTTAAAGAATATCTTAGGTTCTTTGATATGAACAACGAACAAGGACAGCAGAGGTCATCTAAATAACAAAAGAATTCGTCTGTGAAGTGTAGAAACCTATTTCCTGGTAAATAGCTATTCATTTTGAAATGCATTATTCATTTTACCGTACATTCCACTTGTATATTTTTATCAGGGACGTACCATCTTTTGATGAAACTCTGTTAGTCGCCTTGTATGAAAATTAATGTTAACACGTTTACATTAAATAGTTTTTTGTTATTCCCAAGGTTTTTATCGGTCAAGAATTTCACAGTTTCGAGTTGAAATACTTTTGTATTTCCTGAACCCCCCACCCCCCAATACATATACAGCCTATATCCACACACACATACACATAAGGGAAATGCATAATTTAAAAGACAATTAGAAAAACTACATAAGGCAGTGTCGAATATGTATTTTTTCAATTTTTTGCGTCATCTGCATCAACGACGGTTTTATCATTGACTTCCTATTTCAGTCAAGTATTGTCTCTCTCTCTCTCTCTCTCTCTCTCTCTCTCTCTCTCTCTCTCTCTCTCTCTCTCTCTCTCTCTCCACACATCCTGCACGGCGAGAGAGAGAGACGCGCACACACTTATTACTTGGGTGAAACAAGAAGTCAATGATAAAATCACCGTCGATGCAGACAGTTAAAAAAAAAAATTTAAATGCATATTCGACACTGCCAAAAAAAGGGGGAGAGGGGGACGATCTGTTTATAAAGCCATTCTTATTCTAAACTTCCATGCTGCTATACTGTAACATTCCTCAATTATACTGTAACATTCCTCAATTATACTGTAACATTCCTCAAATGTGCTAAGTATTTCTCAAATGTACATTTTAGAATTTTACTTAAGACAGGAAACTACCTATGACTTTCATTACCGAGACAGATGTTATCAATTTTAGCAGTGAACTAAGATTAAAAAGTAAAAAAAATATCTCACGTACTTCAGCTCAAAATGGATTGTCACAAATTATCAAGAGAGACTGCTACCACACTATCTGAAAATCTACTCTTCTGCAAATTTCAAAAGGAACTTCAGTCTCCATTTCCGATCTGACAACAGCAAACAATCAGCTGTCATTCTTTACGTAAGTTCACTGGAATATCGATGCTACCATAAACCAGCAGGCGTACTCTTCTCTTCTCTCCTAACATCTACCCTACCAAATGTTGTCATTAACTAAAGAAAATCTGGGTTTATTTAAGAATTTATATTGTAAATTTAAAGTTATGTCGGTACGACTACCCACTATAGCTACTCTGTACTTGTAGGATTTTCAGTACACAAACACATGAATGTCTTTATCACCTAACATTTGTGTCACAAAAAAACCATATAAACAGAATTTCCGCAGCAAAATCAACTTACTCTCCATTCATTTTGTTTTTATGGCCCTTGTAATTTTAAGCTTAAGATATTTTTAAAATTCACGTACGTCATAATAATTAAACAAATTTTGCTTTCTATTCGTGTATAGCCGTACCGTGATTCGACGTACTGCCAATTGGGAGTCATAAATAAATCAGGGCAAGAATGATTCGGATTTATTCGAAGTTGGAGTAATGTTTAAGTCTTGGGTAAAATTCTCTCTCTCCCTCTCTACCTATCTATCTATAATGGTATAAACATTAAATAACAATAACTTCAAGTCAAGTGTATTTGTAGAAAAATTAACACATGCTAAAATAAAATTGTTTTAATGAGTTCAGTAGTAGTGTAAAAGAAATATATATTTAGGAAGCAACTATGATCACATTTCATAGTAATCTCAAGAAGAAAAGTAACTCCCTTCTGTAATGATAATATAGTAAAGTAAACCTGAGTACTTCACAAACCTTCAATAAAGATTCTTTAAATGTCTGTCAAAACTAAAAATTCGAAGATGAAAACACAATGTGGATTCTGTTTGTTTTCCCCTTTCTCCCTGGTTCATGCGAGCACAAGTTGCAATTCAAGGGAGTTTTCAAAATGCATATCAATGCAAATTAAAACAGATCACATGTCACCGTTAAGATACGTTTGGTGACAGAGACAAAAAAAGGAAAAACAAAATAGAATGGGGGAAAGGAGAATACCTTTCGGTATTCTCCGTTATTACGTGAACTCCGTCGGGTAACAGGCTGTGACAAAGTCATGTATCTCAGGCGAAGAGTATATGTAACTTCTTTCTATTCTGATGCTTGATAGAAACATTTTATAAGATGCATTTATGCAACTGGCGATTCTCTGTAACATGTTTCTTACAATAACTTGAACCAAATAACAAATGAAAAATGAAAATATAAGACAAAAGAAGTAAAGTAAAAAATTTGACCATCGTCAAGAGAGAGAGAGAGAGAGAGAGAGAGAGAGAGAGAGAGAGAGAGAGAGAGAGAGAGAGAGAGAGAGAGAGAGAACAAAAACGATGGAACTACACTTTACCTCTCCATTGAAGAAGCAAAAGAGCAGAGACACACTCAGGCCCTGTGGAGACAAGGAAAGGTGAAGTGTCATTTCTCACAATCAAGTTCAAATATTAGATTCCTAGAACCCACAAGTTTTCACAATTTTTTTTTGTTCATGAAGATTATTATGTAAATGAGACGTATGTTTACGTAAAATGCATTTTTAAAAAATTATATGCACATGAGATGCATATCTATAAAGCTTAATGCATTCATTCAAAGTTAAACATTTATGAAAAAATCATATTCCATATATCAAGGTTAATCACAAAGGTAGGGTATAACAAAGCGAAAATATTATTTAAAATTAATCTTATCTCTAATAAAATTATGCCCTATATAAATTTCAACTATGTTTATCGTTTGTAGTATTAATGTAAATATATTATGAGACCTCACTGATATAGATTAAATTTGCTCCTGTATGGCAAAGCACCAATTTTTTTTCAATTTTCAAAATCTTTCACCTGTGCATGGTTCACTTTCATTACTGTATCCGTCATGAAAATCTACACTGCAGTAAAAAAAAAAATATTAACAAAATCACTGCCTTTAAGAATACCAAATTTCATTCTTAGATTTTTGACTGACAGATACTCACCTGGAAAGAACCGGCAATGGCAGAGATGATGAGGTACACTTCCTCTCCAGGTGACCCAGGCGAAGGCCGGAAGGGGATCAGGATGTAATGGAGTCCCAGCAAAGGAATCAGGATTAACGTCGCTCGAACAGCCTGGAAGAGATGTCAGAACTTTTCACTTAGAGCCATGGTTCCTCATGAGGATTCCCCGTATGGGGTCACCTCACATGGTGCACTGTAGGCCTAACTAAAGGAAAACTTTTCCCTGAAAGCCATGGTTCCTCATGAGGATTGCCCATATGGGGGATAGTGCCGTCAGTGCACCTCACGTAGTGCACTGTAGGCCTTACTCACGGTCTAGTCTTACTAAAGGTTGTTTACGGCGCCCCTTCGGCCGCTTACTGCACCTTCAACTCTTAGGCCTTTTATTTTACTCCCGCTCCTTCTTCCTTGCTTTTATCTTGCCGTCTAACAGCTCCAACTCCCTCTTTTCACAGTCTCAAGTGCTGGATGGCTGGAAGTGCCCCAGTGCTTGGCTTTAAAGCTTAATACATCGGTTAACTAACCTAATGAGGATTCTAAAAACACCTGAAAGTTCTCAATATCAAGCTAAAATTTTTCAAAACCAAATATTTCTATCCAAGCCTTGATTTTCTCACAGTATGAAAATTTAATATTTCTAATATTGATTTAAAAGTGGAATCTTAAGCTGCCTGAAGCTAATTCTGAAATTAACCACCTCCTGACTCCTAATCTAGATCTTCAGGTAGCCTGAAAGATTTCATGTACCAGGAATGAATTCAACCCTTATCTGTATTTTTTATAAGGTTTGAAAACGACACCCATATTCCCCTAAACTCCTAAAGACTTGGAGAGGTCCCATTACTTACCAGTAATGAAGATTTAATTTCCATTTTCACACAGTGATGATCAATGCTAAGAAACGCGTTATCAGTAATAACGCTAATTCCTTTGGTTAAAAGGAGGGTATAATAATTACAGCTTGTATGCACATTTTCAACCTCATAATAAACGTAACTGCTTTCTGTACACAGTTTAGAACAAAAAGAATGATTAAACTCCTAAAAATGCACATGAAACCAAAGCAAACCACAGTTATCAAGTGACGAAAATACGCTAACATTTCCGAAGGCCATGATTAATTGTCCCTTCCATCAAGTCCACTTCATTCACTGGAAGAAAATCTTAACGAAATTCTCGGAAAGCATTTGAGCCGTCACCCCGGTTCGTCAGTCTTTCCCTTTGATGGCTGCGCATCTAAGAGCCTCAGAGCGGATCGGGTAGGGCGGCATATATCCTATGGAACTGATAATAAGAAAGCTGGAAAGGGTAGGATACGTTGGCGCGGAAGAGCGAAGGGAGGCGAGATGGGGAGTGCCGTTGGAAAGGTTACGGTCGCCTTCGCTTGGGTTGGGGACCAGTTGCAAAGATGGCACCTTCCTTTGGGTAGGGGGAGCCGTTGCAAAGGTGGCACCTTCCTTTTGGTAGGGGGAGCCGTTGCAAAGTTGGCACCATCCTTTTAGTAGAGGGAGCCGTTGCAAAGGTGGCACCTTCGCCTGGTTAGGGAGAACCGTTGCAAAGATGATTGTCGCCTTGGTTTGGTTAGGGGGAGCCGTTGCAAGATAGGTGATGGTCGCCTGCTTCGCCTTGGACCAAGCTCTCGTGAGATTAATTAAATTCACTTGGCGAGTTTTCCATTCGAGACTTCATAAGCCTCTACCGGGAGAGGGGGTGTATACCAGTTCTTCGTTACTACTACTTCCATTTGGGGGATGTCAAAAATATATTGGTCAGAACGTAACATGTCTAGTAAGGGGATTAAAGGGGAGGTGTTCCACAAAGATAAATGGGAACTGGCTGTAATTTTTGAGGTAGAAGTGAGTGGCGAGATCTATGATTTTAAACAAAGCCGGCAACTTTTTGTCACTATCACATACAGCATATATATATATATATATATATATATATATATATATATATATATATATATATATATATATATATATATATACATATATATACATATATATATATATATATATATATACATATATATATATATATATATATATATATATATATATATATATATATATACACAGTATATACACTATATATGTGTATATATATAATTTTTTTCATACAGATAAAAACATAAATATGAAATATATCCACTTGTAGTCTTTTTTTAACTTTTATAAATATACCTAGCATAATATCTCATGTTATTCAAGTAAAAATAAAAAAGCAATTCTCTAACACAGAATTTATTGCATCTGGTTAACATAATTAGATGACAATTACCACTGATTTTTATAGCAGTGAGACAATCTAGGCAGATTAAATAAATGCATAGTGAAGGTTGGCTGCATTCAGTTGAGAAACTTAAATTAAAAGGAAATCTTTACTTGAAGCGTTAGAAGTAAGTAAAATTACTTGCTAAACTTTGTATCTTGTGCCTCCAGTGTGTTTGTGCTTCAATACTGAAAAGCAAATGTGCATCCAGTACATGATAGCGAACGATTAACAAAAATTTTGTAAGTTTCAGACTGCTGCTTAAATTTACTCAATAAACTTAAGAAACTGCAACCCCATATTACCAAGGAAAAAAACCCGCAATTGGAGAACAAATATACTTTAAATAGCCACATGCAGTTTGAGAGCGACATGCTCCCCTTCAGTGTGGAGGCATTAAGTCCTAGGAGTAGCAGGGTTTAGTGTCTACACACTGAAGTGGGAGCATGACACTGCCAAACTGTACGTGGATCTTTTAATTATATTTGTTCTCTAATTTGTGATCATCCTCTTCGTACTGAAACTGAAAGATGGAATGGAATAATAAAATTTAGGCCAAAGGTCAAGCGCTAGGGGACCCATGGGGTCATTCAGCGCTGAAAGGGAAATTGAGAGTGAACGGTTTTAAAGTAACAGGAGGAAAAAACGCATTTGCACGATTAAATAATTGTTAAGAGAGGGTGGAAAATAAGAAGGAAGCGAGAGAATATGAACAGAGGTACATTGAAAGGAATGAAGGGGGTTGCAACAATGGGGGCCGAAGGGACGCTCCAAAGAACCTTAAGAATTGCTTACAGTGCAGCGCGTGAAGTGCACTGACGGCTACTACCGCCCTACGGGGGAAACTGAAAAATTAGAACCTTAAAGAGTAAAACAAAATTCTAAACATACAGATGCTACAAAACTAACCTAGGTTCTAGACCTCACTGACTGACCTTCCTTGTTGAGTGTGTGTCTGGGGTGGTGTGAACAGCTCTCAGTTTGGTGACCAGGACTCTCACGATGTTGATGAGGAAGAAGAGGTTGAGCAGCATGGACCACACCACTGGAATGCTGAGGATGTAGTTGTACTTGCTGTCTTCCATCCAGCAGCTGGAAATGCCATGGAACGTTTCAGTTGTAAAATATTAGAGCTGGTGATGTGGTAATCTCAGAAAAGCTAGCTACTTGGAATTCAGTAGTTAATGAACGTTATGAAAGTGCAGGGTCATTTCAAAATAAAAACGACCAGGTTAATACAGACAAATAAAGAATGTATGAAAAATATATAAAAATTCAGATGCCTTAGACCTAACACATTAAAATACACGTTTGCTAAAGGCTGTCTAACTTGACAATATATTTCACTTTTGCCAATACACAATTTTCTCTAAAGCTAAAGTAATCCCTGTTCATTAACAGCACCGTTTTCTCAATCTGAAATAAATTGCGTGTCAGCAACTATCCAAAACTCAAAAGGCCCAGCAAATGAAAAAAAAATGGGAAAATTTTTTTTTTTTAAGAAATGAGACCTCGCTGAATGTTGGTATTCACATTTACCGCATTTTTGTGTATGTTAATTGCAAATCCATTTCAGCCGGATATCTTTTTTTATATTTATATATTTTTATCTTTTTAAACCTAATGCCCTTTTATTTAACATCTTCAGCAACCAACCAATTCAGGCTTATTGGCCTTTCTTCCACGGCCAGCAAAAGGCGATTTCCAATTTTACCTGTCTACCAGATATTTTCCTAGGTCTACTCCCGCTCCACATGTCGTTTTAAGAAATAAAGTTTATGACAAATATACTTTTTTAACAAATATATTTTATGACAAGTATAGACTTCTCATTATTTACCATGCTTTCCTTTCAGCTTCTAAATATTCTTTTGGTAAAATAAGCATCAAGATCCTACGTGGGTTGCATTAAATCCTATTTGGTAACAGGAAATCCTTAGGATTGAATCACTTTCTTAGTTTATAGTTATTCCTCTGCCAGTTAAGTTTCGATACCAGTGCATAGGTTTTGTAGGGCTTCCATTACCTTATTTGCTTCTTATAACACATGGCACAGAGGGGGTAATACTGATCATTTTAATTCCGAAAAACGACTTCCTCTTTTGGCTTCGCAGAGAGTCGAGGAGTCAGGAGCAGAAAGCGATATCATGACAAAACCTGATTTTTTTTTTTGGGGGAGGGGCGGAGGAATTGTTCAACTTCACGCCATTGGTTCTTCAATGATTCTTGCTTTATTTATTTTGATATTTTCTCGGGGAATTCTTCACGCGTGATGTCTTTCATTTTTAATCTTCCTGTGCCTGCTACTTTGTATAAATTTTTTTATGTATAGGCCTGTTTTAAAATCTTTTTCTTAAATAAAAACTAACACTGTTGACCCAAAAAGGATTTTAAAATACTGATAATAAAAGCCAACAAAAACATAATAATTAAAAAGCAATGAAGGAGTAAGATTAATCAATTCTCCGTTCGTTAAACTTCATTAGCATAAATAAGTTATGTAAATATGTTTTTTATCTTCTAATATCAACGACAGCGATGATGAAAGTGGGATATTTACCCACTTTTTTTTTTTGAAACCAGTAAACTTACACAAGTTCACCATGGAAAATGGAAAAAATCATTAGCCTCTAGAAAAAAAAAATGGGGAAAATGAAGACCATTACTAGAATGGAATATTTTCAAAACAGCAGGCTGTTCAATACAACCAACGTGAGTATTCATTGAAATCAATTGGATTTCGTGGTATTTACGTTACCTGAAGTGACTTATTATAAGTTGTATAGATGCACCGTGGGACCAAACATATTCCTGTTACTGAAACCAGAAAACGTCAAAGTTAAAATGGTTAAGAGTCCCTAATCAAACGGTGAATGTCTCGAAAAATAATTGATAAAAGTGCTTTACTCATCCTTCTCACTTGTAAAAATATTTGCTCTAACTGTCTCTTTCGCTGCTTATTTGCTACAGTAGTTTTGTTAAAAAGACCAAATACCTAGTCTATAGAAGCTATACTGTCTAAAATTGCAAGAACAGAGACTTCTAGTAAATAATATCTTCAGCGAATAGACGCGTACATTTCAATTTATTAAGCAACATCTCCAATTTACATTACTGATGGAGCCAGCTGTAATGACGTACTTACGAACGACAGAACAAAGTACATGGAACTGCTGTAACCAGCCGTAATCACGTTCTTACGAACGACAGAAAAAAGTACACGAACAAAGAACATGGAACTGACGGTAACAGCTGTAATCACGTACTCACGAACGATAGGACAAAGTACATGGAACACCAGCTGTGATCATGTATTTACAAATGATAGAACAAAGTGCATGGAACTAATGGAACCAGCTGTAACCACGTACTTGCGAACGAAAGAATAAAGTTCACGAACTAAAAATAACGTTACTTAAGAATGCAGCACTATGGTCTGCATTCTTAAAACGCATGGGTATAAATACATTGTGTATAAATTTCCAGGAAGGACACTATTGTTTCCTTAAGGTTTAGCTTAACGTTGCAAGCCAGGCGTAGACAAGGGGCAATTAACTTCATTGTTCCGTCAGAATTTTCTTATGAAAATGGAATGTATAAAAAAAAAGACCCTTCACAACTGAGATGAAGTCAACGTTTCCTGAGGAAAGGTCAAGAAGGGGTCAACTTTCCAAGATTCAGCTTTCTAGCGAAGGGGGGGGGTATAAAAATTCAGTTTTCCTCGAGAGGGAAATGGTAGACGTATTCAGCTTTCCAGCGAAAGGGGGTAGAAAAATTCAGTTTTCCATGCGGGAGAGGGGCAGAAGCATTAAGCTTTCCAGCAGTGAGAAAACTGTTTAATTCCCAGCCAAGGGAAAGAAAAAACATTCAGCTTCCAGTTGGGGAAAGAAGAAGAAATATTCAACTTTCCAGGTGGGGAAAAGAGAAGAAAGATTCAGCTTTCCAGGTGGAGGGAAAGAGAAGAAAGATTCAGCTTTCCAGGTGGGGAAAGAGAAGAAAGATTCAACTTTCCAGGTGGGGAACAGAGAAGAAAGATTCAACTCTCCAGGTGGGGGAAAGAGAAGAAAGATTCAACTCTCCAGGTGGGGGAAAGAGAAGAAAGATTCAACTTTCCAGGTGGGGGAAAGAGAAGAAAGATTCAACTTTACAGGTGGGGGAAAGAGAAGAAAGATTCAACTTTCCAGGTTGGGGAAAGAGAAAAAAGATTCAACTTTCTCGGTGGGGGAAAGACAAAAAGATTAACTTTCCAGGTGGGGGACAGAAGAGAAAGATTCAACTTTTCAGTTGTGGAAAGAGAAGAATTATTCAGTTTTCCAGCCTCAGGAAAGAGCATATAATAAAGATTAAGCTCCCCAGTAGAGGAAAGACTAGAAAGATCCAGCTTTCCAGACACAAGGGATAAAATGAGAAAGATTTAGCTTTCCAGTCAAAAGGAAAAAGCGAGAAAGATTCAGCTTGCCAGATGGTGGAAAGAGAAACATTCAGTCTTCCAACCGGGGGCAAGAGTAGAAAGATTCGGCTTTCCAGCCGGAAGAATGATAAGATAATGAAAAGAAAGATGACGCTAATGTTTGTACTTTTACTCTGGCTAACCTTTTGAGGATTCATTTAGGCTTCTCAGATGAAGCTAAACACGCATGCAGCAGCTATATGGAGTAAACAAATGTACTGCAAAATTACCTGTGACGGACAGTTTAGGCGTTTAAATTAACATTATTTTTATTCGACAGGAGAAACAGTCATTTTAACACCTTTCTTGTCCCTCCAATGGTTTTTGGTGGTTCCAGTTCGTTTTCAACACTAGTCAAGAAACGAGTATGAAAATACTTTTAATGAAGACATAATATAAGGAAACAATATTTATTTCTAATACTCTGCAATACAGATGAGTGAACATACAAGTAAATGAGAATATACAGGTAACTGAGTCAAATCATAAATTTTTTTTTCTATTGCTCTTTGGCTTCCAATAAGAAGAAGTGTAACGCATCCCCACGCCCCCGCCCTAACCACCCACTCTCTCTCTCTCTCTCTCTCTCTCTCTCAGTAACGAGGTAAAACCTGAGTATCGTCGTTACGTACGTTCTTTCCTCCAGTTCTTTTGCCTCGTGTGTTTCCCCTTGAGATTACCCAACCTCGTATTTTAACAGACCGGGCTTCTAAGCCTTTAAAATATGTCTCTGCAGTAAACTTAAATTTACGAGGCAAAAGTTTATGTTGTATTTTTATCAAATTGAAAAAATAATTTTGGGTGTGCGTTTTTTAAAACGAAATTTTTGTGCGCATTTAAAAAATTTTTTTTGGGTGTGCATTTAAAAAAATTTTTTTGGTGTGCGTTTATAAAAATTTTTTTAGGGTGTGCATTTGAAAAAATGTTTTGGGTGTGCGTTTAAAAAAATTTTTTTGGGTGTCTAAAAAATTTTGTTAGGGTGTGCATTTAAAAAATTGTTTTGGGTGTGCATTAAAAAAATGTTTCGGGTGCGAGTTTAAAAAAATTTGTTTGACTGTGCGTTTAAAAATTTTTTTGGGTGTGTGTTTAAAAATTTTTTAGGGTGTGCGTTTAAAAAAATTTTTTGGGTGTGCATTTAAACATTTTTTTTTAGGGCGTGCGCTTAAAAAAATTTTTTTGGGTGTGCGTTTAAAAAAATTTTTTTAGGGTGCACGTTAAAAAAATTTTGGGGGGGACGCGCATATAAAAATTTTTTTGGGGGTGTTGTGCATTATCTTTTAATTTCATTTTTTGCTGGAAATCATAAGTATCTTCGGCTTCACATTTCATATTTTATTAATTATTAATACGTCAACATAACATTTAAAATCTCCAATTCCTATGAAGCGTTCATAACAGGTTCACACTTCATTCGACATTATTCCAAAAATAAAACAAATATAAATAAAGGTAAAATAAAAATAGGGTACGCCCACAATAAAGTAAATATGTCAATCGCAATTCGGAAACTTATCGCATACATATCACAAATACGTTGAAAACAAGTCGACGACCGTTTGTGATGTTATAGGTCTCGACTAGGCCGTGGTAAGGTCTAGACGTTCTAGACCGTGGTGATGCGATTATGATGTTTAAATATAGTGTGTAGACGCAACCTTCCTCGACGTTTTAATATAGTGAGTAGACGCAACCTTAGTCGACGTTTTAATATAGTGAGTAGACGCAACCTTAGTCGACGTTTTAATATAGTGTGTAGACACAACCTTGTCAACGTTTTAATATACCGTGTAGACGCAACCTTGTCAACGTTTTAATATAGTGCACAGAAACAGCCTTCGTCGACATTTTAATATAGTGCGTGGTTGCAACCTTCATCGACGTTTTAATATGGTGCGTAGACGCAACCTTAGTCCACGTTTTAATATAGTGAGTAGACGCAACCTTAGTCGAAGTTTCAATATAGTGTGAAGACGCAAACTTAGTCGACGTTTTAATACAGTGTGTAGACGCAACATCAGTCGACGTTTTAATATAGTGTGTAAACGCAACCTTAGTCGGCGTTTTAGTACAGTGTGTAGATGTAACCTCAGTCGACGTTTTAATATAGTGTGTAGACGCAACCTTAGTCGACGTTGTAATATAGTGTGTAGCGCAACCTCAGTCGACGTTTTAATATAGTGTGTAGCGCAACCTTAGTAGACGTTTTAATATAGTGCGTAGACGCAACCTTCCTCGACGTTTTAATATAGTGCGTAGACACAACCTTAGTCGACGTTGTAATATAGTGTGTAGGCGCAACCTTAGTCTACACGGTATGAGAATTCACAACTGTCAAAGTTCTAAGCAAGCACGGTAACCACGAATTGACTCATATCTCAAATTCACCTTTCAGTTTCCTGAAAAGAAAACTATTGCGTCGGCTTTGTCTGTCCGTCCACACTTTTTTCTGTGCGGACTTTTTCTGTCCGCCCTCAGATCTTAAAAACTACTGAGGCTAGAGGGCTGCAAATTCAAACATACTAAATTGCAGCCCTCTAGCCTCAGTAGTTTTTATTTTTATTTTATTTAAGGCTAAAGTTAGCCATATTCGTACATCTGCAACGATATGGGCCATGCCACCACCGGGCTGTGGTTAAAGTTTCATGGGCCGCGGCTCATACAATCGGTGGCCTTCATTATACAATATACAGAAAACTCGATTGCGCCGAAGAAACTTCAGCACATTTTTTACTTGTTTATGTTATATCAAGGGCTGTTTTCGTGGCTATTTTTCCCTCAAGCCCGAGAACGAAACTTTAAACACTTAATTACACCCTTTTTGTCTTGACGTTACATTGCTTGCATTCCCAATTCGATGGGAACATATTATTAAAGTTATTAAAATAAATGAATAAATTAAAGTGATGTAATTAACCGTGAAGTGGTGGTCGTTTGGTTGATAACAGCCACACGCTTTACATCTCCCACCAAAAATATAGATTTTTTTAAAAGTAAAACCTGGGTCCTAAATTTGTAGACAGCTAAAAGCAAAAATAAAATTTAAATGACTGGAAAATTTCGGCTCGATAACGGAAGGCATCGATGTCAATCATAGTTAAAAGAAGAAAACTGGAGGGAAATAAAACGGTTTATGTTCAACCCCTCTAGACACAAATCTAGAGGCGAAGGGATTATGAAGTTTGTCATAACCTGATAAAAAAAAACCGTGGATTAGTCAATAACTATAAAGTCCTCCTGGGCCTGTGTAAGCTCATAGGGCAGGCGCTGATTTCCTGTTTCTTAGGCCGACAGCCAGTGGGGTGGAAAAAGCCCTGAGAGGTTCAGTAGGAGAGTAGGTACCAGCCCTCGGCCGGGGAGTTAACCAGTGGGCCTAGCGACACTGGCCACGTGTCATAGTCAATAACTATAATAGTGAAGTCATTCTTAAATACCTAGCTGCATAGTTAAAAATGAAAAGATGAATTTGACGTGAAAGAAACTGAGTTAACTCATGTAAAAACTGGGTAACTTCATAGCCACAGGCAACATGAATATGGAAACTGAAAGTTATGTATCTGTTTTGCATTTAGAGTACAAAACTTCATTTCCTTTCAAGACAAACTTTTAAACATCAACAATACTGAAATGAAGATGGCAGAACGCCAACTCGCCTTGCTGCAGGTGGCTGTAGCGCATGCGAGTTACGGCCCTAACCAGGACATCCGTAATCTATATACTTTTGAACTTGAACTTTAAAAAGTCTATATTGAAGGAGATACAGCACGGATTTTGAAAATATCATTAAACCTCGCAAAATTTAACACAAATAAGGCAAATAAATTCGATAAGCAAAATGCTAAATATTAAAAGCTGCAAAGGGCTAGGTGTAACCTCGTTTGGGAACCTCCACCCTAATCCCTCGAGAATACTCAAAAAAGTGAAATATGCGCCAAAATTTCTTCGACGCAATCGAGTTTTCTGTACAGCATATAATCAAGGCCACCGAAAATAAATCTATCTTTCGGTGGTCTCGGTATAATGCTCTATGAGCCGCGGCCCACGAAGCTTTAACCACGGACCGGTGGTAGCCTGTCCTATATCATTCACAGACGCACGATTATGGCTACCTTTAACCTTAAATAAAATAAAAACTACTTAGGCTAGAGGGTTGCAATTTGGTATGCTTGATGATTGGAGGGTGGATGATCAACATAACAATTTGCAGCCCTCTAGCCTAAGTAGCTTTTAAGATCTGAGGGCGGACAGAAAAAGTACTGACGGCCAGACAAAGCCGGTACAACAGTTTTCTTTTACAGAAAACTAAAACTTCTTGGTTTCTAAAAATAATTATCTTTTACTATACTACATGTTAAGGGATAATTTCCCATTGCTATTGCCTTTATGTAACTTTCAAAATCCCATCGTTACACTATTGTGAAATTCAACTGCCGAGTCATTATTCTTTGCTGTGGAATTTTCGGTTAGGCCTACTCCAGCACGTACAAAATGGGAAGGAAGACTTTTTTTTTTTTTTGGCTTAGAATTACTAACGACGTCCGCAATTTCCCGACAAAATTACTTGCGTTTAGAAAACTTGAAACGGTTTACACCTCAGACCCCTTTTTGTTTTTTTTTTATTCGGAATTTCTAGGCCTATATAGCATTTCGGATAGACATATAGTCTTATGCTTTCATTCATCACTCGTTAATTTCTTGCACTGCTTTCTTATATGGGCGGGGTATTTTATACCTCAAAAATGATTGTTTCATGTAAAGTAAACAGCGCATGATGCAAAAAAGAAAAATGCTAAAAAAAACCTGCTAACACTATATAAAACTTAATAGCAAATATTCCTTTGGTTATGACCAAAGGCGCCCTGCAAACACCCTTCTGTAATGCCTACAGTGTACCACGTGAGGTGCATTGACACATGGCGATAAAGAATATACTCTGCAAATGCTACATAATTGGACAGCTACACCAGAGTTAAATTTGATGGCAAGTAAAAAGGCATTTAAATACGACACTTTTCAAATAGTAATCTAAACTCTTAAGGCCAACCCTGTGGTATAATATGAGTGTAGGAAGACTAATGTGGACCCCAGGACACTACATTAAACAGGAACTTGCTAAATTCAAGTGGTCAAACCAGTATTCAAACTTTGGCCCTTCGTAATGCTTGTTAACACCAAACTTAATTTTGTTTCTATTCAATAATCTCAGTATATAAAGCAAGCTGGCATGTCACTCGATGTCAGTCAGCATTACGATCTAAATTTCACGAATAAACAGCATCGAGCGAAACAAGACTATACACTACTGTATACAGTTACCACCATTCCAGATTTAAACAGCACCCGGGTCAACTCTCAGGGCCTACTACCACACAACCAGGAGGAGTCGAGAATCCTTTTACTTACTGTACTCTCAGCTCCTCGTCGGATCCTCTGACTCCGGCGTAGACGATGGTCCAGAAGGCCGGGAAGCCCCACCCCAGCAGGTAGAACCACTTCATGATGCGGTCTTCGGACACGAAGGCCACCACCAGCAGGGTGTGAAGATACAGTCCCTCGCAGAACATCCAGAAGTAGTTCGACACCAGGAAGTAGTGGAGGAACACGTGCAGCACTTGGCATAAGACCTTCAGGAGAGAGAAATGTGCCATTAATATTAATACATACGCATAAACACAATATAAATACCTCTATATATAATTATAATATATTATATATATACACATACACACACACAAACACACACACACACACACACACACATATACATATATATATATACATATATATATATATATATATATATATATATATATATATATAGAGAGAGAGAGAGAGAGAGAGAGAGAGAGAGAGAGTATTAACTTAAAAGGCCCTTGTAAACCGTACGTTTCGTGCTGTGTAAATAATGTTTTATGGGCTTTTCAACTTCACACTATGAGGTTACGGTGAATGGTTTTCACACAATATATATATATATATATATATATATATATATATATATATATAATAACTACCTGATATTTTGTTATTTCGGTCAACAGGATTTATCAGAAAGCGCATGAATCACGACTCTAGCCTGGACCTTTAGCTGGTGGGCAAATGGTCTAACCACTTGAGCTACGTGTTATTATTATTATGGTAATTCTACAGTATATATTAGCTCCGCCCTGTTTTTACCTATTCAACTGTTTTTCTCTACACTTTTAGGGGTACTGATACTGGCGGTGCATCTGTTTGTTGTCGGCCAAATGGAATGTCCCTTCGCCGTGTTTAGTACTGGCCGGGGGGGGGGGTTACCCATACGTTAACAAGTTATTGCACTTGCCGGACGGGATATGAACCGTTCGAAACAGACTTACCCGCGCTCTGTCTTGTGAAGATCGCTTATGGAAACCCCTTGTTGGATGGACTTCAGGGGTTAATTACAGGTTAATTACACTCGAGCGCCAAAAATTAAAGGTCACTTCATAGTCAGCAACCAAAACACTGTAGAAAAAGTTAAGTTAGAAGGCAGTTGCCGCCGCGGAGCTACTATATAGTTCTACCTAAACGATATATATATATATATATATATATATATATATATATATATATATATATATATATATATATATATATATATATATATATATATATACATATATATATACATACACACGTATCAACTAAGTACAAACTATATAATTACATCAGAATAGTACTGTGCAGGGCATTGTATTTTCAACTACGCCGTTCACTTATTCTTTCTTATAAATTTAAAATGCCGTACAAGTAGTAAAAAAAAACACCTCTGAAAAATGTGAAGTAAAGTTTAACTGTATTTTACTACCGTTACAAAGTACTGAAAATTTACCTTTTCTTCCTATGTGATCTGTTCTACGTTTAAAATAAAATCTTATGGATTTTATTTTCAACCGTATCTTCCCCTTGTAATTAATTTTTCCAGTAAACTTCTAGGTCGTTCATGAAGTATTTCATTTTCAAGTGCTCATCCAAGTGCCTTTTTTTCCCTGCCCCTCTGCAGTGGATGCAGATTTCTGTCAAAGTACAAATAAGTCGTTTCTGCTGCTGCACCTGTAACACTGTACGTATAGTGGCAATCAACTTTGCTAGTTTATAGACTCCAGGCAGTCCTTGATCGGGCTTTGGCCCAGTTTCATGCATGATTTTCTTCACATCGAAAACAGGATTGCTCTTGAACTCTTCAAAACATTAAAAACAGCTTTAAGCTGTAGCACTACAGTATTCCTTGTAGATCAAGTGAAAGCACCAGAATACAAAGACCCAGAGAAAGCGCCGCAATACAATGGAGAGGAGGAGTGAAAATAACCACCATTCACTACCTCACAAGAGAACGTTACTGAACTACAGATAGAGTTGAACTGCTAAGCACGGTGGCAGCTGGCTAGTCTACAGACCTCGGGAAAGCTGTGACGTCATTGGGCTGCGCCGCAGGTTTTTCACCGGGAACGCTCATGTTGATTTAGATCACCTTATGCCAGCACAGACATTTTACCGAGTAAAACCCCCCATTCAGATGCGTCAGCAGAGGAGCTAAATCCGAAGATTTCAAGTTCAGCATCTGTGTTACAACTTTATAGGGCTGAGTGTGTATTTTAAAACTTTTTACGAGTGCCCTTGACAAATGAGTTTATGCCTAGATAGTTTTAAATATGTTAGTTAATAGGTATTGTATGGAATGGAATGGAATATAGAGTTAAGGCCAAAGGCCAAGCACTAGGACCCATGCGGTCATTCAGCGTGTGTGTGTGTGTGTGTGTGTGTGTGAGAGAGAGAGAGAGAGATGAATAAAGGGTACAAAATAGTACATAAGTCCAAAGAAGAAAGAGGATTCAGTCTCTAGGTTACAGTAGGAAATATCAAGATGGAATATCACTTCCTCTGTACTGATGAAAGTGGCGTTTCACGCAACAGGCCTGAAGGCAAACGATCGAGCAACTAAACATCGATGTATGCATAATACGAGGAGCCATAAAAAGAACATTTGAAATAAAATATATAAGAAAATATATTAAATAATGAAATATGAATAACTTGAAAGAAAGGCTGAAATTAAGGACAATTCACAGCACTTGCTAGCAGAAGGCATGGCTCAGACAAGCCACAAGACAATTACTAATTCATAAATTCCCATCACCTCCAAAGAGAAATCCTCCGCTTTCACGTTTGAAGGGTACGGCATTTCTGAACGAATAATGGGCAAAATGGTTTCTATACCGTCCATTTACTCATCAGGAGAGTCACTCAAAGAAAGTTACTCACACTCACTAAGTTCCATTAATCCTTTCATGAGATACATGTCCTCATAGGACAAACAGAAAGACAGACAGACAGACAGATAGTTCAGGAACAGCAATCACCTTCAATCAAATCTCGTTTGCAGATGTAATAAAGGTCCCTTAAAAAAATGGATAAAAAAACATCCGGAATTATGTTTATTGATGAATATGAAGAATTGGAATTTAAAAAAAAACGAGAAATACGTCACGGTAGGGGACAGGGGCTCGCAAAATAAAAAAAAAAAATATGGAATGGTTTACGTCAGTCTCTTCTTTAAAATTCATAAAAAAATATTGAGTATAGGGAAAGCGGACTAGGGGTGACTAGGGGTAGCCAAGAAAGGGGGGGAAGTACTAGAGACTGCTTCTTGTGGGGGGTGGGCTGATGCCCTTCCCCACAAAAAATGGGTGAAAAACTTGTGGAAAATTAAAGGTAAAAATTATGATATACCCCGTCGCTCAAAATATTCTCATCAACAAGGGCTGAAATACGTCATTTGGGGGGAATAAACTTGATGAAAATAAAGTTACTGCATAAAAGGGGTTTATTATATAACAGAATCTGCACTTGATTTATGCAGGAACTTTCAGAACGAACTGTCAGATTCCATAAATTCCTGACTGAATTCTTCCTAAACATTTGACAGGCTTAGTGAGGACAGGAGGACTGTGAACAGACAGAATGTTCACAAGGGGACTTTGATACATACATACATACATATATATATATATATATATATATATATATATATATATATATATATGTGTGTATGTAAATAAATGGGCTAAGGTTATGATATATTATATATATATATATATATATATATATATATATATATATATATATATATACACACACACACATATATATACATTATATATATATATATATATATATATTATATATATATATATATATATATATATATATATATATATATATATATATTATATATATGTTATGTATGCATATACGTATGTATGTATGTATATATGTATGTATGTGTGCTAGTGTAGGATACATTTCAAACAACGCAGTCAAAAAGAGAAACAAACTCTGACAGACAGTTTTTCTCTCTCACTCTCGTACAGCCAGATTAAATCTCCAAGACCTCCAAGTATTTCATGCCCTGCCACGCAATGCAGATTAATCTCCGGAGGGATTTATTCCACAACTGTCAGCAACCTCGCTGACAGAGATTCCAGTGGAATCTCGGTCACATCCACTGCTGGAGAATCACTAAGCCTATTGACTTCAAAACAAGATGGAGAAGTGTTGAATGAAAGGACTGTTTATAATACTTCAAAGAAAATAAACCTTGTTTACTTATTCGCATGCATAATATCTGGTAAGCTTCCTATGAAAAATAAAAAAAAATGTATCAACTGTTAAATATTCGCAGGGTAAATTACAGGAAGGTATGTGTAATGATGTTTACAAATACTGATATAGCGGATATTTAAAATATAATATATATATATATATATATATATATATATATATATATATATATATATATATATGTACATACATATACAATATTTACACAAATATATCATATATATATGCACACACGCATATATGTATCTTCCATTCAAAGTTTTTTCATTCAAACTTCCCAGTACATTCTGAACCTACACCTTGCTGAATGTCTTTAAATGTTCATATTTTGTACGGTTGTAAGGATTAACCAAATGTGTATGTATGTATATATATATATATACATATATATATATATATATATATATGTATACATATACATAATCCTTACTACCGTACAAAATATGGAACATTTAAAGATATTCAGCGAGGTGTAAAAATTTGGAATGTACAGGGAAGTTTGAATGAAAACTAAGAATAATAAATAAACAATGTTTTATAACATAAAGAAACTGGGAGTTTACGAAGTAAAAACATGGCTAGCCTCTGAGGTATGTTTGACGAAGTACATCAATGACTAAATTATCAGGACTTCCAATGAGTCTGGGGTCTTAGAAAATGTTCTTCAATGCACAGAACAATGAAGTATATAAGCTTTGCTCAGTCGTCTCAAATAAAAATTTAATGGCGATTCTCTGGCAAAAGAGAACTTTTACTCTTCTTTCCCTAAGGTCATTCAAAGTGCTCTTTCACCTTGACCTTTACCAGTTCATAGTTTTCAAAGTTTTATTCCAACATGAAAAAGAGACACGTAACTTCAAGAAATCAAACGCCATCGAGGGCATATTGTCCTCAGTCCTTTCCATTTTCATTCATTCTCTCTCTCTCTCTCTCTCTCTCTCTCTCTCTCTCTCTCTCTCTCTCTCTCTCTCTCTCTCTCAGCTACCCGCCCGTCTACCTTCCTCAAAAATCCTCTTCTAGAATTTCAAAAGGCAGAAGTTACCGCAACACTAATTCCGATTTGACACTGTCGAATAAGACGACTAATTCTGTGGGCCCATAATAATGTCAAAAAATGCAAAACGGATTAAAGATAAGCATGCTTCATCAGCGGTGTTTAATAGTGACATCTAACCCTCATCACATTTCCCACAAGCAAGAAAATATTCGTCAGGATTTCCGTTCAACAAAGCAAAGCCACTTTGGGTCTTGTCGGTACTGATACCATTAGCACTAGGCCTACTGAACGTCAGTGGGTAGAGCATGAGGCTTACACCCTCTTCCATTATGAAAACCGGAAGCGTAGCAAATTTTGGGTAGATAAATGAATGAATGAATAATAATAATAATAATAATAATAATAATAATAATAATAATAATAATAATAATAATAAAATAGTAACTTCTTAATGTAACGTAAACAAGGATTGAAAGTTACACCGTCAACCACGAGACAAAAATTGAAAGATACACCGTCAATCATAAGCTCCCTTCTGGACAGAGCCCTACAAAATCTTCCAAACCGCTCTGGGCAACCGACGGTCAGCCGAAACTAGAAAAAATATGAATAAAAAAAAAAGGAACACGAACCCTTTCAAAGCCCAGAACTTCCATCAAGCTAATGCGATCCAACACCACAACACCCTCCCCAGAATTCCTTTGATGTGGACGTAGAGGAGGTTTCAATGCGCGCGCTCTCTCTCTCTCTCTCTCTCTCTCTCTCTCTCTCTCTCTCTCTCTCTCTCTCTCTCAACCTCCAGGTGGATTTGTTACCGACATGAAAAGGAGGTTTGTCTTTGATGGTTTGGAAAAACACAGGCGGTCTCCACAATCCTCCTTCCTTTTGTTTGGCTTGCAAGTACTGTGGGATGTCTCACAGACATGAAATAAAACATGCGACTGAGGCGTTTGTTTCTTTCGTGAGGTACGAAGGAAATGAAGGAGTGTCTCCTCAATAATTCTCAGAGGACTTAAGACTCAGATGAGAGCTCTCTTTCATTCTCAAAATCATTACAGAACCACTATTGCTGGAGGAGGCGTTTTATTAAAATATTTTTCTTTATTTCATCTTCAATAACCTACGACTCGACAATGCTTGTTTTAAAAGTCACGCTAAAGAAATAAGTAAAAAAAAAAATAAATAATTTTATTGTAAAATCTTATGAAAATGCTCTAAACACTCGCGTTTTAAATTTTTTTATTTTTATTTTACAAAAAGTAACGACCAGAGTACAAACTAAGATTACTGATGAAAGGTTTAAACTAGCACTACGCTAAGCTGGTGCAAATCCTTTCTATAGTTTTATAAAAAGGGATATGTAATTTTTGCTCACCAGGGACAATTACGATAAACTGCTTTCCAAAAATATTTAGTTTAAAATTATGCTATTGCAAATTAAAACGTGACGAAAATTATGAAAAAGAAAATAATACTCTATAGAGAAACTGTTTATTAATAAATTTTTTGTCTGTCGGTGTAGAGGTAATATTGCACTCACTGTAGTGTCATTCTGAATTTGAATTGTTTAAATTCATCGTATTATCTCGTTTTAATTTATCCTATTGTCGTAAAAAAAGCAAAATAAAAAAATAAAGGTTTTATTAAGTGACGTGTAGAAGTTAGCCAAAATGGAAAATTTCTGTTTTACTGTAAAAAATTATACTGAAGTAATAGATGTGAAAATTTTTGTATATCATGTAAAACTCTCCCTCTTCCTTCATATAGAGTTTAGTGCTATTTATGTCAGGCAACTTATGCACACACGTATAATCTTACGCACACACATACACATATATAATATATACTGTATAATACATATATTATATATATATATATATATATATATATATATATATATATATATATATATATATATATACATATATATATTATATATACATATATACATATATATACACACACACATATATATATATATATATATATATATATACACATATATATATATATATATATATATATATATATATATATAAATCAATTGATACTTGATTGTTTGTTAATATCCATCTTTTTCTGGTGTTCAGATGTATAAGTAAACATAAAAAATACCAAGATATGGAAAAAATCAAAACAGATCACTGAAAAATGCAAAGGAATCACAACGCAAAAAATATTTCTGCTTTTACCTGCTGGATAAAGATTCACTGGAGCATTCGAAGGTAAAAAAAAAATATCAACAGTTTAAAAAAGACGTCTGGAGGATTACACAGTCTTGTATAAAAATGTTTCGTATTTTCAGAATTCCCTAAAAGAACGACACTGAGGGATTAATGACAGTTGAGGATTTTTTTTGTTAGTAAAGATTCTTTTTTACGATATAAATTCCAAATAACTGATGCAGTTAATCTCTCTCTTTCCCTCTTCTATATATACAGAAAACAATATACATACATATATATATATATATATATATATATATATATATATATAGAGAGAGAGAGAGAGAGAGAGAGAAAGCTCATCAACAGCATATCGAATCTGTCTGCATACGCTTTGCCATTCTCTCCCCCTATCTTTCGCATGCGTGCGTGAGCACATATTTTTTCAGCATTTTAAAATTAGTCAGATAATTATCATTATCATTATTTCATGCAGTAATGATTTATTACAGTAGTTATATAAATATAAGCAATGACCTCCTGCAAAACAAACGTATCCTTCGGAGAAACAAATCGACGATTATGTATTTGTACAAATACATTTAAAGATAAAACTATGCAGAGAGCTTTCGAGGATCTGCGTGAAAAGGCGAATCTGAACAGATTCTCGAAAGCTCTTTACATCATTCTATTTTCAAACAGATTTGTGCACTTACGTGAATGTGGAATTGTTTCTCCATTTTCAGACAGGCTACAAAAAGTATTTTTGAATTAATTATTATTATTATTATTATTCAGCTGATGAAACCTATTCATATGGAACAAACCGACAGGGGCCACTGACTTGAAATTCAAGCTTCCGAAGAATATGGTGTTAATTAAGAAGTAAGAGGAAGTAAAGGAAAGTGCAGAAAGGAGAGATACCACTTATTAAAAAAGGAAAAAAAATAATAAATAGATAAATAGATAAAAATGTATCAAAATGTAAGAAGAACAGTATCAGGGTAGTAATGCATTGCATTTTCGCTTGAACTTCTGGGAGGCTGTTCCACAGTCCAACGTCTAATATTCGTGCTATGAATTTAACGTAACCCTCACTCTGTTTTAATACTGTCTTCAAAGCTCGCTTGTTAAAACTGGTATTACTGCTCGACCCATGAAACTATAATTCACGCAGGGTCCGGTCCGCAATATTCCGATTTCTGTGTCGACCAGCCGATGCTGCTTGAACGAAAAAATCTGTTGTTGAAACATGGCTGAGAAAGCCTGAGATATACAGCCGTGGTTCAACGAGAGATTTTTTATCGTAAGAATATTGAAGACTCGTTGATATGTTAGCGTGTACGTATGAAGCTTGCATTTGAAGTTACAAAGATAGAGAGTGTGTAGAAATTATGCGATGACATATAGTATAATTATTCTCTGCGTTTTCACTTTAATTTTGCTAGTGCTAACTTGCTTTATTAATTTGTGTAAACACACAGAACGCTGAAAGAATATTAAACTGACAGTTTTAAAAATGGATATTTAAAAGTTAGGTCTTATGAACCTTCTCACATAAGTGTTATAAATCTAGTGTACTTTGCGAATAGAGAGAGAGAGAGATAAGTTTATTTCAACCTTGATGTATTCTAGAGAAAGAATAGCGTAATAAAACCGTCGGAACAGTAATCCCCAAACTGCTATAAAGGCAAACATGAAAGAATCTCTTGTTTATTGACATCTCAGGGTCGTTGAAACACTCGAGGAATGCCTGTTCCCCTTGGCCGGTCGGGGAAAACAAAAGGATGGCAAGGTACTGTATGGTGCAGGTATGCTACCGGTATGGCACTGATTAAAGAATCTTTGGAATCTATGGAGGTAATATAAGGAGGGGCACAAGTTCCGTATTGAGTCTGTCAGGGAAAATATTGATGCAATCCTTCGATCTTTGGAGAGAGAGAGAGAGATTCAAATATTCGTGCTATACATTTAAAGTGCAGTTTTTTTATGAGAGAGAGAGAGAGACTTCAAAATACTCGTGCTATAAATTTAAAGTGTATTTTTCTATTATAGAGAGAGAGAGAGAGAGAGAGAGAGAGAGAGAGAGAGAGAGAGAGAGAGAGAGAGAGATCCAAATCACCCTGTCTTAAAACTCAACTTCATCATGTAATAATATTTAGGCTGTTGTTTTCCCGATTTCAAGTCTTCTCGTGAACTATTTGCGTCGATTTTTTTTAAAGTCTTCCCCCGCCCTTCTCTCTCTCTCTCTCTCCACATTTTACAGGTCCAACTGTAGTTGCCAAAAAAAAAGGGGCGATTATTCAACGGCCCATTTCAAGGACCACGTTTGTACACCGTGAGGTTCGTAAAACCAAACAGACACTCAGTTCCCCATCCACCGTATACTAAATATTGAGTCTCACTTTTTAAACAGCAGAAAAATCTAGGATAAACTTCATCGTTAAAGAGAGAAGGGTAAAACATACATTTTTAGAGCAAGCGTGTCCTAAATGTGTACATGTTATGGCCATTTTTTTTCTTATGTTTTTGAAAACATTGGCCACTTTACGAAATGTTCAACTTTTTTGTATATTTACCGAAAACTTACAGACCTTTTAGTGAGATGGTATGCCTGTTTTAAAGTTGTTGAAAGGGCGGGATTTCTGCTAATTAGAGCTGTCTGCTTCATGTCCATGGCGTGAAGGTTGGTGACTCTTCAAATTCCTTTGATTTGTTCCCCCCCCATTTTTAGGGGTGGGTAGGTAGGGGAGGAGAGGGGGTGGAATGATTCAGTCGAGACCCTTCGTTATTTGTAAGTTAAATTGTGTCCGGTCAGGTCAGGTCATCCAAGGTCACTGACCCCGAAGGAAAATGGATAATAGGAAAAACATCACTGAAAAAAATAAAATCTAAGTCTCTTGACAATCCAAGGTTTTTCATTATGTGAAGTGACTTAAGCTTGTAAAGTATTATTTAAAAGTTGCAGTGAAGTTGCCGATATTTTTGTCTAAAATGATCACTATTAAAAATAATTTCTGCAAATTGACCACGTCATGCAAAGGATCTAGTTATTCAATAAATGTATACACTATGATACAAAGTAACCCCTGACAAAATATACGCGTCTAATAATATATATATCTATCTATCTTTATATATATATATATATATATATATATATATATATATATATATATATATATATATATATATATATATATATATATATATATATATAACGAGTTTCATTTGAACCCAATGTTCCTTGAATCAGAGACCTTGGATACACGTACGAAATATTCTTATATACAGTGGTAAGAAAACGTATAATGACCTAAAGAAAACCATTCTAGAGAGAGAGAGAGAGAGAGAGAGAGAGAGAGAGAGAGAGAGAGAGAGAGAGAGAGAGAGAGAGAGAAATCCTCAAGCCTTAAAACAGAACCCACGTCACAAATACACTTTCGAAATCGCCCACACCAAAACTCGTATGCCATCTTGATAATCCCTAATAAAGAAAAAAAAAAAAAACGAGAGGTCCAATACGTACCCCGTTGCTGAAGAGGACTTCCGGTTTCCCGACGACGCACTCGTACCACAGCAGCCAGAGGGCGTTGTTGATGATGAAACTGACGAAGAGGTTCTTGTGGATGGTCACCCTCTTGCACTTGAGCGATCTGTGAAGGGAAAGAAAGAGAGAGAGAGAGAAAGGATATGAGAATGTTTCCAAAGGACCTGGCTTGATTTAGGGACTCAAAACGGTTTATGATAATTTACTTATAATTTTATCCATTTATTTATTAGTCGTTATTATATTTTTTCTCTTTTCTAATAACATCTCTTTTTTTCTCCTCTATTTCCTATTACCTTCCGTTTAGTTATTTTATCTTTTCTTTTTAATAACTAATCTCTTTTTTTCTGTATTTTCTAATACCCTCTGTTTTGTTAATTAATTTTTTCTTCTTCATAACCGATCTCTTTTTTTCCGTATTTCCTATTACCTTCTGTTACTTCTTCCAAATAAACGCCGTATTCTTTGGAAGCTTGAATTTCAAGGCAATTGCCCCTTTGGTTGGTTTGTTCCATATAAATCGGGTTCATCTTCTGAATAATAATAATAATAATAATAATAATAATAATAATAATAATAATAATTTGTCAATTCGATTTTTCTTTTCTAATAATTGATCTCTTTTTTTCTATATTAACTATTACCTTCTGTTACTGCTTTCATATGAACGCCACATTCTTTGGAGGCTTGCAGAGCTTGTAGGGGCCATCTTCTGAATAATAATAATAATAATAATAATAATAATAATAATAATAATAATAATATGATGTTAGCGAGAATGGTCAATGGATGGCAGAAGTAAAAAATGCACCAAACTTTCTTCGGCGTAACCGAGTTTTCTGTACAGCAGCTACAGCGTATAATCAAGGCCACCGAAAACGGACCTATCTTTCGGTGGTATCGGTACACTGCTGTGTGAGCCGAGGCCCATGAAACATTAACCACAGCCCGGTGGCGGCCTATCCTATATCGTTGCCAGATGCACGATTATGGCCAACTTTAACCTTAAATACAATAAAAACTACTGAGGCTAGAGGGCTGCAATCTGGTATGTTTAATGATTGGAGGATTGCATGTTTGATGATTGGAGGGTGTTAATCAACATACCAATTTGCAGCCCTCGAGCCTCAGTAGTTTTTAAGATTTGAGGGCGGACAGAAAAAGTGAGGACAGAAAAAGTGCGGACAGGAAAAAGTGCGGACGGCCAGACAAAGCCGGCACAATAGTTTTCTTTTACAGAAAAATAAACGGGAAAATGAATCAACTTGATAAAAAAATGAGCAAGGGATGGATGGCATACCTGAAATAAGCTACTGAAGCCACAACGAAAGAGAACTGAATTATTTTATGATTGAACTAACACACGTGATTTGGGAATCTGACAGAATGATGAAATAAAGGAACAAGATTAAATCTGTTCCAGAATCCTCATCATTAAAATTTCAAGTTAGGATTATTTTGCAAATGTATTTTTGGATGACCTTTATTATGCAAAAACAAAATCTATCGTTTATTACCAACATACACCATAAACCCAAATGCCGCTTAAAGCTATGTAAGACTGCTGAAAAAAAAAATTGCGGTAATGAAAATGCGAATTCCGTGGAGGTGCTCAACTTAAGGGCAAAACAATCAAATGCTATTTAAAATCACTCAATTTTGCCATGACTCGAAGGGAGGTTGAACTGAGAGAGAGAGAGAGAGAGCTAAAACCAAATCATAGTTGCCTCTGTGTGTAGATTCAGCACATTTTTTCTCAGTTCTTTGTCAAAGAAGAAACACGTGCAAGGAAAACTGTAAACAAGTGAAGATAAAAAGAAGTAGAAGGAAATTGCTTGCTTTCAGAGGAACCTTGCCTTAGCAACGACGTATTCTGTCACGCCAGGAATATTTAACGAACAAACAAGTATCTATCTAGACAAAACAGCCCTCCGCTCTTGGGTGAATTAGGTGCCATCTGAGAATTATTGCAATACTTTCAAGAAATGGATAATCACCGAACAAAGCGGATGGTTTATATACACCATTAGCGAAATGTGATTGGCATGAAGTCATCGGCTAAGAAGATCGGAATCTTGAATTTCCAAAATTTCCTTTCTTTCTATATTTCATCTCGATTTTTTTTTTTTACAAAATTCTTTTCTCTCTGCTTTTTAGTTCATTCAAAAAAATGTTACGGTTACTAAAAGGTATCCGGGAATATACAATGGAAAATTTTAAAATTTTCTATTTTATACTAGGTAATTTCTTCGTTATCCTAAAAATTGGTTGACCCTGAGATCGGAAGGTGCTTGAAGAAAAGAATTTTGTGTCACTTTAGATAGCTCATTAATGTACAAGCAGGAAATGAAGTTGTCCTTACTCCACTAATATATTTCAAATTCATTTTAACCTTCAGGAATTATGAAACTGAAGAATTTTTCATTCTTAAAATTTTCAGGCTCAAGTTGTCTGAAATCAACGATTTTCGAAGTTCGTGATTCCTGAAAACAGCGTTCTTCTGAATTGCAGTTTTTTTTGAAATCTGAGATCCTTGATACAGTTTTTTTTTTTTAGATCAACAGTCTTTTGATTTCAAGTTTTCTGAAACCACAGGCCTCAATTTAAATTTTCTGAAACCAACGAGGCCTTGAATTTCAAGTTTTCTGAAACCAATAACCTTCACAAACCAGAACTTCTGAAATCAATACTAATTTTCTGAAACCTGAGAGCTTCTCGGTTTCAAGTTTGTCTTGAAACACACAACACAGGACGTATAATCACGACCGAAATAGTTCTAAATTATTGTGGAGTGTCAAGATATCAAAGGAAACAAAACGAAAGGAACTAAAAAAATATCTAAGAAAGAATAAAATGGAAAAGACAATTACGAAAAAAATTTAAGAAATATGCATTACACACAACGAAAATATGAAACAATGAAATATCTTGCAGCTGAATTTTAGAAAAACATGTAACAACTCAAAACTTGAATTATATGAAAAGGCATGACGAGAGAGAGAGAGAGAGAGAGAGAGAGAGAGAGAGAGAGAGAGAGAGAGAGAGAGAGAGAGAGAAACAACCTGTTGAAAACAAATTCCAGTTGTTCTGTATATAGTTCAAACACACAATGATAATTAAACAGATTGAAATAAAATAAAATCTTTGTACAGAATTTTAAGGATAAATCACCGAGAAACTTTAGAGAAACATCTGAAAGCCATGAGAGAGAGAGAGAGAGAGAGAGAGAGAGAGAGAGAGAGAGAGAGAACTTTGATGAAAAACAAATCCGAGTTGCTTTTGTGTATAGTTCAAACATACATTTCTCAGTTCTTGTCAGAGAGAGAGAGAGAGAGAGAGAGAGAGAGAGAGAGAGAGAGAGAGAGAGAGAGAGAGAGAGAGAGAGAGAGAGAGAGAGAGAGAGAGAACTTTGATGAAAAACAAATCCGAGTTGCTTTTGTGTATAGTTCAAACATACATTTCTCAGTTCTTGTCAGAGAGAGAGAGAGAGAGAGAAATGAAAGCGTATCAATTTATGCTCGCGTAAAGGCCATTTGGGAAAAAAAAAAAAAGTATTATTCCTCGGGCCTATAGTCCAGACAGTCCTATTCATCACCTCGCTGACGTGTTAATATGGAGATGGGATAAGGGCCAAGTGGCCATTCCAAATCTACTCTACTCGCTGGATTAACACGAGAGGCCTGGAGGAGGAGGAGGTAGGAGATGATCGATCAAGATCTATACAAACACTACGGGATGTTTGAGAGAAGATCGCTCGTCCTCGGGTGGATCTTCTCTCTCTGTATATTATATATATATATATATATATATATATATATATATATATATATATATATATATATATATATATATATATATATATATATATATGTGTGTGTGTGTGTATGTGTGCAAAAAATATGATGTAGGTATACGTACGTAACCCAGGCAAAATAGATGAGTGAATAGGAGCACATACCCCTCTCTCTCTCCTTTTCTGTATATACATGAAATGTGTGTGTGTATAACCAAGGCAAAATTTCATAACAAGATAGATAACTAAATAAAAGCGTGTACTTTATAGAGAACAAATTATTTATAAGGATGTAAGTGCAGAAAGAATAGTTACTGAACAAATGGATCCCATAATAAAAATTAACAAGAAAAAAGTGCGCTGAAGTTTCTTCGGCGCAATCGTGTTTTCTGTACATCATATAATCAAGGCCACCGAAAATAGATCTATCTTTCGGTGGTCTTGGTATAATGCTGTATAATCCGCGGCCCATGAAACTCTCAGCCGGCCATGGTGGCCTGTGTTGTTGCGTTGCCAGATGCACGATTATGGCTAACTTTAACCTTAAATAAAAAAAAAAACTACTGTGGCTAGAGGGCTGCAATTTGGCATTTTTGATGATTGGAAGGTGGATGATCAACATACCAATTTGCAGCCCTCTAGCCTCAGTAGTTTTTAAGATCCGAGAGCGGACAGAAAAAGTGCGGACGGATAGACAAATAGCCATCTTAATGGTTTTCTTTTACAGAAAACTAAAAATGGTGAGATAATGTTTGAAAAGAATGCACTCTTTTGTCAACGAAGCTCATCTTTTAATGTGTAATATGGAAAGATCCTCCAAATTTCTAGGATTACTAAAGAGATGCTGTGGTATGGTGGTTTAGGTCAGACTGAGTGGCTGACTAAGATATGTAAGGTATGTCTAGATGAGGGAAAAGGCCCAAAGGAACCATTTGTATAAAGTGTGATAACTACAGGGACAGAACTCAACTAAGTATAGAAGGGAAGATGAATGGTAAAATCTTGACTGAGAAAGTAAGGCAGATGACAGCAGGATTGACAGAGGAAGAGCAGTGCGGTATCAAATATTTGTTATGGAGCAGTTATGTGTGAAGTTTAAAAGGAAACTGAAAATGCTGTATGCCATATATTTGTACCTTCAAAAAGCTTATGACAGTGGAGAATGTGAAGGAGCTTTGGTATACTGTAATAAATGCTGTGGAAAATGATTACAAGTTTTACTGAAAAAAAGTGGGTGTTCGAATAGTGATGTGATAAACTGCAAGCTAACATATGTTGTTTTTAAAAAAATGCATTATATCTTGTCCTTGCATTCAGTTAACCCTTAAAAGGACCAAAAATGTTCCAAAAATCACGTGGTTTACCAGGTAAAACCATCTAAGGGTAAAACCACTTGGTGGTAAAATCACTTAATACTAAAACCACTTGGTGGTAAAATCACTTCAGGGTAAAATCACCTAATGGTAAAATCACTTGGTGGTCAAATCACCTAATGCGAAAATCACTTGGTGGTAAAATCACCTAATGCTATAATCACTTGGTGGTCAAATCACCTAACGCTAAAATCACTTGGTGGTCAAATCACCTGATGCTAAAATCACTTGGTGGTCAAATCACCTAACGCGAAAATCACTTGGTGGTCAAATCACCTAAATCTAAAATCACTTGGAGGTAAAATCACCTAAGACTAAAATCACTTGGTGGTCAAATCACCTAATGCTAAAATCACTTGGTGGTCAAATCACCTAATGCTAAAATCACTTGGTGGTCAAATCACCTAATGCTAAAATCACTTGGTGGTCAAATCACCTAATGCTAAAATCACTTGGTGGTAAAATCACCTAATGGTAAAATCACTTGGTGGTAGAATCACCTAATGCTAAAATCACTTGGTGGTCAAATCACCTAATGCTAAAATCACTTGGGGTAAAATTACATAAAATTACTTGGTGGTAAATCACCTAATGCTAAAATCACTTGGAGTAAAATTACCTAAGGGTAAAATTACTTGGTGGTAAAATCACCTAATGCTAAAATCACTTGGTGGTAAAATCACCTAATGCTAAAATCACTTGGTGGTAAAATCACCTAATGCTAAAATCACTTGGTGGTAAAATCACCTAATGCTAAAATCACTTGGTGGTAAAATCACATAATACTAAAATCTCTTGGTGGTAAAATCACCTAATGCTAAAATCACTTGGTGGTAAAATCACCTAATGCTAAAGTCACTTGGTGGTAAAATCACCTAATGCTAAAATCACTTGGTGGTAAAATCACCTAATGGTAAAACCACCTAGCAAAATAACCTATTGGTAAAAACATCTGGATAACCTGGCAAAATCACAGAACGAAATAGAGAGTGGAAGGAGTAACTCTATGGAAAGTACACAATTTCAGATGTTCTCTTTATTTAGAAAATTACAAAGATTTTGCTGTCGAACAGTATATTCGAGTACCAAGCGAAGTGAACACAGGTGTGTCAATAGCATTCGTGCTTTACTATAACGAAGCCAAACCTTTTACAATGATTTCCTTTTGATAGATATCATACGATCCAGACAGCATCGCCCGATCAAAGAGAACCACCCTATATATAGATATATATATGTATGTATGACACACGCACACTATATATATATACATACATATACATATATATATATATATATATATATATATATATATATATATATATATATATATATATATATATATATATATATATATATACATACTGCATGTGTGTGTCCATCAGTAACAATCAAAAGAAACAGTTACTGAATTTGGAACAAAAGATTCAAAATAGCCAGGTAAAAACATATCACAATCGATTAGAGTAATTTGCATAAAGACAAAGAACAGATCCAGATAGATCAGCGAATATGTGATGATTCACAGGTTACAGGTTGCACAAGAGCTGTAACAAATCTGCCTGGATGATTACATGACGTTTCAAAGACAGCGGTGACGCAAATATCACAACAAACACTGTATAGCTAACTGAAGTAATCTCAGTCTCTCTCTCTCTCTCTCAAACAGAAAATACTTGTATTAGAAAGTCAGATTGAAACGCGACTCGCAAAGAAATCTTGCGAAGTTTTTTCTGGCGACTCTTTGGTCACGTGTGCACTGTTCTTTTCACTTTTCAGAACCTTAAATTCTTATATCTTTGATAAGGTCAAACGTCAAAAAAAAAAAAAAAACTTTTGATCTGAGTTGTATTCTGAAAGCCTAAGTTATTTAGTTTCAACCAGTCCTTTCCTAAAAATCAATGGTGTGTTGCGTAACCTGCTTTCGAGACTATAGAAAAGATATTTTTGGTTCAGGGTTAGTTCTGAAGATGATTAATATGGTCTCTTTTTTTTTTTCTATCAATTACATCATGAACACTCAAGATCTCCTAAAGCGTCGTTGAAGCTTGAATATCCTACTTGCTTCTATGAAAAAGTCCTTCATTACATAACGCCGAAAAGCAAACATCAATTTTCTTTAGAGTTTGAAATGAAATCGAATCTAGTTTTACTTATTATCGGTTTTCATTATCTTGAAGATTGTACGTAATATCTATCTATATATCTATGTGTATATATATATATATATATATATATATATATATATATACATATATACATATCTATATACATATATGATAATATATATATACATATAAACTACATATCTATAATTTTCACTTTCTCCTCCCTAACACCCCCGCTACTCTCTCTCTAAACTTTCTCTCCCTCTCTCTCTCTCCCCATCTTACACTTTTCCCTCTTTCTCCTCCCTAACACCCCCTACTCTCTCTCTCTCTCTCTTCTCTCCCCTCTCACTCTCTCTCTTTCTCTCTCCCATCTTACTCTTTCTCTTTCCCTGTCTCTCTCTTTTTTTACCTCTTTCTCCTCCCTAACACCCCCTCTACTCTCTCTCTCTCTTTCTCTCCCTCTCACTTTCTCTCCTTTCTGTCTCACTTCCTCTCTCTCTCTCTCTCTCTCTCTCTCTCTCTCTCTCATTTTACCTCTTTCTCCTCCCTAACACCCCCCTCTACTCTCTCTCTCTCACTTCCCTCTCACTCTCACTTTCTATCTCTCTCACTCTTTCTTTCTCTCACTCTGTTCCTCTCTTTCTTTCTCCAACCCTCCCTGTCTCTTTCCCTCTTTCTTCTTCCTAACACCCACTTTACTCTCTCACTTCCTCTCCCTCTCATTTTTTCTTTCGCTCACTCCTCTCTCTCTCTCTCTCTTTCCACTTTCCTCTTTCACTTCCTCTCCCTCTCATTTTTTTCTTTCGCTCACTCTCTCTCTCTCTCTCTCACTTTCTTCTCTCACTCTCTCTCTTTCTCTCTCCAACCATCCTTGTCTCTTTCCCTCTTTCTTCTCCCTAACACCCCCTCTACCTTCTCTCTCACCCCCTCTCCCTCTCACTCTCTCTCTCTCTCTGTCACCCATTTCCCAACCCCCACCCCTCTTTGGTGCCCTTGATGTCTTACCCCCACAATACTCTTTTCCAGATAGTGACTCATATGTATACCGAAATTAGGTATGATAAATTCGTAGTTACTAAATCTACAGGCAGAACCAGTCCTGTCTCAGGGAAGCCCTTCCCCGCCCTTTGGAGCCCTTTGGTGCTAGTGATGTTTTACCCCCACAATGCTCATTTCTAGACAGTAAGTCATATCTATACCAAGTTTGGTTGAAATTGCTCAGTGTCTTTCAGAGTTAATATGGCACATACACACACGTACATACATCCATTATATATATATATAGATATACTTACATACACATATTTTTTTAATAACAGGACCTCATTTAAACAAGGTGGTATCTAAAGACTACTAGACGATGAGGACAGAAAGTCCTTGAAAACTTGTGACTTAAAAGAAAATCTCCATTAGACACCATGCTGTTTAAATGAGGTGCGGTTATTAATTGTAATAATGCACTGAACAATGGTGCAAGTGATAAAGTCTAATATATATATATATATATATATATATATATATATATATATATATATATATATATATATGTATATATACATACATACGTATATATACATCAAAGCTATATTAGCGCCAGATATAAAGTTTTCCGAAACTAGAGTTCAAAGTTTAGTAACTTTCCAACTCGTGTAATTTCGCTACCATTGAATGGGAATGATGCTATTTTTATATGAACTCGTTTAAAAAAGTTTATATTTTAAGGTGATATTTTGAATCTGGTAAAAAAACTTGATGTTGTTAATGAAGTATTCGAGAATTATGTAAATGTTCCAGTCTACAATGCTGTAAACTAGCTGTATCTTTGACGATTTATCAGTTTGTTTTCATTTCATATTAATTTCTACTATTTTGTTAATGATTTCAATTAAGTTTATTTTAATTTTAATATAAAACGTACTTGGTATCAGAGAAATACTCACAGACAATGATGTAAGATAAACGATATCTCTCAGAATGGCTGACTGTACTTCTTATCAATTATATCTTTGTATACCTTTGTACATAATTGTAATATAGTAATAATATCATTAATAAACATAACGAAATGAAAAAAGCGAATTCATTACCTCTAAGAAGTAACCTTTGTCAGACAAAAACATGTGAATAAAAAAATTGCTAATTTACAGTCAACAGCTAACTTTACATGTTATTTGACATTAGCTTGTACGAAAGTTATGAACACTATTTGACTTTCTACGGCTTATTTCTTAATCTAAAAATATCAGTTTTTTAAGGGCAATTCTGGTACACTATAAACTAGTAACATCAATTTCACCATAATTTTTGTTATGTAAACATTCAAAGGTAAACGTTCACAAACACACGTCCACAACTTATCGCACACACATTACAAGCAAGCTGCATGCAAGTCAATGACTTAACTGCAGTCCTAACCAATACTTTAAATAGTTTTCCAGCATTTGCAAAAGATTCATTCTCCACTGACAATCTGACTTGTTTTCAACATTTTTGCAATATGTAAGCAACATGCTGCCAACATGTTTACGACATGTTTTACGTCAGGGTTTCAAACTTCTTTGCCATATACTTGCAACAAGTTGCTGGCATGCTTATGACATGTTTTACTGCAGCTTCCAACATCTGCCATATGTATGCAACAAGTAGTCGACATGTTAATGACGTTTTACAGCAGTTTCAACCTCTTTTCCTTATGTGTACAAGTTGTTGACAATGTTTAGCTGCAGTGTTTCCAACCTCTTTTGCCATATGTATTCAATAAGTTGCTGATATGTATAAGACATGTGCTACTGTAGTGTTTCCAACCTGTTTGTCACATGTGTGCAACAAGTTGTCTCCATGTATATGACATGTTTTACAATAGCGTGGGTGCATGTTTCTCTTGGTGTGTGTGGGCATGTTCGAGCGTGTTCAGGAGACGGAAAATTGGATTCTTGGTGCTGGCTTCCTCCTGTTCGATAGGGGATCTTGTGTGGGGGCTATCACGTTTCAAGAGCAACCAGCTCAGTGTAGATAATCCTTTAGTGATCATGAAACAACAGGTGGGCTTTCTGTCGTGAATTCTTTAGTGTCTTTTCATTCCACTATTAGGGAATACTCTGGACATTTCTTATCGTAAGAGGAGAGCTTCAATGGAAATTAATGAAAACAATAAAACTTCAGATGGGGAATAAAAAAAAATACGGATCAATATTACAGTTATCGTTATTTCTATATTACTTTGGTTGCAACATGATTGCATTTAATTCTAAAAATCTTGCTTGTGTAGGAAGTGGATAATAAAATGATGTATCTAAAGCTTTTTACCCCTACTTTACTATCAACTTCATTGTTATTCCTGTCACAAGTCCTGAGTGGAAAATTTTAAGAAAAGATCCTCACTGGAACTTTCCCATGAACATTTTTAGCAGGAAACATTCAGAGTCAATTCGAAAGCTTAGATATAATAACTCGAGAGGTACTTATCATAAGTTAATGTGGGATTCTGAGTAAACACATTCAGGAGAATTTTAATTAATTTTACATAAAGGCATCAGTGTACCACTTAAATGAATAAGATTGGATATAATGCCTTGATTTACAAATTACAGACTTTACATGTGAAACGTGTGTGTTCGTTACGTATATGGCGCTCTCGTCTATTGCAATAAAACTGTACCTACAACATTCTTTATATATACATACATATACATGTATATATATATGTATATGCATATATATATGTATATATGTATATTGATTTATTATTCTTATTCCAGAATGAAATGAGCTCTCCGGTGGGGCTGTTTGGGTCCTCTCCACGTGTGTTTAATCTCCTCATATCTGCCAAATCTATAACAGAGAGATAAAACCATTTCTCCTGTTGCAGATATCAAATCATCTTTTTCGTTACGCAGAATTCTAAGTCAATTACATAGGTTCACAATTGATATAGTTTTTTTATGCAGATAGGCAGCTTAAGACTGTCTCCAGAAGGCACTGTCGGTGGTCACGGTATGTTTGGAGGCATTTCTCTTTCTACAGATATCTTGATTACTTAATATCATAGGTACAGAATAAATGGGTAAAGGAAATATGAAATAAAGCATAAAATAGAGTAAGTTGGACGGGTGAGAAAATAAACA
Source organism: Macrobrachium rosenbergii (assembly GCF_040412425.1). Lineage (NCBI taxonomy): Eukaryota > Metazoa > Arthropoda > Malacostraca > Decapoda > Palaemonidae > Macrobrachium > Macrobrachium rosenbergii. Next base: position 42,505,959 of record NC_089743.1, read on the forward strand.
AGCGTATACAAACATATTTCTATGGCATTAATTAACTACTTTTGAGTATATAATTTTAGAATAATGATAAATGTACATCCATAAGTAACGCCAAAATAGTTAAGAGGGAATAATTTCACAATATTATTGACTAAGTAGCGATACGGACATATGTTAAAATAAAAAAAAAAGCTGTAAGATTAAGAAGGGAGAGAGAGAGAGAGAGAGAGAGAGAGAGAGAGAGAGAGAGAGAGAGAGAAAGTTGTTGTTGTTGTTAAATTAACGTGGCCTTGTGCCAGCACGGGATCTGAGAGAGCACCAATTCATTATACAAACAGCTTACCCCTGCAGTTACTTAGATGTGAATATCGTATGATGTTTCTTGTCTAGACAAACAATGTTAAATATTTATAAATAGGTTATACATAGAACGGCAAATCTTTGTAAAAAAATAAGAAAAGTATGTTATCGTTCATAGGTTGTGGAGAAGACATGGACTGATGACAAATCCTAAGCAGGGCGGAATAGGAAGGAGATTAAAATTCCTGGAAATGAAAAACAACCCCTATAATCTTCTAATTATAGCCTCAGGGTTTGTCTCAAAGACATTCAGAGGTCTGTCACACACATGTCAAGTTGTTTTGTAAAACTGGCGAGTGGGTAGGTCTTTAAACGCCACGCCAGAGAGGTCTCTTCGTCGTGGAGCACCTTTAGTCAAAGCAATAAATCAAGTCTATTAAGTTTTAAGTACCACGAAAATGAATATTACAGCGTGAAAATGAACTTACTCTGACAAATCAAAGAAATATATTATGAACAGCAAAATATCGGGAAGTAATATCGTTAAACCATATACTACCAGAAAGATAACATGTCCTAATTTTATTTATACCTAATACTTTACTGTAAGTACAAAATAATTTTTTGCTCGGCTAATTTAAACGTGTCATTTCAACCTTTTATTTTTGCTATTTTGCTAATGTCATCATGCCGCGATAAACTAAAACTATTTGGCCTTAAAATGAAGCCAAAATGAGTATCCTAGCATGGAACTAACTTTGCGACACACCGTTCAAAAATACTATCAAGGTGAGCCAAAATCCTGTCAGCGAGAAAACAGCGTACTGTTGTCGGGCTCTTACACACACACACACACACACACACACACACACACACATAATGTATATATATAAATATATATGCACAATGCATACACACACATATATGTACATTTATAAGGTAATGGTTAGGAGTATTTTGATTTATGGGCCTGAGTCATGGCACAGTACAGTGACTTTGGATAATAAATTCTTAGCATTTGAAAATAAGGCGCTCAGAAGAATATTAGGAATTAATTAGAGGGATAGGATATCAAACAGTAGATTAGAGAAGTAACGGGGTGCAGCCGGTCGATGAGTATGTTAGGTTCTCACGCTGGAAGTGGCTAGGCCATGTGTATAGAAGACGGAATAGTACGGGATACACCAGGGTGGGTTGCCCTTAGTAGAAGAGGTAGAGTTAGATCAAAGGAGACGTGGTTGAGGACAATGAGGCGGGTAGAAGGAGACGAATGTTGGGGAGATCTTGAGGAGTTAGCTTTAATAAGAGTCATTGATATGCATAAGTTACAAAGACATCCACTAACATTCGATGAATTTGTAAATAAAAATACATAAGTACATGCAAAAAAGTATAAATTATTCCATGTACGGTAAGCAGGCCTACATTCATCAGACTTATAGCTGCTCATTACCTTATTTATTTAATTTTTCCATTTCATACCTTGTCAACATTTCTGAAACTGTAATTAAAAATACTGAAGTATATATAAAAAAGTATAAATTAACCTATATACAGTAAGCAGGCGTATATAGGTCAAGCTTCTACCTGCTTATTCCCCTGTATGTTTAACTTTTTCTTTCATATACTGTCAAAATTTCTGAAACCGTAAATAAAAATACTGAAGTACATACAAAAAATGGAGAAATTATTCTAAGTGCGGTAAACAGGTCTACAGTATATACGTCAAGCTTTTACTTGCTTATTCCCTACATGTTTCATTTTTCCCTTTTATATCTTGTCAGCAATTCTGAAATTGTAAACAAAAATACATGTATATACATAAAATAGTAAAGACAAACAGGCTTATATACGTCAAGATTTTATTCCCCTACATGTTTAACTTTATTCGTTCCATGTCTTGGACATAATAAAAAAAAGGGGGAAAGCATTTACCTCCATGTCCCTTTATCCTGCCCACCTTAAAAATGACGTCCATTACCGTACCCTATACTCACCTTGATGGAAATCACCGTCACTTAGAGAAGCAAAGAAATATGTCCCACACGCGTCCGGTTATCGACGCAATCAATTTGTTTTCGTTTGGGGTTCGCTGTTGGTATATGCCAGGTAAAAACGCGAACGCCTGAGAGAGAGAGAGAGAGAGAGAGAGAGAGAGAGAGAGAGAGAGAGAGAGAGAGAGAGAGAGACCCACACACACACACACACGTAAACTGAAACCATCATAATCCGGGAGCTAACTTTTTTTCTTAATATCACTGCAGGCCATCTTGGGAGTAAACACCACACGCATTGCTGGCTGACGTCTTCCGAGAAAATGGTGGAGAGAGAGAGAGAGAGAGAGAGAGAGAGAGAGAGAGAGAGAGAGAGAGAGAGAGAGGAATATGATTCGGAGACTTCAATCCGTTCTGGCACTCCACAGACGCAATCTCAATCTCCACCCGACGCTAGATTATAACAGATTCTTTTCCGAGAGCAGGGAATACTTACGTTTCCGGAAAAAAGGTTCAATTTCACAATTTCACGCACCTAATAATAGATATGTCTGGTGTGTAAACAGCCACGAAATTACGGTTTTTTCTAAGTCGACAAACCTTGCGTCAGCACGTAGGTGGAAAGGAGGGGAAAAAGATGTTTGGATGGATGTTGGATGTTTAAGGAGATGGGAGAGAAAAAGCAGATTAAAATGGATAGAGAATGTGGAGATACGTACGCAAAGAGGAATATATAACAGAAAAGTAGAGAATTACGAGGAAAATAAGTTTACCCCCGTAAGTGAAAAAAATACCGGAAAGATTGTCTCGGGATACTTACCCGAATGAAATAATAGATACTCCATTAATGAATTAATGGAAAATAAGAATTCAGAAAAAATATGGATTCAGGAAAATGTGGATTTAGGAAAGCATGGATTCAGGAAAGACGAGGATTCCAGGAAAAATATGGATTAAAGAAAATAAGGGTTCAGGAATAACATGGATTTAGGAAAGACACGTGTTCAGGAAAGACATGGATTCATGAAAAATATGGATTAAAGAACAATATGGAGCAAGGAAAAATATGAAATAAGAACAAAACACGGTTTCAAGTACAAAATCTGTACAGAAAATAGCAGGCTCAGCAGAGATCTGTCATGGTCCTGACAATCAAATCTAATTATTTCAAAGACGGTATCGATTATTCCTCTTACGAACTTAATCAATGTCTCAGTAACCACTCCATTTTTTCTTATAACCAACAGAAAAACGCCTACCTCTCATCTGAATGTTATTTTAAATGTGCAGTAATTCATGAAAATTTGACATTTTCCTTACCTTTTTTCCCAGTGACCCCGCAGGAATGCAGTGCCATCAGTGCACCTCACACGGTGCACTGTAGCCATTACTTGAGGTTCTTTGCAACGTCCCTTCGGCCCCTAGCTTCAACTCTTTTCATTCATTTTACTGCACCACCGTACATGTTCTCTTTCTTCCATCTTGCTTTCCACCCTCTCCTAACAATTGTTTCATAGTGCAACTGAGAGGTTTTTCCCCTGTTACACCTTTCAAATCTTTTTACTCTCAATTTCCCTTTCAGCGGTGAACGACCTCATAGGAGACAGAACTTGGCCTTTAGCCTAAATTTTATAGTTCATTTCATTTTTTTTCCAATAATCGTCTCATCGTTATGCAGTGCTTTCAACAGATTGATGACACAAATGTTTGGTAAACAACGTTATTCCAAGACCTTCGGCGACTCATTCAGACGAAAGACAAGTCATCTTAAATGATTCTAAAGTTAGTTATCTGTCTTTTAGTACAATTCGAACGGGGATAAACACCACCAGATTCAATAAGAATTATAACTAATGAGTGCAATATCAACAACACAACCCCATAATAATAATAATAATAATAATAATAATAATAATAATAATAATAATAATAATAATAATAATAATAATATCTTGGAAGTACACCTTTCAAAGAACCTTCATTAATATAATAATAAATAATAATAATAATAATAATAATAATAATAATAATAATAATAATAATAATAATAATAATAATAATGCCATCACATAAGAAACACAGAAGCACGAATAGAAAACCTCTTACTTGCAACAAACAACACTTACAATAAAATGAAATACAAAATACAAGCCAAGAAGAACTTACTTGAAAAAACAGAAGATGAAGAGAGAGATGCAGAGGGCGATGAGAGACATGGAATAACCAGCGATGTAGATCATGTTGATTCCTTGGTGGAGCTGAAATGAATGAGGGAATATATGGATTATGACAAATACACGTTATGGAACACTATGGCTTCAGGAAAAATATGGATTAAGGGTAAATATCCATTGATGAGCAATACGGGTTAAGGAACAATATAGATAAGGATATATGTACATTACGGAACACTACGGGTTAAGAAAAAATATGGGTTACAGGAAAATATACATTATGGAACAGTATGGGTTAAGGAACAATATGGATTAAGGATATATATACATTATGGAACACTATGGGTTAAGGAAGAAGGATAGATATACATTATGGAACACTATGTGTTAAAGAAAATTATGGAGGAAGGATAACTATACATTATGAAACACTATGGCTTCAGGAAAATATGGATTAAGGATAAATATACATTATGGAACAGTATGGGTTAAGGAACAATATGGATTAAGGATATATATACATTATGGAACACTATGGGTTAAGGAAGAAGGATAGATATACATTATGGAACACTATGTGTTAAAGAAAATTATGGAGGAAGGATAACTATACATTATGAAACACTATGGCTTCAGGAAAATATGGATTAAGGATAAATATACATTATGGAACACTATGGGTTAAGGAAAAATATAGATTAAGGATAAATATACATTACGGAATACTAAGGCTTCAGGAAAATTATGGATTAAAGATAACTGTACATTATGGAACACTATGGGTTAAGGAAAATTATGGAACTGAGAAAAATATGGATTAAGGATAAATATAAATTATGAAACACTATCTATTAAGAAAAAATATAGAATAAAAAATATGGATCAAGGATAAATATACATTACGGAACACTATGGATTAAGGATAAATATACATTATGGAATCCTATGGACTAAGGAGAATGTGAAATAGGGAAAAATTTGGATAAAGGAAAACATGAAATAGGGAAAAATTTGGATAAAGAAAAACATGAAATAGGAACAATGTGGAATAATGGAGTATATGGATTCACG
>NC_089743.1:42516476-42521476 GCF_040412425.1 Macrobrachium rosenbergii
TGGTACCTAATGGTCTCGAACACTCGGCAGTACAATCCGGCGACTTCCAGTCGACGTTCAGAACCACTGAGCCACCACGAGAGGTATAAGTCAATGCCGAATCTTCCGTACTTATTCGTCGAGAGAGGGAATTTGTACTAATGAGTCGGTACAACCCACCCCCACCATGCTAACGCATTGGTACGTTTGGAGCATGTTTGCTCCTTTGTATATAAATCACGGTGATTATATATATATATATATATATATATATATATATATATATATATATATATATATATATATATATATATATATATATATTGTCACAAAGTGTACCAAGTACCTGGTTATCAAATAACGTCACAAAATCCAAAAATTTACCTCACTTCAGCCAGACACCTGAACCCTCGTAACAAAAAAATTATGACTGAACACTCTAAAGGTGACAGTGATCCTTGAAAACTTGCTTATCACTTGAAAAATTAAACTAAGTTTATCAAGTTATGTGTGAGGTATTAAAATATACTAGATAAAAAAGGGCATCACTCCATCAAACAACTATAATTGTTTCCCTGGTCTTAATTCACTTTAGTAAACTGAAGGAGAACAAAACATGTTTATCACTTTGCCTTATGCATGCACAAACAACCCTATTCACTGGTGGTCAACAAATGAAACACTGTGTTTAATAATTTTAAATACAAAATTTTATTTTTAACTTCAAAATTTACAATTAGAATTCACAATCTGAAAAATTACCATTACTTGAAAACAACTGTAAAACAATAAAAAGAAAAGAACATCATAACATTTGGTGGTAACATCATTACGCAAGATTTAATTAATTCTTAAACAAGATTAATTCACAAAACTTTAATTTATCAAGAAATTATGTTAACTAAGCAAAATTCAAACTATTAAGAATTACTATAGATTTGAAAAGGAAATTTTAACAAATGTAAATCAAATCAAGTATGCAATGTTAAAGTATAAAAAGTATAAAAAATGTTAAGCAAATAAATGTTAAGTCACAAACACAAAAGTTTGGGTAAAATTATGAAATTGTAAACAAAAAAAAAAAAAACAAACAAGAAAATGCACAAAACAAGAACACACAAAAAAATGCACAAAAGATTTATCAACAATAATTTCACTAAGGCAAAATCTCCTTAGCACTCTTATTTTACCATGGTAAAAATAAGCAAAAATCCACTTTACCTTACACAAGCTTATATCACTTTTATAAAATCCTTTGCTGCAGCCCAAAACACTTTATATATGGCGCCTATAAGACTACACAGTTTCACCAAAGTCAGACCTTAAAAGATATGTACTACTGTGACCACAAAAATCTGTTATAAATTTTACTCTCTTCTGAAGAGAGAGAGAGAGAGAGAGAGAGAGAGAGAGAGAGAGAGAGAGAGAGAGAGAGAGAGAGAGAGAGAGAGAGAGCAACTAAGTCCTATAAGGTCTCTTACAACAATGAAAGCCTCCCAGATTTTACTTTAGAAGGAATCTATCTTGCCCTGAGCCATTTTGGGAATCTGACACTCCAGGAATAGGGGAGGGTTTCCCCCTGGGCCAAAGAGGGCTCTTTAGCCTGTCAGCACCCATCTCTTTAGTTAATAGAGGATTTCCTGTCTTAACACTTGTGTGAACAACAAACTTTTAGACAAACCATTGTTATCTAAACCTGTCATCCCATATCTCTTTTTAATGACAGCTTAAGTAGCTAAGGAAACAAACCTTCACTTGCCCTCGCCCTGGTCAACAAATTTTATCTAGACCTGTCATCTCATCTCCCTTTTTGTTGATAATTTAAATGGTTTAGCACGACCCTTCGAAACAAAGGGGGTTACCTTGGTTGGACACCTGACACCTGAATAAACATTAAGCCTACCCAGCTGTGCAAACATGACTCTCACAGAGAAATGTATCTTATCATACAGTCAACTAACCCTTTTAAGATCTGAGATTTGACATTTCAACACACAACACATAACAAATATAAGAGAAAATAATTAAGTATACCTTAGTTTAACCAGACCACTGAGTGGATTAACAGCTCTCCTAGGGCTGGCCCGAAGGATTAGACTTATTTTGCATGGCTAAGAACCAATTGGTTACCTAGCAATGGGACCTACAGCTTATTGTGGTATCCGAACCACATTACAGCGAGAAATGAATTTCTATCACCAGAAATAAATTCTCTAATTCTTCATTGGCCGGCGAGAACTCTAGCGAGAACTCTACCGACTTGTCCAATGAGGAACTAGAAAATACACATTAACAACTACAGAAAACATATTACGTTTGCAGAAAATATACTTATCACAAAGCCATATCATTATAATATGTGTAATAAAATCCACAATTATATGGTAAATGTATTACTATGTTTATTTTACATAGTAATAAATTTAATATATAATTGTGGATTTTATTACAAAGATTCTTTTCATGAAATTGTGAATCTCTTAGCATTATAATGTAATATATATATATATATATATATATATATATATATATATATATATATATATATATATATATATATATATATATATATATTTCTCTTTCCTTTGTGGATTTTGTCTTTATTTATATATTCATCACGTTCCATGTTTTCGTGATTCAGTTACACACACACACATATATATATATATATATATATGTATATATATATATATATATATATATATATATATATATATATATATATATATATATATATATATATATTGTATATAATATTGTGTGCAAGTTACTGGACAGGGACAGGGACGCCAACGAAGCTCAGTGCCGGTCTTCAAATCCGTTCGCTTACCTGTAAATTTGGGAAGTCAATGCAAGTGGTGTAATTGGACCATGTCTGGTTCGTGGTTGGGTGAGTGAACCACACCCCATTTTCATCGCAGTCTTTGTGACCAAAACCTGTAAAGAAAAAAAGAGAGCAAATGTAATTATTGCACTTTTCAGGCTATGTCATACGGTAATTAATTACATTGCAGTCATTGTAATTAACGACATATCTTTGTTCTAATAAAGCATTGAAATGTAAGAGATGGCACAGTATATTTCTGTCGGCTTATAACTGGGTAAGTTTTTGTAACCATGGGAACAAGGAAGAAGAAAGAGAATTCCCCAATTACATCATCATTAGATTTTCGGATTCATACACTGAAATGAAAGAGCTCAGTCTATTTTTGTTGCCTTGTAAACGGGTAAGTTCTTGCAACCATGGGAACACGGAGGAAGAAAGAGAATTCCTTAATTACATCATCATCAGACTTTAGGATTCATAAACAAATGAAAGAGATGTCTCAGTGTATGCCTGTCGCCTTATAACGGGTAAGTACTTGTAACCCTGGGAACACGGAGGAAGACAGAGAATTCCTCAATTGCATCAGCATACATTCGAATTCATACAACAGCTATAGATGCAGATAAAAAACATTCTTCGTCTTGTAACATGAAGCCCTTATACTTATCAAACTTTGCATCGACAACATGAAAAAACAGGGAATAAGCAAAATAGTAGTAATACTAAGAATAATAATAATAATAATTATAAAAATAATATTTTTGTTATTGAAAGCCAAGGGAAGGCAACAATATTTATAAGCAGTGTCGTAGAAATTGTATTCATGTTTTTCCTTATAAATTAAACAGTTTTCACAATGCCCAAGGGATAAATTATGTATGGACGAATAAATCTGATATATTTAAAAGAAAAATAAAAGTGACACCAACCGTAACCACTCTCTTTAAAACAAGTCCACTCTTTACCTGTCTAACCATTTAACTACCAAACAGAACAACGGTCACGGTAAAAATCGAAAAGAAGCATAGTTATAATGTGATTACATAAAGATTCTATCTAAAGTATAATGCACACAAATTATAGTGATTCAGTTTGACAAATTACGCGTCAAATTGAAAAACATGAACAGATGAGGGAAATTTTGAACCACACACACACACACACACGGAGGACAGAAATAACAAGACTGGAGTTTATTCGTTAGTAATCTGAACTAGTACAACACTCAGCTATAAATTTATACTTTTATGAAGCCAGGACTGTAATACATAAATATAAACAAGTAAAAAATGCATCAAAATTTCTTCGGCGCAATCGAGTTTTCTGTACAGCGTATAATGCTGTATGAAACTCTCAGCCACGGACCCGTGATGGCCAGTGTTGTTGGCACCTATAGCGGTGCCAGACGCACGATTTTGGTTAACTTTAACCTTAAATAAAATAAATACTACTGAGGCTAGAAGACTGCAATTTGGTATGTTTGATGATTGGAGAGTGAATGATCAAAATAACAATTTGCAGCCCTCTAGTCTCAGTAGATTTTAAGATCTGAGGGAGGACAGAAAAAGTGCGGGCGGACAGACAGATAGTCATCTCAATAGTTTTCTTTTACAGAAAACTAAAATCAGTACAGGTTTATATATTTATATATATATATATATATATATATATATATATATATATATATATATATATATATATATATATATATAAATTACAAAAATATAACAAAGTATATTTTTCATAAGCTTGATTTAACCACCTTCGATGAATTCTTGACTGGCTGTTTATTTTTTTTTTTATTATTATTATTATTATTATTATTATTATTATTATTATTATTATTATTATTATTATTATTATTATTATTCAGAAGATGCACCCTATGCATATGGAACAGGCCCACAGAGGCCATTCACTTGAAATTCAAGCTTCCAAAGAATATTATGTATTCATTCGAAAGAAGTAACAGAAGGTAATAGGAAATGTAAAAAGAGGAGATCAGTTTTTAGAAAAAAGAAATTAACAAAGAAATAATATTGTAATTCTTTTTAAATCAATAAACCATTTAATGTCCTCTTCCCTCTCTCTCTCTCTCTCTCTCTCTCTCAGGGAGCTGATCGAGCTACCCTGATCGATGATATTTACCCTGCTGGAAGAGTATATAATATTCTAACACCAATGTATAAACTTA
>NC_089743.1:42528976-42541476 GCF_040412425.1 Macrobrachium rosenbergii
TAGGCAGTGCACAGAAACGTGGATATGCAGACATAAGAATACTCAAAGTTTTCACAACCACAATTACGTATAATATATATATATATATATATATATATATATATATATATATATATATATATATATATATATATATATATATATATATATATATATATATATATATATATATATATATATATATATATATATATATATGCATATACTGACTCACATCGGGATCAGACCCGAGTCTCTCAAGTGAAAGGGCAGGGCGCTACTAACTGACCCACACAAGTCATAAAAGACCTGTGAGAGACCGGGGTTGGATCCCGCTGTGAGTCAGAAATTTATTTCTGTGAAACACGTGCTTGTGTGTTGATTAGTTCCTTATAATATATATATATATATATATATATATATATATATATATATATATATATATATATATATATACACACACATATATATATTTATATATATATGTATATATGTGTGTGTGTGTGTGTGTGTGTGTGTAGAGAGAGAGAGAGAGAGAGAGAGAGAGAGAGAGAGAGAGAGAGAGAGAGAGAAAGGTAATTTGTTCTCCAGGGAAATATATGTAGTGAGATAGGTTAATGAACATATGGATTTCAGAACAACAATGGTAGCCAACTCTGAGATCACTCGTGAATATTTAATAAGCTGGAAGCAACATTCCAGCCACTGATTGATTGCCAATCCAGACGTCATCCAGTGATCAGCGATCAGTGATCAATCTTCATCCGAAAGACCAGCCTGTTGCTGTGTCTGAAGTTAAGGAAGTCTCTGGGCTTAATAATATCCAGGATCACATAGGATTTTTTCAACAATTTATGCTTTATTGAATATCTATAAGTTTACGTTAATCTTGCTTTCCAGCTTAATCTTTCCAAGATACTGGCTTCGTGTCAATCACCACGAAGAGAGAGAGAGAGAGAGAGAGAGAGAGAGAGAGAGAGAGAGAGAGAGAGAGAGAGAGAGAGAGAGAGAGAGTAAAGCTTCGCGAGATTTCTAAGAGTTAAAAGAATATACATATATGTTTTTTGACATTACAATTATTCTGAGAGAGAGAGAGAGAGAGAGAGAGAGAGAGAGAGAGAGAGAGAGAGAGAATAGAGAGAGAGAGAGAGAGTAATGAGATTTTCTAAAAGTTATAAGAATATATATATATATATATATGTTTTTTTGACATCTTACAATTATTCTGAGAGAGAGAGAGAGAGAGAGAGAGAGAGAGAGAGAGAGAGAGAGAAAGAGTCGAGAGAGAAAGAGAGAGAGAGAGAAACGTCGCCACGTTTCTAACAGTCCTATAAATATACATATACTTTTGACATCTTACAATTATTCTCAGAGAGAGAGAGAGAGAGAGAGAGAGAGAGAGAGAGAGAGAGAGAGAGAGAGAGAGAGAGAGTAGAGGAACTGCATCATCATGTATTGTTCCATACAACACAAACAATGTTAGCCGATTGGTCATACCAACTGACTGTCATATTTATCTTTTATCATTTTCCCCATGGAAATCAACAAATGTCAGATTTCATTACGCATTAATACTCTCATACAGTATATTCAAACTAAAAACCCTTCTTTCCTGTAAACAATATACGCTGCCTATATCCATTCTCAATATTATACAGTGACGAGCATTTAAAATTCACTGTACTTGTGTTCATGATAAATTCTATTTACTGCCGAACTTGTCCGGTGAACATGCATGTGTACCAATTGCATTAACTATGTGCATCTTGATTTATTGTTTAACGTATAAACACAATCTCTCTCTCTCTCTCTCTCTCTCTCTCTCTCTCTCTCTCTCTCTCTCTCTCTCTCTCTCTCTCTATATATATATATATATATATATATATATATATATATATTCATATTCAAAAAAAGAACAAGATAGAACATCAGTAAGAGCACAATGAGTACATTAAATTGCAGCGATATTGTGAGATGAACATGGTAGATTTCTATTACTGCATGACAAGTGATGATAAAAATTAAAAAAGTAGGGAATAACATACTGCAAATAAATAAATAAATAATAGAAAGAAAGGATGCCAGGCCAATTTATGGCAATGATGAAATGTCAAGGGAGGCCAAAGACTGAAATGCATGAATTGATTGATGGGTGAAGTGTTCTCCATGAGTGCTAAAGGGGTTGACTGACTTGTGAGGGAGTGATATGTGGTGGGATGAATTGCCCAAGAAAGAATGAAAGAGCCTGGAATGACGAGAGAAGTGAGAGGGTCTGGAATGAAGAGAAGAGTGAAAGAGCCTGGATTGAAGAGGAATGAAAGGGCCTGGAATGAAGAGAAGAGTGAAAGAACCTGGAATGAAGAGGAATGAAAGTCCCTGGAATGAAGAGAAGAGTGAAAGAGCCTGGAATGAAGAGGAATGAAAGGGCCTGGAATGAAGAGGAGTATGAAAAACACTGGAATACAAAGGAGAATTAAAGGGCATGGAAGGAAGAGAAGAGTGCAAGGGCCTGGAATGAAGAGAAGTATGAAAAACACTGGAATAAGGAGAGGAATGAAAGAGCCTGGAATGAAGAGAAGAGTGAAAGAGCCTGGAATGAAGAGAAGAGTGAAAGAGCCTGGAATAAAGAAAAGTATGAAAAGCACTGGAATACAGAGGAAAATGAATGGGCCTGGAAGGAAGAGAAGAGTGAAAGGGCCTGGAATGAAGAGAAGTATGAAAAGCACTGGAATAAGGAGAGGAATGAAAGAGCCTGGAATGAAGAAAAGAATGAAAGAGCCTGGAATGAAGAGAAGAGTGAAAGAGCCCGGAGTGAAGAGAGTAGGTAAAACGACCTCAAGATTCCGCCAAGTGTCAGAATGATGGCAATACTCATTTGACTTTCATATACTGAATATCAGCTTGATTTAATACTGAAGAGGATTTTGGGCAAATATAGAGTGTGGTTGCGAGGCTTCTTAACTTTCTCATCCATTACGATTAAAAACAGCCGTATGAAGAGCTGACAACCGTTCATTTTAAATGTCCCCTTTCTTTAAAAACAGCCGTATGATGAGCTGACAGCCGTTTGATGGAGAGAGAGAGAGAGAGAGAGAGAGAGAGAGAGAGAGAGAGAGAGAGAGAGAGAGAGAGAGAGAGAGGTTTGATGTAATAAAACAGTATACTACAGCTTACAATATTGGTTTCACCATCACAGGATTTAGAAAGAGCTGTAAAATTATTCATTATATCAATTACGGTTAAATATAAAAATAATACCTTAGAACAAATGATATACATAAACTGTGGCTTGACCGAGTAAAAATTCATATAGGAAATTAAAATAGTCCCCAAAACACAGAGAGCGACAGTGATTTCCAGAGCTCACAGGTGGATGAGATGATTCGTGAGATCTCCATCTCCACACGTAATGTTTTTGAGTTTATCCAAAACGCTGGAGTATTTAGTCAGTTAGAATGTCTCACATTAATAAAAAAATCAAGAGGTAAATCTTTTTATCAGAGATGATGTTATTAGAATGTTTAATTCAGCAAGACATTGACCAAAAATTATAACCCTGATCCAGCCCCCGTACACAACGCCCAAACTAAAGAACAGTTCAAATCTCCACTTAAGTCTTACGAGAGAACACCTCCTTTAAAACACGACCACGCTTTTATAAAAGAGGCTAACAACACAAAAGACACTTCCTTCTCCCTGTAAAACATTCCCTGAAAATTTAAGTTATTTCCTCAAAGAATAAAACAACAACCCCTTTGTTCCTCCCGTAAAGATGTCAACGTTTCTCCTTTGTGGCTGTGAGGCTCTATACAACAGTGAGCCCCTACGAAAGGAGAGAAGAACATGAGAAAAGTTTATGGAAGGACTCTCGATTTTTTTTTCAGAGAGAGAGAGAGAGAGAGAGAGAGAGAGAGAGAGAGAGAGAGAGAGAGAGAGAGAGAGAGAGGGGAGGGGCCTAAGGAAAGACAGGTACCTTACCTGTCAAGAGCAGGATGAAAAAAAAAAAATTTTTTTAAACAAACGGTTTTAAGACTTAGTCTGGTCACGTGGGAGTCTCGCGATGGAGAACAGAGAGAACTCGAGAAAAATAACATGAACGAGAAGAACTGGGTTAGTTAACTCTCTCTCTCAAAAGAAGGTGCACTTTCATGAGTGAATGCAAAAAGAGGGATGAAAAACGAAGAGGCTGAATCTTGTTAATTCCCGTGAGAGAGAGAGAGAGAGAGAGAGAGAGAGAGAGAGAGAGAGAGAGAGAGAGAGAGAGAGAGAGAGAGAGACGCAACATGTCCTGTGCAGCACTTGGTGGCCATGGGGAGAGGCCACTGAAACAAAAGGCCACAGCTATCGAAGACCACGTCTCAAGAGCCCTTGGACACTGGGGTCTCTTCCTACTTCCTACATCAGTAGGAGAGAGAGAGAGAGAGAGAGAGAGAGAGAGAGAGAGAGAGAGAGAGAGAGAGAGAGCTAGCTTAAAACTTCGCAACGCTTCTATCAGTCATAATAATACGAAAACATTTTTGACTACTCACGAGAGAGAGAGAGAGAGAGAGAGAGAGAGAGAGAGAGAGAGAGAGAGAGAGAGATGAACTCGAGTGACTTCCAGACTCCTCTTTTCGTGCAAAAACGCCCATGACAAGTATAGTTTCTCATTTGAATGCAACTGTCACCAATATATCCATGTTAAGGTTCGTGCATTCTAAATGGTCTCTCATTGCCCTTTTAGAGGTACAGAATATGAAAATTGAGAACCTTCATTATATTGATGCTACATACCTATTATAAACTGAAAATCATATTCATTAAACATCTCGAGCGTAAGAAACCTTTGACTTTAAACCTCAAAAGATGCAATGCAATTTACCCTACAGCAATTATCCTTGAATTCTGTAATTTATGTACATTTTCATCCACTTTTATTTATTTGTTAGTTTCTTTTTTATTTTCTTATAACTAATCTCATCTTTCTGTATTTCCTGTTACCTTCTGTTGCTTTTTTCAAATTAGCACCATACTCTTTGGAAGCTTGAATTCCAAGCCAGTGGCCCCTGTGGGCTTGTTCCATAAGAATAGGGTTCATCTTCTGAATAATAATAATAATAATAATAATAATAATAATAATAATAATAATAATAATAATAATAATAATAATAATAATAATAATTCTCTCCTTTCTAAATTTCTTATTATCCTCTGTAATACGAATAGGGTCCATCTTCTGAATATAATAATAATAAAAAGTATTATGCAAAAATATCTAAATACATCTGAATTGACTGTAAACTTTGAATGACTTGAGTTCCTTCATTCCTGTTTTACCATAGATAAGGCTTATAGTCGCTCTTCCTATTTTGTCTAACACTTGATAAAAATAAGTGTCCTAGACACAAATACACAAATACAAAGCTTAATTAAGTGGGCCTTAAATTCCATCCCGCCTTATAACAAGCTGATTAAAACGAGCCACAAAATAGTAAGTAATATGCAGTGCCTTCATAGTTCCTGCAAATTACGTGAATTCAAGTCAAGGTCAAGATTCAAAATCGGATTATGGGAGTCATAAGTAACAGGTAAAAAATGCGCCGGAGTTTCTTTAGCGCAATCGAGTTTTCTGTACACCGTATAATCAAGGCCACCGAAAACAGATATATCTTTCGGTGGTCTCGGTATAATGCCGTATAAACCGCGGCCCATGAAATTTTAACCACGACCTGGTGGTGGCCTATCCTATATCGTTGCTACAAGCACGATTATTGCTAAATATAACCTTAAATAAACTAAAAACTACTAAGGCTAGAGGGCTGCAATTTGGTATGTTTGATGACTGGAGGGCGGATGATCAACATACCAATTTGCAGCCCTCTAGCCTCAGTAGTTTTTAAGATCTGGGGAGGGCGGGCACCAAGCCGGCATAATAGTTTTCTTTTCAGAAAACTAAATATGCGTTTCCATGAAAAATATGTCGGCAATAATAATAATAATAATAATAATAATAATAATAATAATAATAATAATAATAATAATAATAATAATAATAATAATAATAATAATAATAATAATACCTTCTTGGTAACGTATCTTTTTTTCGAGAACAAAAAATCTCTAACTAATTTCTTCAATGGTGACCTAATTAACGAACTTATATTCGAGAATAAAAAAAATACAAGGGAATTATGACGTAAACCTCGCCAACGTGTTTAGGAGTTTAAAAATATACATATATTTTTGACACCTCACAAAAGAGAGAGAGAGAGAGAGAGAGAGAGAGAGAGAGAGAGAGAGAGAGAGAGAGAATAAAACTTTAATTTCATGACTGGAACAACAAGACCAAACAATCATAAAAATTGACATATAATTTTGACACCTCACAAAGAGAGAGAGAGAGAGAGAGAGAGAGAGAGAGAGAGAGAGAGAGAGAGAGAGAGAGACTTTTAATTTCATGACCAAAGAACACTCGCACGCCCGCAGCTGTTCATGTATCTAAAACCCACTTCGAAAAGTGCATTCAGAGACCTTCTTCCAAAGAGAAACTTTCTCTCAGGTTGCTTTCGTCACGGAGAAATTCCCACGCCAGGTGACTCTCGGCCTTATCTCCCTGGCGTCTCCGATAAAGAGAAAGCAAAGAAGTCCCTATTAAAATTGAGACTTCCGGAAACTCTTGAGTCTCAAAGCATATCGCTCTGTTGACGCTAAAGCCCGTGAGATATGTCTCTTATGAATCCGGCATTATTTCGGTCACAGTTTTTAAAGTTGTGTTACAGGTGCGTGCGAATTTGTCATTTTTTAAATATACTTTTCCTATATAATAGGCAATATAGATAATTTGGATATTTGCGAGATATGTTTCTTATAATTCCGGCCATGCTTCGGTCATAATATTATTTTTTATATTATTATTCTGAAGATAAATCCTATTCATATGTAGCAAGCCACAGGGGTCATTGACTTGAAATTCAGACTTCCAAAGAATACAGTATTCATTAGAAAGAAGTAACAGAGGGTAAACGGAAATACAGAAAGAAGAGATCTCTCGTTAAACAATAAAAAATATATTAAATTAATACTAGGCCTTGAAGCGTTGCAGAACTATGCGAATTAGCAACTTTTTTCAAATAAATAGAACTAAAAATTATTTATGAGTACGTTACAGTGAAATGTATTTAAGATGGTACAAAGAACAATGTAGAAATCCAATTAATTTTTCTTGCAATAAAATTGTTACTGTACGACAATAGCTGCGACGGTTGAAAGTTGCAGATTCGTGCAAAATTGTAATATTTAAAAATGTGTTTCCTCTAAATTCACGGAAATAAAGATCACGAATACGTTACAGGGAAATGTATTCAAGAGGGTACAAAGAACAATATAGAAATTCGTTCCTCTTGTAATAACATTATTTAACATTCAAAACAAAATAGTAATTCAAAATGTTATGGATGAAGAAGTTCATGAAATTTGGTTGAAATAATATAGAAATAATACACGAATAAATAAGGTGATCAAAATACGGAAGACAATTTAATGTTAATGAGGTGGTCAGCTTTATGTGGACTTTGAAAAAGGAAAGCATTTTGAACTCGGACCACAAAAATTTCATGATTTATTTAACACTTTAATGACCATGCTGCCCTAAGCAAAAAAAAAAAAAATAAATAAATAAATAAATTCAGCTATTGAAAGGAAAAACAAGTAAAAAAAAATGCGCCGAAGTTTCTTTGGCGCAATAGAGTTTTCTGTACAGCGTATAATCAAGGCCACCGAAAATAAATCTACCTTTCGATGGTTTCGGTATAATGCTTTATGAGCCGCGGCCCATGAAACTTTAACCACGGCCCGGTGGTGGCCTGTCTTACATCATTGCCAGGCGCACTATTATGGCTAAATTTAACTTTAAATAAAATAAAAACTAAAGAGGCTAGAGGGCTGCAATTTGCTATGTTTGATGATTGGAGAGTGGATGATCAACATACCAATTTGCAGCCCTCTAGCCTCTCTAGTTTTCAAGATCTGAGGGCGAAAGAAAAAATGCAGACGGACAGACAAACCTGGCACAATAGTTTTCTTTTGCGGAAAACTAAAAACGAATAAAATAAATATAGCAAATAAAAAAAGTAATTTTAGTTAAAAGACAGCAACATATCGATTGCAGCTTTCGAATTTAAACCAGCGTTTTTCCTTGTAATGACGTCACTATCACATGACACTTCTCATCCACGAAAAGTCACGCGTGATTTCGCCACTCTCTCTCTCTCTCTCTCTCTCTCTCTCTCTCTCTCTCTCTCTCTCTCTCTCTCTCTCTCTCTCTCTCAGGATTTCGTAGTTCTGAGATTTGACCTAATTCTAGAAACTCCGTAATTATGGAACGTCAGCTTTAAGACTTATAATCGAAGTTTTGTGTGTGTGTGTGTGTATGTGTTTGTTATTGATTATGGCATTAGATACAAAATATTAAAATTGGCAATATTTTTGCAATTCTATATACACAAATCTATTAATGCAAAATGAACATAATTGTGGATATTTTTGGGTTCTTTACTTATTAAGAAGTTGAACACAATTAATTTTGGTAACTTGATATCTGAGAAGCAACTCCCTCTCTTTCTCTCTCTCTCTCTCTATCTCTCTCCCTCCTCTAAAATGTCTGGACAAGAACACACAACATGTTATAAAATTTGGACGCAGCTTATCCAGTAAATTTTGTTTACGTTAACCAGAATGTCATAAAATTTTCACAAGCCTTATCTGATGACTTCTCTCGATTTGAAACATGTTATAAAATCTTCGCATGATTATTCATTATCATAAGCATATAAAATCTTGATATACATACATGCTTGTCCTGTGATCTTTCTAATAAATATTCTGCATGGTAACTTCTAATTAAAAAAGTAAGTAAAACAAGTTACTGGATCATGCGCCTGTCATAATATTTGTACGGTAATAGGACAATGTCAGCCAAGATGAATTATGGACGATGTCAGCCAAGGTGAAATATGGACAATGCCAGCCAGGGCAAGATACAGACAATGTCAGCCAGGGCAAGATACGGACAATGTCAGCCAGGGCAAGATACGGACCATGTCAGCTACGATGAAATAAGGACAAAGTTAGCCCAGGCAAAATATGGACAATATCAGCCAGGTTGAAATATGGGCAATGTTATCTAAGGCGAAATACTGACAATGTCACCCAAGTTGAAATAAGGACATTGTCAGCCAAAGTGAAAGATGGACAATGTCAGCCAAGGCGAAGTATATTGACATGTCACCCAGGGTGAAAAATGGACGATGTCAACCAAATTACAATATGGACAATGTTGGCCAAGGTGATATATAGACAACGTCAGTCCCGGTGAACTAAGGGCAATATCAGCCAAGGTGAAACGTGGACAATGTCAGCCAAGGGTGAAATATGGACAATATCAGCCATGGTGAATTATGGACAATGTCAGTCAGGGCAATGTCAGCCAAGGCAAAATATAACAGACATGTCATCCAGCGTGAAATATGGACGATGTCAGTGGGGTGAAATATGTACCACGCCAGCCAGGCGAAGTATGGACAATGTCAACCAGGGTGAAATATGGACAAAGTGAGCCAAGGTGAAATATGGATAATGTCAACCAAGCTAAAATATATGAGATGATATTTCTACAAAGTTTGGATTACATTCATTAGTAATTATCTAATTTCACGAGGAGCTAATTACAATTTAGGAAACAGACGCTTCTCGTCTCGAGTAGGCTAAATTATACAGAGTTAGACTTCAAAATATCCTGATTTTATGACCATGATAATGTCATTATTTCATACAAAAATGTCTAAATCAATATCTGCTGTGATTGTATATTTGTCCAAAAGTTTCAATTAAAAATGTTCGAACGTAATGCAGTTTGTTTGGTGTTCGGTTTAGATTAAGCCGGTCTTAAGCCATGCAGTTAGACACTCCAACTTCGTTCCTCTAATATCTAACATGTTCCCATCAAATATAGTCTACATAAAAGTAATAATTAATTAGGGTGTTCGTCCCGCATGCCATTTATATAAAACAAATACATTTACCCGCAATGTTTGCAGCAAAAGCTGTAGCTACAAAAATAAAATAGAATTTGGATGGACGAGAGGCTACTGTCGTCTTTGAGGGCTCTTGTCAGCTTTGGGGTCGAGGTCATTGATGGTCATCAAGTACCCAGATCCCATTTAATTGCCATATACAGGATCCTTTCATATATATATATATATATATATATATATATATATATATATATATATATATATATATATATATATATGTATGTATAAATTTCGGACTCACATCGGGATCGAACCCAGGTCTTTCAATTGAAAGACAAGACCGCTGCCAACCAAGCCACACACCTTATGTGAGTCAGAAACTTATTTCTGTTCCACACGTGATTGTGTGTTGATTATATATGTATATATATGTGTATATATATTATATATATAATGTATATATATATATAATATATATACAGTATATATTATATATATTATATATATATGTATGTATATATAATAAAATTATGCAAATACACTTAACTGCTACAACTTGAAGCAGATCAACATCAAATTCACTTACTTGTCTGATAAGGTAAAGAGTTTCATCTCTGCTATTTTGGTTTATATTTAAATTTAATATGAAAAGAAACAGAAAAAAAGCAACAATAATAACAGACAAGTAAGTGCCACTCTTAATCTTTCCATAAGTACACGAAAATATATCAGTGACTACATGTAAATACCTCCATAAAAACTGTGATAATTTAAAACGCTGAGAAATATACAAATACTAAATATCTTATGGCAAATTTTAGTTTCCGAATTTGTTTCCGTTTTCGAAGATATTTGTTAAATTAATATAAACAAACAGGAAGCAATATATAGAAATTAACATTTGATAGACCAGACACTCGAAAATTAAGAATTAATCATTCACATATATTTCAAGGTCGCATTTACACACGATACAATTTGAGGTCTATATTAATAAACTCATATATATCACCATCGCATGTAGACGCGATACAATTTCAGCTTCCATATTATTAATGAAATTCGCGTATGGATGCTATGAAGATGCCTTTCGAGGTCATACCCAAACGTATATCGCGAAGTGGAGACCCCTCCCCGAAATAAAAAAATAAAAAAATGCGCCAGGAATATTCCCAGCGAAATTCCATTTCCGCTCCAACTGCGTCCCATATCTAAAGGTAAGTTTGTTGGAGGTTGTGTGTGTGTGTGTGTGTGTGTGTGTGTGTGTGTGTGTGTGTGTGTGTGTGTGTGACAT
Organism: Macrobrachium rosenbergii; assembly: GCF_040412425.1. NCBI lineage: Eukaryota > Metazoa > Arthropoda > Malacostraca > Decapoda > Palaemonidae > Macrobrachium > Macrobrachium rosenbergii. The sequence goes on from NC_089743.1 coordinate 42,540,260, forward strand.
GCATCTGTAGAAGGTGACGGGTGAGGGAAAGGTCCCTCTCCATTTCCTTATGGTTACGTCAGTCATCTCGCTCTCTAGAGGGCCTTCTGATAAACGTCTCGTGTCTTGGTAAACGAATAAAGACGCGCATTTCCATACACGAACCGTACGTGAAGGCATGGGCAGTGTTCTGCTCCAGAGAGTCGAGAACTCTCAGCTTCTTTCTCTCTCTCCCTCTCTCTTTCGTACTCTGCTCGAGAAAGTTGAGAATTTCCAACTTTAACAGCGCTCTCTCTCTCTCTCTGTTTATCTATCTACGAGTACAAATGTCTGCGTATTTTCAAGTAAGAAATATACATACACTCTACATTTACGCACTGAAGGGCATACTGTATCATTATATACTTAGAGAGAGAGAGAGAGAGAGAGAGAGAGAGAGAGAGAGAGAGAGAGAGAGAGCGCACCCTCTCTTTCTCTTTCAGCTCATGTGGTAAAATGGCGGGCCATTTCAACGATTATCCGTGGGGCACTAAACAGCTGGTTTCATGCGAGTCAGAAGTTTATATATAAATACGTACAACATACATACATACACACACACATATATATATATATATATGTATGTGTGTGTGTTGTACGTATTCATATTTGACACTGTCAACCATTTTTAGATGATTTTTGAAGAAATTAAGAGTTACGGAAAACTGAGACACGCACACATATGTATATATGTGCGTGTATGTATGTATACACGTGTGTGTGTTTCAGTTTTCAGTAACTTTTGATTTCTTCAAAAATCATCTAAAAATAGTAAACAGTGTCATACATGAAAACGTACAACGCACGCACACATATATATATGTATGTATGTATATGTATGTTGTACTTATATATGTTTAAACTTCTGACTCACGTCGGGATCGAGCCCAGCCTCTCAAACGAAAGGCCTGGGCGCTACCAACTGATCAACACAGGTCATAAAGGAAGTTGGAAACTAAGTACTTACAGTATGTACCTGAGGTTTTTCCCTGGGCGGTCTGCCGCCTAACACACCAAGCGAATTTTACCTAACTTCCCTGCCCTTTCATTTGAGAGACTGGGGTTCGATACCGATGTGAGTCAAATTTATTTCTGTGAAACACATATGAGCGGGAATAGACTTAAGCCTTTCTTCGAGGCCAGGTAATTATCGTTACGCAGTTCTAATATCCGGTCGCAAATTCCTGAGATGAATGCAA
>NC_089743.1:42543976-42556476 GCF_040412425.1 Macrobrachium rosenbergii
TCCAAGGTCAGTCAGTCAGAGAGAGAGAATACGGCAATCCTACAGGGCACACGCAGGCGTCCGTTTTCGTCTTTTATTTACTAAGTGAGTCGACGTTACGCATTGTTTCCGATCCTGGGCGTCCGTTGCAGTGCACAAGCAGCCTACGTGAAGGGAAGTCTGGAACTGACAAGTATTCGCCGACCTGCTGGTATTTCTTCCATTTTTGTTTTTCCCTTCCTTAGCCAATGACTAAAGATACTGGTGGAACCATATTTCCTGTATGAAGTCGAGTATATGAAGTATAACCATTATTGCCTAGTGAGATTGCATAAAATATTCCACTTGCAGTAAGTAGGATTTAGGGAGAGGTCAATTATCAGTAATACTCAGGCAAGTCTTGGAACCTGATCACACCATTGTTTGGAAGAGGAATAGCCTTTAATATACTAGAATTGCTTATGACAGAGCTACGAGAACGATCATCCGTTGCGTTATAACTGAAGTAGGGAAAATATTTCTGTGTCCAAAGGGACTAATTGGCTCTTGTAAATTCCCTCACTGTAACAGCACATTCTTTCTTTGTTGGGTTTTATGTAAGTCATTTGTTCCAGAAATAATCAAATTATTCAATATCATAGTTCTGACTGGCGACCTAGTCTAATTAAGTAATTGTCTGTCTTTTGGGGTAACTTTTAGCTTTAATTGACAGGATTACGTGGGTCTTAGGTAGAGCAGGGCTACAAAAAATTACAGTAATTAATAATTAACTCATCAGCCGAAGGACCCACGTAACAATGTATATATAAATAATATATATATATATATATATATATATATATATATATATATATATATATATATATATATGTGTGTGTGTGTGTGTGTGTGTATGTACGTATGTATTAATCTACTGAAGCACAGGACATTATAGAAAAATGTCTGGTCTTATCGTCTTATTCTCAAGCAAAAAGCTGATTTAACATAAAACCTCTTGTAAAATAAAAAAAAAGAGAAAACAACAAGCTCAGATGAATAAGTAAACAGCTAAAAATTCTTAGAAAAAGCACAGAATTAGCGATATGATTATCTTTGAATGATGTGAATTTATTACTAAATATGTAGCCACTGCATTTGCAACGTATAGAATTTATTCATCGTGTATAACCAGTCCTAGGAGAATCTTCTTTGATTTAAATGTGTCTGACAAATGATTTCTCATCTGCAACCCATCAGCCGTCTATTAATATTATTATCGTACGAACATGGCGCCTTTGGGTTACAATACACGGCGATAGCTTATAAATAACAACTTATTAGTATTCCAGAATTATTCGTGTATTATCGATCGTATCATTCGCTGATATTGCGACTTGCAATTCGTAATTTTCGACGAAATTCGTTATCGAGATGAACGTTAATTTTATTGCCTATATTCTGGTGATCAGGATACTGAAAATGACAGAAATTTCAGCCTTTGCATCGCCAGGTGTAATGAGATTTCCCTCCACGTATGCGTTGTGTTGTAGACTGAAATTTATCATTTGATTTTATTCCCGAGAAGAAACGATCACATAGCCATTTCAACACCAGGGACGCTGGGAGAACCAAAATGATATCTCGAGGGGCATTTAGGATTTCCTTAATACCATATGCAAATAAGACTACATATATATGAATATGTATATATATACATATATACTGTATATATATATAAATATATATACTTTATATATATATAATGTATATGTATACATATATACATTATATATATGTGTATATATATATATACATCGTGAAAACATCTTATAAATCATTCCTTCTGCTGTTAACTGGAAATTTCACTTTGGTATAAGAAGTGAACTACTCCTGCAAATGGTTTAAATAATTTAAGGAGCCCTGAAATTAATCTCAAATAAGTTTATTAGTTAGGTAATAAAGGTGTTTTAATCGTACTGTTTCATTGCAAAAAAAAAAAAAATTTCCAATCTCTGCTAATTTGACATCTTGGGTGAGAGATATGAATTGCTGCCGATGTATACAAGCAAATTATTATAAAATGAAGTGAATTATATTTTATGTTTATATATATAAATAATACACACACACACACACACACACACACACACACACACACATACATATATATATATATATATATATATATATATATATATATATATATATATATATATATATATATAATGATGATGGTTGGAAGTGATGTTAATCGAAGTATACGGTAGTAATAAATGGCTAATGAAAAATGATAAAAAATGACCGTAGGGTTTTCTCCTCTCGTTCTTGTGTATCACATGCTGTTAACCTTTTCATTAGCCAAGTGTTACCGCACACGAACACAAACTATAAACTATATATATATATATATATATATATATATATATATATATATATATATATATATATATATATATATATATATATGTATACTGTATATATATGTATATATTTATATGCGTTAACAGTGAGGAAATGAAAGGAATATTTTTATAAAAACAATACCAAATCGTATATACTCTTTCTCATATTATATTAAGTGTTTGCTGCTAAACTTATAAAAAAAACTAACGTACAATTAAACCACTATTTTCGAAAGGAAGGCAAATATAAAGCAGGTCTGATTAAAACTGACTATAATTCACCTAACACAAAAACATAATTGCAAATGACGAGGACGTTTTCTCCAGATGAAAGACATCCTCATTCAAAATATGCTCTCTCTCTCTCTCTCAACCAGCTCCGTAAGAGAAGACTGCATATTATTCGATTGTCACAGAAATCCCAGTCGTTACGAAATTGTCTTCAGAAGCTGATACAATTTTATTGCTATATTCTCTGGGTCGTTCGACTGATTCTCTTCTTCGTATTTCAGAGGAATTCGTCTTGGGTAGAAAATATGCTTATTCAAATTACTCCAACGGCCGGGAATAGCATATTTCTTGAAATGATTGACATCGCCATATATTACAAGAATTTGGTAAAGTAAAGATTTTTGCTTGCGTATTTTTTAGAATCTACATCTGATGTATGTTGTTTCAGCTCCCAAATGTAGAGTATTAGTTATATGAAATATTTACTATTTAAGAATGTACATCTGATAAGCAACACTTCAGCTCAAATGTCTAATTGTATTGGTTATATGAAATAAGGACCATTAGAAGAAAGCTTCTCTGAAAGAATAACACTGACGCTATTGCAACTCACATATCTAATTGTATTAGTTATACGAAATACACGCCTTTTAAGAATCTACATCTCATGAATAACACCTGAGCTAATGACAATCCCATATCTAGCTGTATTTTGTATAAGTCATACATACCTCAAAAATGGTTGGAATTATCTAAAACAATTTTTGTATCAAATTGGACAACGTACTTTTTCAGCACTTAACAATATTACCCATACAATAAGTGACTGACTGATTTACCAAGAAGCTTAATTGGCGTCACCACAACATAAGGCATTGGAAATACCAACGGAGAGAGAGAGAGAGAGAGAGAGAGAGAGAGAGAGAGAGAGAGAGAGAGAGAGAGAGAGAGAGAGAGAGAGAGAGAGGAGGAAAAGCACTTCTAGTAAGATTTCAAATTTCTTCACAAAATCTCTGCTTCACATAGAGAGAGAGAGAGAGAGAGAGAGAGAGAGAGAATTTTAACAATCGATGGAAATATGACATTTTTGGGAAAAGTGATTTTTTGTAAAATATTCCAGTTTTGGGGTCATCAGCTGAAATAACTTTCTCGCCATAAGATATCAATTGCATCAATTGTATTCTTGTACTACAATACAAGATGTAATAACTCTGAGGTGTTAATACATCCCGAATCAAATTTACTATTACTGTAACATGTATCCATAAGCAAATGTAACAGTATTGGGTAAAGAAACTTTTCATTACCTGCTTATCTTTATATTGAGGAGGAAAAGATTCTTCCTCTTTCCCTCCCTTATTACCTCTTTCATTCTCTATGTCTATCTCACTCATTCTCTCTTTTTCTTTGTGAAGTAATAAATATATTCTCCCTTAAAATATTTCTCAGGCACAAATTCAAGAGTGAGGGAACGAGTTACGCTTTGATTTATAATCTCATTATATATGGCATACGTCAACTCACTTCATAATCTTGTATAGAGAATAGCGAAGTGAGAATATATATCAGCATTCTCGACTAACAAAAGACGAATACGTCTGAAATACCTAAAAGAGAATCAGGCGACCGACCCTGAGACAATAAACCATGAAGTTGTATCAACTTGTAAAGATACAATTTCACAATGAATGGTATTTTTGTGACAACCGAATTACATGAAGTCTTCTCTTGCTGAGCTATTTGAGAGAGAGAGAGAGAGAGAGAGAGAGAGAGAGAGAGAGAGAGAGAGAGAGAGATTTCTTAGCTGAGAGTGTATGCTACGGTTATTCTAGCTGGCTTATCATTTCCTCCTTCCAAGAATCACAAGCAAATCAGATATTGCCTTTTCCTTAACATTTCGCTCAGATAAAATCAGAACTATTTAAATCACATAAAGAAAATGAATTTAAGATTATTGAGCTGCGCGAAACACTCTGGGAAAGCGATTCCTAAATATCCTATATATTTATGGATCAAGTTAATAACGTTTTATAGGAGGACAATATTCAAAAGACTTTGTAACAACAATACCACTAAAACGTTTGCGCCCAGAGTCAAAGTCCTTCTAAGGGGTGATTTTTTTTTTTTTACTTTTTAAGGAGAAAGAAAGTATTTTTATGTCCCTTTTCAGTGACGATCACGTCTCAACGTTTCCGATAAATAGCCCAAATCTTAATCAAAATGTCAATAAAACGTTTTTTTTAAACTAAGGATCAAAGTACACTAATCTTATCAAAACCTCGCGTTATTATTTACAAATAAGGAAGTGTTTACGTCTCTCTCTCTCTAAACTTATCTTTATACATATATACACCCATGAACAACAATATCCCTTCCAGCGTACACGCACGCGCGACGCCAATGAGAGAGAGAGAGAGAGAGAGAGAGAGAGAGAGAGAGAGAGAGAGAGAGAGAGAGAGGAGGGGGGGGCCTTCTTCTTCTAGGAATCCCGCACACCCTCTGATCAAAATCACACTGGTGCATATGACACCCGAAGAAAAATAAACACGGCAATATGACACAAGCAAAGCGAGTCGGAAAATGAATTCTGTACCAAACATCAGTGCGAGGCAAAATGGCCCATAACTTCAAATACATTTACGGTCGATAACCGTATCAATCACGACGGGAGAACCAATCTGAATGAGATTCAGAAAATCCAATTTAAAAAGTTGAGGTTTCTGGACGTTCGATAATTACAACGCGATGGATTATTTCTTCAAATAATTTTCTTCAAATAATAACGCCATCATCTGTACGTATGACCACTTCGACTTTCGCTTTTCTAAAATGGAATTATTATCAGTATTTTTTTTTTCAGAAGTTCAGCCCTATTCACATGGAGCAAGCCCACAGGGGCCACTTACTTGAAATTCAAGCTTCCATAGAATAGGGTGTTCATTTGAAAGAAGTAACAGAAGGCAATAGGAAATACAGAAAGACGAGATCAGCTATTACAAAACAAGAAAAAATGCACCGAAGTTTCTTCGGCGCATTCTTCGAGTTTTCTATACACCGTATATGAAACTCTCGATGTTCGAAACTCTCAGCTACGACCGGGGAGCGCTCAGTTGCTCTCCAGATGCGATCAAGGGAAGATGCGTCGGCGACGCCTCCGGAATTGGACTCCGCAGTGCCAGACGCACAATCATGGCTAACTGTAACCTTAGATAATAAAAAAACTACTGAGGCTAGGGCTGCAATTTGATATGTTTGATGATTGGAGGGTGGATGATCAACATCCCAATTTGCAGACCTCTAGCCTCAGAAGTTTTTAAGATCTGAAGGCGGACAGAAAAACTGCGGACGGACAGACAAATACCCATCTCATTAGTTTTCTTTTACAGAAAAGTAAAATAAATTAACACGTTGATAAATAAATAGATAAAAATGTAAGTAAATTATCAAAATGTAAGAATTGCTTTTAGGTGTTAATGCGTTGCATCGTCGCTTTAACTTTTGAGGTTCCAATTGCACAACATGCTCGGAGAGACTATTCCACAGTCCAATGGTGTGGGGAATAAAAGACCTCTGGAACTGAGAAGTTCGACATCTAGGCACATTTATTGCATAGCGGTGCTGCTGTTCAGCAAATCCGGTTGCTCTCGGCAGATAAAGAGGATCAAGGATTAGTTGTGAATGTGAAAGATCTCTGTTGAAATACAACTTAAGAAACATTGACAAACAAGAGACCATCTGTCGATGGTCCAAGTCATAACCGCTAATGTTAGGAAACAGAAACCTACCACCAAGAACCACTCTGTCTAAAAGAGATAAATCTCTGAAATTTGTAGAATAGGAACCAGACAGGCGAATTAAAAGGCTCTACAGGAATTATTTTCAAAAGATGCACCTTACTGAGGGGACGTATATAGCATGGAAAAATCTCAGGTCTTCATTTCAAAGTAAAAACACACGACTGAATATGAATAAATTATAAAAAAAAGAATTTTGGCAAAATAAAGAAACAAGAACATCAGGCTGAACATAAAATATAATTCTAAAAATGCTTAAGGAAGACTGAGTTACCCAAAGCAAATTTAATGAATAATAAATGAACTAAAGCAAGTAAGATAACTGGATAAATAAAACGGTCAAGGGGAAAAAGTAATGAATAAATGAATAAATAAATAAATAAAAAATTCACAACTATTAAACGAATATGGGAGTAAATATTTTAGATAGAAAGGTAAAGGGGAAAACTGATAAATGAAGCTTTAATTATTTTTTCACCCTTCAGTTATCTCCGAAAGGCTTACCCTTCCTATTTTCTCAGCATGTAAACAAGGGAAGGGGTTGCTAGACCTACTGGTCTTTGATCAAATAGTATCTTATTGTCATAGCCAAATATAACGAGAATAAGAATCTTCAAAATAATATACCTCACAGGAACACGGTAGATGAATTATTTTAATTTAAGCAATTATTGCACAATAGAAGAACTGAATTATTTAATAACCAACTAGGCTGAGAGCGTTCAAATGACCGAACTTATTATTATTATTATTATTATTATTATTATTATTATTATTATTATTATTATTATTATTAAATGAAATTCTAATATGCCATTAACTTGTCAAGACAGCCTCCACAGAATAAAGGAAAAGAGAGAGAGAGAGAGAGAGAGAGAGAGAGAGAGAGAGAGAGAAGAAAATAACAAATATATTATGGAAAAATGACAAAAAAATATTTACATACACAATCAGAAACAAAAGTCAGACAAGCCAGGCTGGAAAGAATGCAATCGTCAACCTGGCACAAACTGCATAATAAAGTATTTCACTGAGAAAATATTTCGGGATATTCCCCGAATCGCGTTTTCTATCCACTACCTTACAATGACAAATACACACACATACACACACACGAGCGCGGCGCGCGCGCACACACACAGAAACAGGAAACGTGCGTGAACAAAATGTGAAAAGCTTTCGTAAAATACTGCTGTTTTCTCAGACGACGGAAGTATTTTTCTTCCCGCGGACAGAGAGAGAGAGAGAGAGAGAGAGAGAGAGAGAGAGAGAGAGAGAGAGAGAGAGAGAGAAAAAATATTTTTATAAATATTTGTCTAACTTAGATATTAAGGAAACTCAAAGAGAGAGAGAGAGAGAGAGAGAGAGAGAGAGAGAGAGAGAGAGAGAGAGAGAGAGAGAGAGAGAGAGGAAAAATATATTTAGCACTGATAAATATTTGTCTAACTTAGATATTCATGAAACTCAAGCAAACGAAGAGAGAGAGAGAGAGAGAGAGAGAGAGAGAGAGAGAGAGAGAGAGAGAGAGAGAGAGAGAGATGGAATGTCATTCTGGAAGCATGTTCTTCCATGAATATAAAAGACAACCAGAAACAATAAAAACTGAAAATAGGTCGAGAGCAGAGCCCTACCAGTATCCTACCAGCACTCTCCTTATAAGGGTTCCTTGAATGATCTCCCATTAATGGATGCCTTTCCCTCGATGTCCTTCTCTAAGGACTGCACTGGGAATCCTTCAATATCCATTCCTCTCCTATCTCGACATTATTGCCCCTCATTATCCTGCAAGGATTCTCTTTATCTTCCTTTGTTTCCATCCTTCGGAGAGTCCTAAGAGTGTCCTCCGAGTGCTCCTGGAGAGAAGCCTTAAGCAAATTCGTATTACTCATTGTCTGGTAGGATATAGCTGGCCTGTGCACTTCATGAACCATTCGTTTCCCCCTTTTTTTTTTTTTATTATCATGGGCATTTTTCTTCGCCATTGCACTTGTCTTCAGTTTTTAACCATATATACATATATACATATATATATATATATATATATATATATATATATATATATATATATATATATATATATATATATATATATATATATATATATATATATATATATATATATATATATATATATATATATATATATATATATATAAGCATTAAACTAAAACGTCCTTCCTTTAATATCCAATTCGCTCTACCCCGGAAATAATAAATTTTATATATGTTACCGAAGGGGAATTTTTTAGTTGATAATAAGTTCGTCGTCCTGTGGGCTCGAACCAACGAAAGGCAAGAACTCAGGACTACAGTGACGCCTTTACCCACACGGCCAACAAGTGAGGTATAAGTTGATACCGACCCTCACCTACAAATCACCGTCGAACTCAGGTATTTGTATTTAGGATCGATATCAACCCACCTCTGCCATGCTGACCATGTAGTGCGTTTGTCGCACGTAGCCATATTATGAATGAATTTTTAAGACATCACCGTGATTCATATACAAGCACTAACTTTGTAGCTTAATGCTTGTATATGAATCACGGTGATGTGATAAAAATTCATTCATAATATGGCTACGTGCGACAAACGCACTACATGGTCAGCATGGCAGAGGTGAGTTGATATCGATTCTAGATACAAATACCTGAGTTCGACGGTGATTTGTAGGTGAGGGTCGGTATCAACTTATACCTCACTTGTTGGCCGTGTGGGTAAAGGCGTCACTGTAGTCCTGAGTTCTTGCCTTTCGTTGGTTCGAGCACACGGGACGACGAACTTATTATCAACTAAATAATTCCTTCGGTAACATATATGAAAATATATTATTTCGAGGTAGAGCGAATTGATATTAAAGGACGTTTGTAGCTTAATGCCTGTATGTGAATCACGGTGATGTGATCAAAATTCATATATATATATATATATATATATATATATATATATATATATATATATATATATATATACAGTATATATATATATATATATATATATATATATATATATATATATATATATATATATATATATATATAATATATATATATATATAAATAAATATATATACATGGATAAATAAATATATATACATGGATATAATATATATAAAAATGTTCTCCAAACTAATAAAACAATGAAAGTGTATTTTTACACATACTGTAATGTATTTATACGTGAATATATACACAACCTTATACACACATACACACACGTATATATACGCATATATATTTATACAGTACATATAATTTCGATGGAAATATCAATAAAAAAATGAAGATATATAATTCCATAAAAGGAAAATTTCAAACAAAAATTTTTCAAAAACGGAGGAAACCTTCACACTTCGAGAACTGGACACAGGAGTCAAATGGAAAAGCAAAAAAAAAAAAAAAATAAAATAAAAAAAATAAAGCTTAAATATCAAAGAGGAAAATTTACCGAGAGCTAATAGACAATAAAAGCTCCCAAGTGTGGTAAAATAAAATGATTTTGATTAAAAGATTATAATCATTTTCATCTCTCATTTTTGGTGTAATAAGATTAAATTTCGATGAGATTCAAATGGAGGCTATGAATTCGATTTAGGAAGCAACCTTTTTTGCGGGAATTACATTCCTTGAGAGAGAGAGAGAGAGAGAGAGAGAGAGAGAGAGAGAGAGAGAGAGAGAGAGAGAGAGAGAGAGAGAGAGAATTACTCGGGAAGGTTAATGGGGAAATAATTCAGTGGAGGTATTATCATAAGCATTAAGTTATCATTACTGCCTCCAGAGTTCAATGCCCTGAGTAACTTTTCTCATAAAAACTAAAAAATATTCAAGTATAAACGTTAATTATGTAAATCTGTATACGTATATACCAGTCTATCAATATAACATACGACAAAAATGAACTCTCCACGAAGCAATATATTTAAAAGCTTCAGAACCTTTAAAAGATATTCCATATATCAACAAAGAAGTCACTTATACTTTTCATGCATTTTCACACTTATATTACTTATATTTCACCAGTATAACATTTACTTTGTCGTCCTATCTTGCTTGCTACAAGCGTTGCGTCTTCAATCGAAAGTTCAAGCGAAGATGCATTGCATTACTACCCTAAAACAATTCATCTTGTATTTTACTAATTTACTTACATTTTTATCTATCTATTTATTACTTTATTAACTATTCTTCTTTCTTTTCTAATAACTGGTCTCTTCTTTCTGTATTTCCTATTATCTTCTGTAACTTCTTTCACATAAACATATTCTTTGGCACCGTGGGCTTGTTCCATATGAATGGGGTTCATCTGTGTAATAATAATCATAGCGCCTCATACATACATACATACATACATACATACATACATACTGTACATACATACACACACACACACACACCCCACCACTTCTAGCTGTATATCTCTCAAGCCCTTTTTACATGATTCGGCAAAGCAACCAGTAGTAGGTTTTGGTAATCAAAACGGCGTAAATTATTAAAATACTGTTCTTTTTTATCCCAGTCTTCCTTCAGAGTTTTCAAGTTTTTATTTTATATATTGAACATATTTGTCTTCTAATTTTTCAAAGGCACTTTGTGATAATAAAATAAAAGTGTACATGCAAGGTTTATAGCCAACCATAAAGAGCCTGTAATCGTGAGAGTGAAGCAAAATGTTCTCTCTCTCTCTCTCTCTCTCTCTCTCTCTCTCTCTCTCTCTCTCTCTCTCTCTCTCTCAAGAAAGAATTGACGGATACAACTACTTCAGCGCCGACTCTAAAAAAGGGAAGTATCAAGAGCTCAGGGTCCTTACGATAAGGAAGTTCCCTCTTCATGAGAGAAGGATCACGCCAATAGTCCTGAACAAATAAGGAAAGAAAGAGAGAGAGAGAGAGAGAGAGAGAGAGAGAGAGAGAGAGAGAGAGAGAACTAGAAGCCTTAGGAAACAAGTAAAAAATGAGCCGAAGTTTCTTCGGCGCAATCGAGTTTTCTGTCCGGTGGTGGCCTCAACCACGGCCAGTAAACCTCTTAGCCGCGGCCCATGAAGCTATCACTGTCCGGTGGTGGTCTATGTTGTTGGTACCTATAGCGCTGCCAGTAGTACGGCTATGGATATATTTAACATGAAATAAAATAAAAACTACTGATGCTAGAGGGCTGCAATTTGGTATGTTTGATGATTGGAGGGTGGATGATCAACATACCAATTTGCAGCTCTCTAGCCTCAGTAGTTTTTAAGATCTGAGGGCGGACAGAAAGGGTGCGGACAGAAAAAAGAGCTGACGGACAAACAAAGCCGGCACAGTTTTATAGTTTTATAGACATCCTAAAGGTGCGTCCACATAATAGGCCTACAAAGACGCCTGACGCTTCGACATAAATACTATCACGAATTGGTACCATGACAGGTTAGTGACTGGCGTTTTCCAACCAGTCGTCGATGGCTTTTCGGTAATTGTAGTAAATAATGCGGACTACCATTACAGAAGGGTTTTCCTAACATTCGTGTGGAATTGGAATTGGAATTGGAATATAAAATTCAGGCCATAGGCCAGACGCTGGGGCCTATGAGGTCATTCAGCGCTGAAAGGGAGACAGAGTAAAAAGAGTCTGAAGGTGTAACAGGAGGATAACCTCGCAATTGCACAATGAAACAACTGATAGGAGTGGGTGGATAGTGAGATGGAAGACGGAACATATGAACGGGGCTACAGTAAAAGAAATGAAATGAGTTGCAGCTAGGGGGCGAAGGGACGCCGCAAAGAACCTTAAGCAATGCCTACAGTACAATGCACCGCGTGAGGTGCACTCCACTACCGGGTAGTATTCGTGTGGGAAGGCTATATGTGTGAATGTGTGATGTGTGTGGCTCTGGGTGTATCATTCAAAAGATCACGGATCCGTAGCTAACTCGTTTTGGTTATTTGCTGACGTAGTCAGCGAAACTTTAAACTTATCTGATATTAATACCTTTTAAATCATATCACACGACTTTCTGATATCTATTTAGATTATCCTGATTTCTTGCGCCGTGTTCTAAATAAATTTCTAAGTAAATGTGTGGTTTTAATGCATCTTCATAGAGATTGTATTTACTACAAAACTAGTTCAGACGTGGACTT
>NC_089743.1:42568976-42571476 GCF_040412425.1 Macrobrachium rosenbergii
ATTTCAGGCATTTCAGTTTTTTAAGGAAGATTCTTAGCCAAATTTAAGCTGTGATATGAAAGTCTCACAAACCCTCCATCAGCAAGTTTTAATTTCTATACGGAAATTTATACAAATTTAGCAAATTAAGCCGTTTGAACTTTCCTATACGGAAATTTATGTACACTTGGCAAATTAAGCCGTTTGACAAACTTAACAGTCATGCATTTATTGAAGTATTTCAGTAACAATACTCCTAAGAAAATCTTTCGTTTTGGAAGAAAGGAATAGATGTAACAAACTTTTCTCCTATTCCTTTTCGCTGAAGAGAGAGAGAGAGAGAGAGAGAGAGAGAGAAGGAATATAAATCAGCATCAGCGACTGTTAGGCAATTATTGATATACTGAGAGAGAGAGAGAGAGAGAGAGAGAGAGAGAGAGAGAGAGAGAGAGAGAGCAGAGAGAGAGAGATTAGTGACTGTTAGGCAATAAATCAGCATAAAATTAGCATCAGTGACTGTTAGGCAATTGCTGATATACTGACAAACTGAGAGAGAGAGAGAGAGAGAGAGAGAGAGAGAGAGAGAGAGAGAGAGAGAGAGAGAGAGAGAGAGAGAGAGAGTATAAATCACCATTAGTGACTGTTAGGCAATTGCTGATATACTGAGAGAGAGAGAGAGAGTATAAATCAGCATCAGCGACTGTTAGGAAATTATTGATATACTGAGGAGAGAGAGAGAGAGAGAGAGAGAGAGTATAAATCAGCATTAGTGACTGTTAGGCAATTGCTGATATACTGAGAGAGAGAGAGAGAGAGAGAGAGAGAGAGAGAGAGTATAAATCAGCATCAGCGACTGTTAGGCAATTATTGATATACTGAGAGAGAGAGAGAGTATAAATCAGCATAAAATTAGCATCAGTGACTGACAGGCTATTATTGACAAACTGAGAGAGAGAGAGAGAGAGAGAGAGAGAGAGAGAGAGAGAATCGCGTTTTCACTTTTGTCATTATGGTAACCCCAATTTATCAGCTTTTGTGCTTGATAACGAGTAAAAAAAATCAGGTAAAAGTTTCCGAATGCCAATAGTCGTATAAACTTGGTTTATGACGGCGTTTAAAGCTGTTCTTTTTTGACCACTTGTTAGGATTAATTGTTGGTTGCCTTTCACTAAAGGCAGATGTTTCGCACAAACATTCAATATTCTCCATTTTTCAATTCGAGCTAACAAGGATCCTTGGTTATCTTTTTGTTTGTTTGTGACTTTTTGCCATTAGGTAAATCATGGTCGGAATTTACGCAAACAACGCTGGCGGGAATGATGCTTTTTCCCTTGGAATTGGAACTGGAATTGGCATATAAAGTTTAGGCCAAAGGCCAAGCGATGCGACCTATAGGGTCATTCGGCGCTGAAAGGGAAATTGAGAGTAAAGGAGGTTTGAAAGGTGTCACAGGAGGAAAACCTCACAGTTGCACTATGAAACAATTATTTGGAGACGGTGGAAAGTAAGATCGAAGAATCAGAATATGAACGGAGGTACAGTTAAAGGAATGAAAGGGGATACAGCTAGGGGCCGAAGGGACGCTGCAAAGAACCTAAAGTAATGCCCACAGCGCGCCGCGCGAGGTGCACTGGCGGCACTACCCAACTAAAATAGGTATATTTCTTTGTCCTGTTTTTTGTTCCCATCAAGCTTGGGCTAGGTTAGGACACTGGTCTGCCACTCCCGACGGCCTTCTAAGTACATGAGAAAATTGATCAGGCTTGAAACTGCTTCTAAGCTACAGCTGGAAATTCATCTTTTTACACTATATCCAAGTGATATAATGGACAATTTCACAGATTTATTCAATATCTGTCTGTCTGTCTATCTATCTATCTATCTATCTGTCTCTGTCTCTCTCTATCTATATACCTATCTACCTATTTGCATGTCTGTCTGTCTCTCATCTATCTATCTATCTATCTATCTATCTATCTATCTACCTATTTGCATGTCTGTCTGTCTCTCTGTCTATCTGTCAATATATCTACCTATCTATCTGTCTGTCTCTCTATCTATCTATCCATCAATCTATCTAAATTTATCTCTATCTATCTATCCATCAATCTATCTAAATTTACCTATCTAGGCCAGGTAGCATTTCAGCATTTCCAGGAGAAATGGGAACACATTCATGTTTTGTTAAAAAGATTTTTTTTCCACCGTTAAATATAGGATCAACAACAAATGGCTTTCTAGCAATAGATCACCTGTTAGATTTTTTTCCTTCCCTTGAAAAACAACCTCGTTTAAACAGACTTGTTTACCTTGGGATTTGCTATAAAGCTTGAAAAACAAAACAAAACAAAAAACAATAACAACAAAAGCGAGAAAAAATCTCTATAGTATTGATCATCAATATAAATCCGTTTTACCTGACAGAGATTACAACATTCGGGATTAGATTCCACTCTTTTTTGAATCACAAAATCTTCCCCCTTCATTCAAGTCTGGGCTACTTGAGGACATATGGATACTC
>NC_089743.1:42578976-42581476 GCF_040412425.1 Macrobrachium rosenbergii
ACGTTTTATCACCAACACAAAACAAGGCAATCACAAAAAGACATGACTGTTTTCGATGATGAAGTGACAGCTAAAACTCACTTCGAATTTTAACTGGAAACAAAATGGGTTTTGGATAGCCCCCACCCCAACAACACCGGAGGCCAATAAAACATTGTGCGCCGTCTGCATTACCTCATTGTGGGAACTCCTAATAGCGGTTCTGCTCGCTATAAAGGTTCCATATGACGTGAGGTCACCCTCTCGCTGCTTTTTATTTAGCCTCTTACTGCTTTTATTTGGCCTCTTTACTACTTTTTATTTACTTTGACGACCGTCCAGGTGAGGGAATAGGAACATCAGTGAATCATCATCTTCTTCTTCTTCTCCAAATGAAAGAGAAGGACTTGGGAGCAGGGCATATTTATTCGAACGACTTGCTGAATTCCAGTTACTGCTTCTTACAGCGTCAAATTACGGGAGGAAGGTCAGTTAAGAAGGTCAATTACTCTTGGTGTCTTACGCTGGAAAAGCGGGGTCGATTAAAGGAAACTTGTTGCTCGTGCATGCTTCTGAAATTAGGTCATTTATTTCGACACCAATTTCCATGCGGTGTCGTTTCTCTTTACCTCTCTAACTCTTGATACGCTGCACAACAAGTTTCGGAGTTTATTTTTTTTGGTAAATATTCTGTGCCATTAAAATCTGATTTATCATTTAAAAACTAAAATACACAATGGCCGCATATTACCCACCTGAATGTACACATGGAAGTATATACTGATTCATTTTCTGTTCTGGAATGCCACAATACAGATTTTTTCCAGTGAATTTTCTCGCCATACATATATACATACACACATAAATAACATACATACATACAATCATTACAATCTATGAATATACAAAAGGAACAAGAGCTTAGATTTGTAAAGCTAACATGAATTCGTAACCGGATCTCAGCTCAAAGTTTCCGCGGACAAAATGAGTCTCGAAAAATAATCATATGTTTGAGGCTTCTCAGATACACGTAAACTTTGAGAGAGAAATATAATATGGTGCTCACAGATATCACCAAGTTATCTCTCTCTCTCTCTCTCTCTCTCTCTCTCTCTCTCTCTCTCTCTATAATTAATTCACTTAATTAAATGGTACACACGTTTTTCTGAATTACTTTAAATTTGTCGTTGGTAACTTTTGTTGTAATATTAAGTTAATATAGACCAATCTAAATTCGACTTGGACGTATGCAAATATATACACATTTCTATATACACATTTCACGAACCTTGATAACGAAGCTCAGAATGAATGCTGTTTGAACAGAATAATCTTTACAGACACACGTTTACTTGAACATGAGAAACGAAGTGTCCTGTAGACTGACTGTACTGTCAAATTTCCAATTTAATCTTGCAATTCACGTCTTTGAAATATGCAAAACTTGAATGTTAACGAATAATCTTACTTAACTGAACAGGCGACATATCGTGTTGAAATTAATTTTGCAATGGCGCGCGCTACACACTCATCAAAAGTTTGGAGGGGACCAATTGCAGATAACCAGCTTAGTAATTTAAAGCACAACTAAGCAACTTTAAACTCAGGGAAAGTTTCTTGCCCTTTTATTTTACCTCCATTCCCGCTGCCTATCTTCCATCTTGCTGTCCAGCCTCTCTAACGATACTTATTAGTGCAACTGTTGGGTTTTCAACCAGTTCCTCCTTTAGATCCTTGTATTTCATCTTTAATTTCCGAATCTCTTTATCTTGCTGCCCAACCACTCCAACTCCCTCTTTTCACTGGCTTGAGCGCTGAATGGCTGAAAGTGCCCCAGATTTTTGCTTTATTGCCAAAAAGTCATAATTCATTTATCAATTCACATCTGGCCGAGGTCTTGAAATTAAGTGGGACCTATCCACACACACACACAAAAAAGTGATTTTGATTAAAGGAAGAAATCGTCTATTGTTCTCACTTCTGACTCACATTGAAAAGCAGATGAAGTCATAAACAGAGAAAATAATTACAGGTACTTTGTGCCTATGCACTGTGCTTGTTTAGGCTCACATATGATAGAACAATTACGATTTAAAACGGTACTTTCACAATTTCTCAAAACTGTTGGTATTCCATTCGCGAATATGGGTCATCTACGTAAACTGCCATGGATTCAAGGCACAATCGCATTCAGAAGCTGAACGTTAACACTTCGTTAATGCTCCCCAGTGCATCATTAATTCTGTCTAAGTCAAGGAAATCTACTCAGGTTTATTAAAGCAGGCTTAGGTATCGTCCTCAAGAGCTTATGGGAGCAGTAATCTATCATATCAGAATTCCACCAAGATATGGTGAATGCTACAGGAAATCTCTATATCTACATTATAATATATATTTACATATATATATATTTATATATATATATATATAAAAATATAAATATAAATTATATAATATATATATAAATATACATATAATATATATATATATATATATATATATATATATATATATATATATA